>NC_080782.1:133871215-134239548 GCF_028018385.1 Neofelis nebulosa
CTATTCTCCTATTGCTTTTCTTTTCAGGAATAACCTCTCCAGTCCTAATATGCTACCCCCAAACATTGTGCCACCAGACTTTCATGCTTTAGAGAGTAAGGCAAAGAATATTTGGGCCTAACCCAAAAAACATGGTGGGATCTTTTGCGTACAATTTTTTGTACTTTTCCTCAGATGCACCTAAACCCATTGTCTATGTAAACTTCCATTGTTCCTGAGTGAATCTGTGCCTTGGTCTTATCTTTTCTGGTTACCGTTTATTGAATATTTACTGCTCACGAGGTTGAAGACTAAGCATTTTACATGTGGTTCTTTAATTCACACAATAATCCAATGAGAAAATGCATCTTCACTGTCCACCCTCCTCCCCGCTTCTCAGTTTACAAAGGAGACTAAGGGCCAGAGAGGTGGAGCTGCTGCTTGGGATCCGTAACTTGTAACTACAGAGTAGGGACCCAGTAGGAGGTCAGTTTATCGGACTCCAAAGGTTCTCAGTCACTTTAGTGGACCACCTGCTCTTGCATGAGTTTCTTATTCTTTGGGAGGCAAAGTTTTAGCTCTAGATACTGCTCAGGGCCACTGTTTTAAGGCCTTAACAACTGTGTCACATCCCCTTCGACGTGATTTTACTGCATGGATCATGAGTAAGACATTATCTTAAGTAAGCAGAAGGAGAAGGCTGTGGAATGTGGCCATTGCTTCCCTCTAAGGCTCTCAAGTCCTTCTCCCTTGTTGCTTCTGATTAAAATGTTTTCTGGTGGAAGGTGGGATGCCACATAGCAGGTTCTTTTTACTTGCCTCTTCAGAATAAGCTTCTGTCTGGAAATCCCTTCAGTAGTCAAGTAAACAAAAACACACTCCTTGAAAGTATATAGTTACTAGTCTTTGAGCTGTCTAATCCTCAGTACTTCAGCGTGTGCAGTTCTGGCTATTTTCTTGGAATGCTGATAGCAAACGTTTTATAATGCTTAGCATGTTAGAAGCACAAGTCTCAGTATTTGTAGTAGTTTCCTGTGGCTGCTGTAACAAATGACCACAAACGAGGTTACTTAAAACAACACGAGTTTAGGGGCGCCTGGGTGGCTCGCTTGGTTAATTGTCCAACTCTTGGTTTCAGCTCAGGTCATGATCTCACAGTTCATGAGTTTGAGCGCAGCCTGCTTGGAATTCTGTCTTTCTCTCTCTACCCCGCCCCTGCTCACTCTCTCTGTCTCTCTCTCAAAAATAAATAAACTCAAAAAAATAAAAAATAAAAACAAAAACACAATGTATTTTCTCACAATTCAAGAGGCCAGAAATCTGAGGTCAGTATCAGTATCACTGGGCTGAAATTAAGATGTCAACAGGCCCACGCTGCCTCTGGAGACAATTGAGAAGAGTGTGTTCCTTGCTTCTTCCAGCTTTTGGTGGCTGTTGGCATTCCTTGGCTTATGGTCACATCACTTCAATCCCTGCCTGCATTAACTTAGCAACTTCATGTGGTCAAATTTCCCTCTGCCTTCTTCTTATATGGACACATGTAATTTCATTTAGGGTACCTCTAGATAATCTCCCCATCTCTATATCTTCCTTGACTTAATGACATTTGCAAAGACCGTCTTTAGCATAGAAGGAAACACGGACGGGTTCCAGGAATTAGGACCAGATAACTTTGGGAGCCATGGTTCAGTCTACTACAAATTTTATACATGTAACTCACCTAATCAACATAGACATTGAGGGAAGTATTATGATTATCCCCATTTCCTGGTGAAAGTGAAGCACAGAGAGGTCATTCAGCTTACCCAAGATCAAACAGCCAATAAGGGGCAGTGTCTGGACTTGAACACAGGTTTGTGACCTGAAAAAACTAGCTGCCATCATAATTCCATGAAAAGAATAATTCCTATAGAAGAACCCCCCTGGGCTGAGTGTGCCAAGACTGAAGTCAAATGTACAGACGTTTCTCCTTTAAAGGCAGTACTCCTGGGTTATGGAATTTCCTCACTTTCTCCTCTTTGGCAGGACTCCTTGCTCCACAGTGTACCTTATCATCTTATACATACACAATCACTCTAAGTGCAGGGCTTTTAGAGTAATGTGAGAAAAGTGTGCTGTATAAACTGTAGGCAGGGGAGGTATCTACTAAATGAATGGACTTTTAACCGATTCATCAAAGGAACACCATGTTTGAGTTGGCAGTAAGCGATAAGCAAGCTTGATACTCCTCTTATTTTTTTGAATTTTTAAGACAGATCCTTCTAGAACAGCTTGCTAGACTCCTATATCCCCTAAATCCCAGCTTAGTTAAAGATCTTCTATAACCCCTGTATTTCAGGAAAGGCTTTTCTAGACTGAAAATCCTTTGGCATCAAACTTATGTAATTCCAGCAGACAATTCAGTAGCCTGTGGACTACAGAGCATTGAAGGCTCTGTCCTTGGAAATCTCAGACCTATCCATCTCTGCCACTGGCTCAGGTCAGGCTGTTTTAATCAAGCAGCCCACTTCCGTATATATGTTCTGGAGTCTCGTCCAGAAAGCTCTGTATTTACATCCTTTCCCAAGTCTCTATTCTTTGGAGTACCCTTTCAACCAGTTAACTTTTTATTTTTCTTTTCCATACACTCAGAGTTTCACCAAAACACAATTTTTCATATCACTGGACTCTTAAGTTCAGGTCACTTGGCCTGAAGTTTAATTCCTTTCATGTGAATCTCATTCTCCTCTGACCAAACTAGCACAACAGCTCACATGCCCTTCAGTTTATAGCCTTAAGCTATCCTGTCAGTGCTGGGACACCACAGGTATGACTATTCTACAAAATACTGGAAAGATGTGTTCAACACATAACACCATATCAAATAATAAAAATGTTTTTAAAAAATATTGTATGTTGGGAGGTAAAGTAAGATAGTCCCTTATACATTTCTGGTGAACAGGTAAATTAACATAATCATTTTAAAATGCAACTTGCCATCATCTATCAAGAACCTTGAAAATATTATCTTTGATCTATGAATTCTACTGTGTAAGTCGGTATAGGTTGAGGTGCTATATGTGAGAGATTCAAGCATGTAAACTGGTTTAAAGACAATAGACGCTTATTTTTCACTCACATGATAGCTCTAGTTGAGTGACTTTCTTCAATACGGTGATTCGGAGATCAAGGTCCGTCCTTCCAAAGCATCGCCATACCCTAGTTCTTCATCATCTGCATCTGGCAGACCTAAGAGAAGGGAGAACATGGTATTCACTTCAAGTTTTAATGCAGAAGTGACAGCTATCACTTCCCCTCACAATCCCTGGTGAAAACCCACAAGACAACCCACTGCAGGAGAGACAACAACACAGTCTAGCCTGCATGCTCAGAAACAAAAGGAATTAATATTCTGTTGCTTAGCTAACAGTCGTGGCCACATCAAGCTTTCCTAAGAAGCAAGCCTGAGTATCATACCAGAAGCATAGTGTAGTGGGAAGATTGCCCTAATACTGAGCATATACAAGCATCATGGACAGATAGGTGAGCTTAAATTTGAATGCTGGCTCTGGCCTTCATAAACTGGGGCCCTCATGTAATTTAAAACTTGTTTATTTTACACTTTGGAGTATTCATTTTCATGGGGATCTGGTAAAGATTAAATAGGATACTGTATTCAAAGCACTTACAAAAGTACGTTACGCCGTAATCATTTAACAAATGGTGACTATTATTATAACTGCTATTTTAAAGTTATATATGAACATATCTGACAGAGATTCTTGTTGAACGAAAATAATCTAACTATCAGTGAGTTAATCAGGGCACATATATTGAAGCAGGAGATATGTGTAAGGAATATGAATTTAATTAGGTTAAACTACTCAGCTATGGGGCGCCTGGGTGGCGCAGTCGGTTAAGCGTCCGACTTCAGCCAGGTCACGATCTCGCGGTCCGTGAGTTTGAGCCCCGCGTCAGGCTCTGGGCTGATGGCTCGGAGCCTGGAGCCTGTTTCCGATTCTGTGTCTCCCTCTCTCTGCCCCTCCCCCGTTCATGCTCTGTCTCTCTCTGTCCCAAAAATACATAAAAAACGTTGAAAAAAAAATTTTTAAACTACTCAGCTATATTAAAATCCAAAATGCAATAAAATTTTAACCCATGTTATCTACCATTTTTCATGTTTTGTTTTGACTTTTTATTTTTTTGAATTTTTAGTGACTTTTACTGTTTTTTTTCTTGCTTTTGCTGCTTCTTATGTTAAAACTTATTTAAAGTAATAAAATACTATGGATGTATTTGAAATCCCTTTAAATTTCTCCTGATACCCCTCTCTCCCTCTAAGAGAAAATTTTTTCTTGAGTTGATGTATGTCCTTGATCAAATTTAACTCTGACCATGCATATATATTCACATAAAAATATATGATAATTTGGAATGTTTAATATTACATAAATGTAATATTAAATTTTATTTATAAATTTATAATATATAAACAATAAATAATTATATTTGATTTATTTTTTCATACAATATTATGTGTCCAATATATTTCCACATTTAGTCTATAGATCTAGTTCACTTAAAATTCTAGTCTTTCATTGGATGCGCATAATACATTCATTCACTCACCGTAGATAAATAAAGATTTCCAATTTTGTGTTATTCCTAAAAATATTGCAATGAACATTCTTATATATGCTTCCTGTGAATGTGTCACAGATTTCAACTTATAATTTAGTTTTTTGCTATTTGCGATAATCTTTTACTTATTCATTTGTATGGATCTCTCTCTATATATATATTTATATATACATATATATATATTCTCAAAACTACACACATTTTACTGTATAAGTACCCCAAATGCCATTGCCTAATTGTGTGTCTTGATATATTGCTTGACAAACTTAAAACTCAAACTAAGATTTGGTAACTCTGGTGGGAAGTTGTATTTATTTTCAAGTTGTTTTTATTGTGAATAATATATGTGCTTCACTAAAGAGATTTCTGGGGACAAATGTATATTCCACACAGATCAAAGATAGACAAGCCATTGAACCTCTTGCAGTTCACCTTCCCTGCCAAAGACAACAGAATCTAAAAACGTTGCCAACTGTCAAGGATTTTCATACTGCTCATCTGGGCTGAGATATCTACTAATTTAGATAATGGCTACAGCCCATCAGCTAATAGTATTTACAACAAAAACATATGGCCAGTACTTGGAAGGCCAGTTATTAGCTAATGTGAGTCATTTCCAGATGAATTAGAGATAATTTATATTGTCAGTATGAATTCTTTTTGAGTAGTATGGCATTTACCAGGGTTGACCATAAGAATAGACATTGGTGGCTACTTACGTGTTAACCCTTGAAGGACTCTGAAAAAGACTACCTGCCCATCACAGATTAGGGATACAGACTGAAAAAAAAGCACTAAAGCTTGAGGGAGGAGGCAGCAGCAGGGGAGGGGAGGGGACGGCGGGGCAGTGGAGACATAAGAAAAAGAAACAATCAGAAAAGAGTAGGATAGAGACTGAGCAAGTTAAAGTCTATGGTAGTCAGAATCAGTGCTACATCATGCTGCAGTAACAAATTGTTCCTAATAACAATGGCTTAACCCATTAATTTTTTTTTTCTGCTTACATACATACTCCTCAAGAAGTAGAAGTTTCTATGATCATCAGAATTTCCTCCACAAAATTGATATACAGCAAAATTGATATCTGATCATACCTGAGCATCTATAGCAGATCCCATGGCTACCTATAACTTCCACAGGAGCTCATATACCTTCCATGGTAGCCTGGAAGTAAATGAACTGGAAACATTTGGTAAACAGCATAGTGACTACCAAAGATCACCATTTTGGTTATCAACTGTTGGTTCAGTTGGTTCACTCTCTATTCCCAAAAAGAGAATACATCTACCCCTACTCCTAGAAAGACAACCCCGAATCCCACCCAACGGAGCATGATATTACCAAACCCCAAGTTCAGCTGCTTGTCACTTGAAAGACAAATACTCAGGAGACAGTTTTGATTGGAAAGGAATTTGAGGTTTATTCAAGAAGCCAGCCACCTGAGGAGAAGGTAGACTCTCATCCAAGAGCCAACTCTGAGGTTTCTGTCTGGTCCAGGGGTTTTGAAAAGGGCTTAGGGTAGTTAATCAGGAAAGGGAGTGCAGTGGTCTGCAACATTTCTTGATTGCATGCCAACTCGATGGTGCCAGCTAACAACATTATCTCAGTGCCCCCAGGGGTTGTACAAGCAGGTTCTGTTCTTGTTCCATCATGTGCAGGAATATTCTGTTCATTCTGCAAAGGAGGGCAAGGTCTATAGATACACAAAGGGAAGTTAGTAAAATCATCTCTGTGACCTGAAAAAAGAAAAACATTTTGTTAAAAAAAAATGCTAGGTTAATCAAAAAGCTGAGGTGGCTTCAAGCAGACTTGCTGGCCTCTGTGGCCTGGAAAAGTTTTGGTCCTACACTCCTCAAGGCAAGCAGCCTGCTTGCTGTGGATCATCAGAAAGTAAAGAGTGTGTTAGCTTGAAGCAAGTTAACTCTTAGACTAGTTACAGTGCTATTACAATGGCATTATGCTCATTGTTTTTGAATTTCGCATTATATTCTTTCATATCTACCTCAAGTTTGGATGCAGCTACTGTTGAAATGGAGAACTATCAACTAAAAAGACAAGTTAACACCTTCCAACACACACACACACACACACACACACACACACACTCACACACCCCATACATTAGTGTAACAGAGACAGGTAATCATGCTAAGGCTGGAAGCATTACAAGTCCAGTACAAAAAATAGAGAACTGCTGAATACCACTAGTTTAGTGTGGTTTCTGTGAATCTTACCAATGAGCAGGATCAGGCGGCTGTCTGGCGTCTTTCATCCAAAGCAAGGTTTATGGCGGTACCTGGAAAAGACAGAGACAATGAGTTTCCACTAGTCAGTACTTTGCCAAATTAATATAATGAAATAAAATTTTCTGTAGCATGTCCAAAGATGGGTAGGCACCAGGATAGGACACAGTTTACTTTTATCCCAGGCTTGTTTGTCAGCTTCTAGATGCACAAAATTAAACTCCCTGGTGGGCTGACTAAATTTAAACCCCAGGACTCCTCTGGCAAATGCATTTTGCTTTTATTTCCACCTCACTTTCTTCCCACCTATGTAGTCTGCAGCCCCTGAGCTCATTTAGACTGGAGTCTAATATCCGTGCTTCTGGCATCTGGTTTGTTTGGTCCCAACTGAGTCTTTCCCTTCAGAAGATAGATCTATAAAAAGAAAACGGATATTTTTAATAAGCGTGGAAAACTTTCTGGTTACAAATGTTTTCATGATGACACCACTGGCTGAAAAATAAAATTTGAAATGAGACAGTTTTGGGGGTATTTTTTAATGTGTAGATAACACTTCAAGAAGGATAACACCCTGGGGTAATAACCTGGGAGGAAGTACAGAATGCTAAACACCAAAGGGAATAAGCAATTGAAAAAAAAAAAAAAAAAAAAGCCTGGGGAACTCTTAAACAGAAGTCAGGCAAGGAAGCTGACCCTTCCTGTCCAACAATGAACTGAATGCTAGAAGCATGGGTATCATCTGGGAGGTGGTGAAAAGGGCATAATCTTAGGTCCTGAACCTTACAGTGTCAGAGTCTGCATCTTAACTATATCATTTGTTGATTCAAATGCGCACTAATGTTGGCACTCAGCAAGATTTTAATTGTTAAAAGTTGTCATAAAATAGTAAGGTATCATTGCTACTGTATTCTTGCATTCAGAAATCAGAACCTAACACAGTTACCAAACCCAGCACAACCTAACTAGCTGGTTATCAGTAACTGTTTATTATTAAAATTAAATCACCACTTTTGTACTGAAACCATTTCTTTTGCTGTGTAGACTATCACTGCTGAGATAAAGTTTATGGCAAAGCAATAAATGTAAAATTTGAAAAAACAGCTTGAAAGGGAGGAATGCCCTATCATTTATGTATTTACATATTCCTGTGCCTGCACACATGCAAAAGTCATGTATAGAAATGTATAAAATGTGATATGAATTAAAAATGTAATGTTTGTCATGTGTCTTTATGTAATAAAGGATACCTAGATACAGAGAACTTAAATGTATCCAGTGTCATGAAACTTTTTTTTAATCTTTTTTTAAATGTTTATTTATTTACTTTTAAGAGAGAGAGCACACGTGGGGGGAAGGACAGAGAGAGAGAGAGAGAGAGAGAGAGAGAGAGAGAGAGAGACACAGAATCTGAAGCAGGCTCCAGGCTCTGAACTGTCAGCGCAGAGCCCAATGCAAGTCTCGAACTCACAAACTGCAAAATCATGACCTGAGTTGAAGGATGACGCTTAACTGACTAAGCCACACAGGTGTCCCCAGTGTCATCCAACTTTTAAGTGGCAGAATATGGGAGAGAATCTAGTTCTCCTGACCATAATATTACATTGTATCTAATAACTTTGATGCTTAAACAATTTATTAACTACAGTAGTATCTCATGATGAGTTTCAAACAAGAATCAAATTATAGCTTGAATGTTATGGACATTATGTTCATGTTTTTCTGGAATTTTAAATAAATGAAATGCTCATCTTGGAGGTAAAAATACTTCTCATTATTTATAATCAGATTTTTAAAAAAAATTTTAAATCTTTTTATTTATTTTTGAGAGACAGAGTGTTAGCAGGGGAGGGCAGAGAGAGAGGGAGACACAGAATCCAAAGCAGGCTCCAGGCTCCGAGCTGTCAGCACAGAGACTAACGTGGGGCTCGAACCCACGAACCACGAGATCATGACCCTAGCTGAAGTCAGATGTTCAACTGACTGAGCCACCCAGGCACCCCTATAATCAGATTTTTAATGTTTATGCTATTGTATTATTATGGACTTTTCTACTTTCTAAATAAGATAGGGTAAATTTAATTTGAACCTTAAGGTTTTAACTCAGAAATTTTAATTTCACTAAAGGGTATCACAAAATTTTAAATATGAAAGTGTTTCTAACACTTGATTCATTTTAATCTGTTCAATTTTTATAATGTAAACCATAAAATATATGAATAATAAAGACTATTGGGTATTTTCTGTGTGTCATGCACTTAGACCAATAAAACTTCCTTGTCTTCAAAATACTGATATATATTAGTTTCAATTTTTATTATATATAAACAATACCTTATTTATATCTATACTTTATTTTTTTTTAAATTTTTTTAACGTTTATTTATTTTTGAGACAGAGAGAGACAGAGCATGAACAGGGGAGTGTCAGAGAGAGGGAGACACAGAATCTGAAACAGGCTCCAGGCTCTGAGCTGTCAGCACAGAGCCCGATGCGGGGCTCGAACTCACGGACCGTGAGATGATGACCTGAGCCAAAGTCGGATGCTTAACCGACTGAGCCACCCAGGCGCCCCTATATCTATACTTTAAAAATAAGGAATGTAGAAAGTCAAAACACTTGTGTTACAATAAAATAATCCAAAATTGCATGTACACCATGATTCTAATATAAAAATATTCATACGTATAAAGAATGAAATGCAAAAGTAAGTTTATTTGCTAATACAGACTTATAGATTTGTGCTCCTCTAGACATTTACATAATATTATATATTATTTTCAATAAAAATTGAGTGCTCTGTGTGTGTGTGTTTTCAAATGAGAAAACAAGTGTTTCCTCCTACTGTGCTTAAATTTTTATCTTCTTAGTGATCAACTTAGGGAAACAGAACTTAATTTCAATTGAATTAGAGACATTAGTTTTATTCATATGTTTTGGTTCTGTTTAAATTTTTACAGATCACAAGTTCATATTCTCTTATCTTCTAAAAATGTCATAGTTTTCTTACTTTCACATTTAAATTTGCGATTAATTTGTGATTGATTTTCGTTTGCGGCAGGATGTTGAAACAAGTTTCGTTACTTTTCCACGTGGATATCCAATTTTCACAACATGGTATTTTGAAATCTGTGTCATTACCTCACCGATCTCCAGTACTATTTTTCCACGAGTCAAGTGTTCATATGCACAAGGCCATGTTTCAGGCTTCCCTGTTCTGTTCCTTTTTTAATTTTTCTACCTTTGTGATACCATGATAATACCTTAATTATTTTAGCTGTATAGTAAATCTTTCACTACACATTTTATTTACTTCATAGAAGAATATTCAGATTAACAACATCTTTTTTATCGTTGTAATATGTATTTGAGAGAGAGAGAGAGAGAGAGAGAGAGAGAGAGAGTGTGTGTGTGTGTGTGTGTGTGTGTGTCTGTGCACGAGTCAGGGTGAAGGACAGAGAGAGAGAGAAAATCCCAACCACAACTCTGAGATCATGACCTGAGTCGAAATTAAGAGTAGGTTGCTCGGGGTGCCTGGACAGCTCACTTAATCTTCTCACTTAGGCTCAGGTCATGATCTTGCGGTTCGGGAATTCGAGTCCCGCATCGTGCTCTGTGCTGACAGCTTAGAACCTGGAGCCTGCTTCAGATTCTGTCTCCCTTTCTCTCTGTCCCTCCCCTGCTCATTCTCTCTCTCTCTCTCTCTCTCTCTCTCAAAAATAAACATTAAAAAAAAAAGAGTGGGTTGCTCAACTGACTGAGCCCATAGAAAGTCTAACATATATGTAACTAAAGTCTCAGGAGAGAAAAAGAGAGACAAAGAATGACACAGAAGGAATATGTGAAGTAATAACAATTAAGAATTTCCTGAAACTGATTAAAGACTTCAATTCATAGATTCAAGAACACTAAGTTCTGATCAAAATAAAATTTTACAGGCAAATAAGTGGGAAAATGGTTAAAGAGGACACAAAAATTGAAAAAGGAACAAGAAAGAAATCAGATAAAAAGCATGTAGATACATTATAGGTTTTAGCTCAGATACTATGGATGTTAGTTACAAATTCAAATACCCATTCTATTGCACGTAACTGTGGTAAGTGCTAGGATTGGGCTATTTCAGAACCTCTCAGATGCCTTAAAGCCATTGTGCAGTCTCTGCAGGAGTCGATCGATTCCCAGTGTATCCTAACTCCTACAATATAATCTTTTGAGCCATAATGTAAAGCATTGTAGGTTTAGAAGGGTCCCCACCGTAGGTGGATTCTGGAGTGCCTTTGTCCCAGATTCCCAAAGTTCTTTCGTTAGTGTGGCTGAGCTTCCCCGACACCACTTACTGCTCAACGAAAGAACCCTGGGCCAAAGCAACCCCAAAGGGACTCAGCATTTCTCTGCTTTTCTTTCAAGACTCAGTTATTTGCTTTTCTGTTTTCTCATCCAGGGACATACTACTTTTTAGGATCCAAATCACTTTAAGGACATTTTTTTTGCAACCTAGTTTCTGCAGGTTTTCTCGTTCTCATTGAGAAGTTACCTAGTTTGCCATTACCAGTGAAGATAATTCCTCCCTTATTATTATTTTTTTTCCACAGGCATAGGGGCTGCCATTTCATCTTTCTAATCTAGTTCAAATGGTCTCTTCATTTCTTAAATTTATGAAAAATAAGGGTTTTAATATCAAATAGCATAGAATCTCATTAAAAGTCAGAGAATCTCTGAGTTCAGTCATTAATACTATATTTAATACTTATAAGTCGAGGGTTTAACAGGTTTATTGTGTGCATTGCCCTAGTATTCAATTCCATCAAGATTCGAATGGGCCTAAGCTTTATGTACACACATTTAACATCAACTTTATTTAGCTTAGCTAATTCTAAAGAAAAACATAGTAATAATAGATATAATATTAGAGATATGGGGCAAATGGTCTCCAAATATTTATAATCTGGAAGACACTAAAGAGATAGGGAAACCAGGAACTAAAAGCAAGGACAGAAAGAAAGATGAATATGTGCAGAAGACAAATTCCATTTTTTCTGTTTTTCTAGGCTCTACTACGGCTCTCTGGAGCTGCTCGTTCACCTAGTATGCAAATAATGTGGAATTGGGGGTTCGTGTGAGTATTTCTCCCATCTCATTTTCCTAGCTTTATGCTTGCTTATTCTTGATAATGAAAACAATGCCAGATGGTATGGCCAGTTAACAGGCTCTAAGAGACAGCTACCAGAACTTAAATGGGAGTTAGTCTCAAATAACTCAATTCAGTTGCTTTCCTTACTGTGAACTGGAAATGTGCAATCAGTTGGCCAGGGATAGACTGAGTTACTTTATGTTAATACTTCAAGCTTTGTTTAATGCAGTTCTGTTCAGAAACTGCTTGTGGAGTAGAAAAGATTTCTTGGTAAAGACAAAGTCTGTGATGACTGTTGAATAGTGACTATGAATTACCAAGGTTGAAAAGGGTATGGGGGAAGGGTGGCTAACATGGGGATATATTTAAGAGATGTATTTTAAAATCTTATCATGGGAGAAGCAAAGGAGTAATTTCTGCCTCTAATCAGACAAAAGTTTCTGACCTGATGAATTGGGTGAAAGGATAATGGTGCAGTTTACTGTGATTAGAAATACAATCGATTGAAATCCTAAGATGCATCAAATTTAAGAAATTGGATTACAAAGAGGTGCAAGGGGCTATGAGAGGAAATGGAAGCGAATCCAGAGAAACTAATATCCTAGAAGTCAAGAGATTTGAGAGTTTTGCAAAGAAATAAGCACCCAAAGATATCAAATGAAGCCCGGGAGTCTAAATAGAAAATAGTGAGAAGCCATTGGATTTAACAATATGTTGACTACTAAGGAATTTTTGAAAGCAATTTTGACATCATTATGGCATCAAAAATGAGATTTCAGTGAGTGAACATGCAAAGGAAGGTAAGGAAGTAGAAATAACAAGGCCTAGTAGACGTTCAAGAACCTAGGCCACAGTGACATGGCCTTGATTCCATAAAGGAATCAAGATTGAGGCAAGGTGTCCCCCCGTCCCAGCCCCAGAAGGAGTAAACTGAGAGATCAGAAAGACCCAGGGATAGGATAAGTAGAGGGGAAAAAGTACACAGCTGATAGAGAAAATACCAAATGAGAAAGAGTGGTTTGTTTGTTTTTTTAATTTTTAACTGTTTATTTATTTATTTTTGAGAGAAAGAGAGAGAACAAGCAGGGAGGGGCAGAGAGAGTGAGAGAATGAATCTGAGGCAGGCTCCAGGATTTCAGCGCAGAGCCTGATGCAAGACTTAAACACGTGAACTGTGAGATCACTACCTGAGCAAAAGTCAGATGCTTAACCGACTAAGCTACTCAGGCACCCCTGACAAAGGAGGGTCTTGATGGAAAGTAATGGTAAGTGGTTGGTCATAAAACAGAAGGACATTTTGAACATATGAGGGTAGGCAAAAATTGTTTAATGAAGATATAGATGTGAATGTGTTTGGAGAGGCTTAGCTATGTAGATGATGCATGATCACACCTTAAATGATGAAAGATACATTGATTAAGCTTTACTCTGAAAACTTATTTGAAGTTGGTGTTTAATACAAGGGATATAATTAAGAGAAATACGACAATTTGTAATAGTCATCCACATAATAGAGACTCTAAGTAAGATGAATGATACTGTGAACCAATCCAACAAGAATATTCTAATTAAAAAATCTTGCATTCAAGACTGAGCTTGAATGACAATTATGGGATGGAAGGGAGTTGCTAATGTTGTGTAAAGGCTATGTTCTCATCAGGAAGGCTGCCCTTAGACTTCAAGGACATCCATTCCATCAACCAAAGAAAAGGCCAGCAGTCACGATGGGGTAAATACCTGAGATGGCAGAAGTCAAAGAGGAGGACATGCCTAAAAATATGTAGAAAATAAGAGCTGAGGAAAGAGTTTTTGAAGCATTCACCACAATTCACTGCACCTGGTAATATTCTATTTATATTGGCCCTTGGGATTTCGATAGAGCTCATACATCCCTGTTTGCCTGGTTTATATCTGTTGTCACAGCATCCTTTCCTATTTAACATTTGTCACGTGGTGAGCCTAGATTTAGGCACACCTGGTTGAACATTAGAACTAAGAAAGGTCATGCAGAAGTTAAGTGAATATGTCAAGTTAAGAGGGGTAAGAAAATTTTAAATTAGATCGCCATGTCCACTGGTGTTTGCCTGAAGCCACTCCCAGCCAAAGCATTTTGCTTTAATGTAATTTGACCTTGATATGCTTGATTTTATAAGCTTCCCTGTTCAAACTGCAGGAGATTAGCTAAGGCTGAACTACTGACTACTGAACTACTGAACTACTGATGATAAAGATCTAATCACAAGAAAAATGCCCCAGAGGCTCATAAACCTCTAGAAGCTTTCTCACTGAATCCAATGCTTTTTAAATTAAGAGTCAGGTACCTAAAAAGAAGTAGTTATTTGTAGCCACAAGTAAAGGACTGTATTAGCATTTTTTTTTTGAGGAGACAAAAGGGGGAAAAGTCAAATTAATATCTGCTTTTCCTATTAATTTGCTTTGCCTTTCTTCTTTTCCCGCCCCATTCTGGAAAAGCAGCTTATAATTTGAATATTGTTTCTTGAATACAAAATCAATACAAAAGCCTCTATAGACAGATAAGGGATTTTATACTTCAGTGCAGGATTTTCCAACGTTGGCATTAAAGATGCTTAGGAGGCTCGTTAAAACACAGGTTGCTGGGTCCTGCCCCCAGAGTTTGTTTCAGTAAGTCTGCCACTGAGCTGGAGAGTGGAGTAAAACTCGGGGATTTCTAACGATGCTGCCGATGCTGTCCCAACCCACACCTGAGAGCCCCTGCCTTACTACAGGTAGCAACTCAAAATACTCTCTTCCTTGTGTGGTACTCAAGAAACCCTGACTCATTCTTGCCCCATCACACTGCTGCCCAGATGCGGTGAAAATTCAGGCCTGCACTGAAATCCCAGATCACTCATGATTAGTCACATGCTTCAGGAGACTCTGACCCTCAGCGGCTCATGTGAGAATTAAGTGAGAACATATAAAGTTAAATGGCTACCAAAGTAAAAGGCCTGATGAGAAATCCAAAAGTCCACTGGTTACCGACACAAAGCCTACGGGAGCCAGAGGGATTAGCTTAAATGAGCTCATTCCCCCATTTGTTAAGTGTGCTCAATATGGACGCCTGATCAGGGCAGAAATCATCCATCTGCAGTCCCTAATCAGTTTCTTTCATATTTTGATATGATTGCAATCTTAGTGATAATGGGAAATTTTAAAGATTTCTTTTCAGATTACCTTTTTTAAGTAGGTTCTACACTTTTTTTTCTTTTTAATACAGCAATTTTACAGATTACTTTTTTTTATTGGAGCCCAACGCAGGGCTTGAACTCATGAACCTTAACCAACTGAGCCACCCAGGTGTCCCTCATTTTACAGATTACTTCATAAAAGTAGACAAACAGTAAGCCGTTGTTCTTATGTAGTGCTTCCTAAAGTTTTTTAGGTCCTGAACTTTGAGAAACTGAGGAAAGCTATGGACATTTTCTCCAAGTAAATACACACGGTTTGTTGGGGAAACAGTTCAAGACCTCCTGAGAGATCTGTATTCTCCAAATTCAGAACCTCTTGTTCTAAGCGCTTCAGGTTGATCCCCTGCTAGTAAATGAGCTTTCCACAAACCTAGGATCTGAAAGTCTCCCTTCTGGGAGGATTTCAGAATCAGGAAGGGCTGGGCTCCCCGCCTTGACCTGACAGAGTCTGTGTCTTTAACTCAATCTTCTTTTGTCCTAGAATTGTATTCATTTTAGCTGTTGTGAAAAATTACCAAACTTTGCAGTTTTCGAACAAACTTATTACCTTAAAGCTCTGAAGGTCCGAAGTCCTAAAATCAGAGTGTCAGCGAGGCTCTAACAAAGAATCTGTTTTCTTGCTTTTGTTTTCTTGCCTTTGTGAGCTACAAGAGGCCTACTTGCATTTATTGGCTGGTGGTACCTGCCTCTGTCTTCAAAGCCAAGGGCCTAGCTTTCTTAAATCTCCTTTTCACCTTCGTATCTCTGGCCTTCATTCCAAGGTCTCTCTGGCTTTCCTCTTTCCCTTTGTGAGGCTTCTGTGATTACACTGGACCCACCTGAGAAATCTAGGATACTCTTCACATGTCAGTATCTTTAACTTAACGATTTCTGTAAAGGCCCTTTTGTATGTAAGGAAACACATTCCCAGGTTCTGGGAATGAGAACAAGGATCATGGGGTTTGTGTGTGGGAGACATTATTCTGTCCACTAAAGCATTCATTTTATTATCATCCCTCTAACATACACTAGCTCTTGCTTGATTATCATTATTTACAATATCAGTCAAATACAATTAATAACTGCAGATTTCAGTTAAACATTTTAAACTTACTAGTAGTAAGGAAGGACACTGAGAGCTGCTCAGTGAAGTGTAAAAAACTTCTAAACTTAGATATTTATACACATAAATTAATAACGTTTTTAGTTCTCAAATCTAAAACTTGCACATTGTGGACACATGGTCAAAAGAGCCTATATTTTCAGAGCAACTGAAAAAAATAAATAGAAAAAACCCAAACTAGTTTATCTTAAAAGCACATGATGTAATCCATCGAAAATTCTTGTGCTCAAATATAGAAAAACACTACAAAATGGAGGAAGAAAGACATGATTTCACAGATTGTCAAATAAAATGTTATTTTTTTAATTGATTCCATGTTCAATATGGTTTTTAAGATAACATGACTTTAAGCTGAATTATTAGTAGTATAATATTTAGACAAGGAGATAACGTTCATTCAAAAAAGATTATTTTCATTTTTTAAAAATTTTTTAATGTTTATTTTTAAGAGAGAGAGAGAGAGAGAGAGAGAGAGAGAGAGACTGCAAGTGGGGGAGGGGCAGAGAGCAAGGGAGACACAGAATCCGAAGCAGGTTCCAGGCTCAGAGCTGTCAACACAGAGCCGGACATGGGGCTCAAAGTCACAAACCATGCGCTCAAGACCTGAGCTGAAGTCAGACGCTTAACCGACTGAGCCATCCAGGCACCCCTAAAAAGATTGTTTTTAAAGCATCTATCCACCAGACACTATGCTAGATAATGAGGATACTTTCTACTTTGTACTGTTACTATGTCCTCAATTTTAAAAATTTTAGATTCATAAAACCTGAGTAAAAAAAAAATCACATTACAATTATAGGAAAAGGCCTAAGCTTTAAACTCAATAAAATCTTGGTACAATGAATTTTTTTTTCTGAATTATTGTACCTGATCATGCAGTTTTATTAGCAAAAATGCATTTAAAACTTTTTTTCTATTATTGGTTGCATCACGCAAGGTTTTAAACCATCTGCTTTTCAAAATGCTCAATTTAACATCACCATCTGCTGAAGGGGATTAAGAGCACAGTTACCTTGATGAGCCCTGAGTAACATACAGAGTTAGTGAATCACTATATCATACACCTGGAACTAACTTAACACTGTTTTAACTGTAGTGGACTTTTAAAAAATTTTTAAAAGGAAGAAAATTCTGACACATGCCACAACACAGATGAACTTTGAAGACATTTTGCTAAGTGAAACAAACCCTCTGCAACATTTGAAAACTTTTTTTTTTCATTTTGCCCATATGTCTCATGAACATCTCTCATTACACACTACAGTATAACCAATTACAGAATTTACCTGCAATCATTACTTTTAGCTAAACTTTTAGTAGGCTGAGATTTTAAGCTGCAAGAGTAGTAAATATGGCATTATAAAAATCTTTTAAACCAATAATTATTTACACGATATTCTAAATTGTCTCAACCTTTTCCACAGACTCATTATTGGATTTGGGATGGACACATATTTTTAAAATCCTGAGTTGATGCATACATAGGCAGATGCATAAGAGTTGTATGACAAGAAGTAATTAATTCCTCTTCTTCAATGAAGAAAACATGGGAAAAAAAAATAGAAAAACACGAGCGGTGACTGGTGAGTTTATCAGGCTGCAGACTCAGGTGCACAGGAAGGGAACCCAGGCCTTGGTCGCTTTGATCACTTGACGCTGGCATGAGCTGACCTGTCCATCATCCCACTTCCCCCATCTGGTCTGCAGATCAGGCCAGAGGCAGGCACATCAGTGGCAGCTGAGCTTCCTCCCCAACTATGAAGCTTTTTGGTCCAACACTTTCATTATGACAATGACCCTCTAAAAGCCTTGGAACAATACTTGGCTGGGCTCCTGAACCATGCTGGCACAATTAGAATTCTCTCAGACTATCTCAGACCGCTTTTGCTTAGACACGCCACAGACAGTTCCTACCACACCACGCCATATTGGATAAAGGGGTCCTTGACGTCTTGCTGCCTCCCAGGGCTTTACTTGAACTGGGGTTCAGACTAGCCCCCTCCAACCACTGCTCCAATTAGGGTTTCTACTGTTCTTTTCTTTCCTGGTAGTTGGCCTCAAACATCAGCTGTTGTGATTCCCTGGGAATCACAACAATATTGAACCCTTTGGTATCCCCTACTGCCCCCTCCCCAACTTCTAGTCTGGTAAACTGGAATATTATCTCCAGAGACGGGAAACGGTAGCCCTGACTGACTTTGCAGCTAACCCTTGTGAAACTCGAAAGTTATGTATTGACTTCTTTGTTCTGTGTTCTGCTGTGTTCTTCTTTGTTCTTTGTTCAGGCCAAATCTGAGGTAATGGCTGCCTGTTGCCCTAGCTGGGTAGGACGATGGTGAGGAGAGAAGGGGAAGGGAGGAAAAGCTGGTTCCTGGGATAACTAGGAGGTGGATACATATTCAGAGTCTTAGTCTCAAACTTAAAAACACAAGAAAAAGGACAAATGTGTGAGTGAATATTTGGAGGGGAGCACTTAATTTATGTGGAATTCTTGAAATTACAGGAGTTGTGAATGAAAATAGCTCCACCTGAAAGGGCATAGGATTGAGGCTAGCATAGGAACTTACCTATTCAGGTGAGAGGGAGAAAAGTGTTGGTTAGTAAACCAGCTTTTCAAGGTTTGTGTAGTTTGATTTGTTGTAATTTTTTCTGATAAAAGTTAAATTTTAGATTTTTAAAATGCTATGAGGAATGACAATGGGCTGGGCAGAAAGGAATTCACTCCCATTTTTACAAGTTCTCTTCTGGTCACATGGTGGTTGCAAAATTTTTACCTCAGGAGGGGTGCCTGGCTGGGTCAGTCAGTGGAGCATGTGACTCTTGATCTTGGGGTTATAGTTTCAGACCCGAGATGGGTGTAGAGATTACAAAAAAAAATCTGGGGCTCCTAGGTGGCTGAGTCAGCTAAGCGTCTGACTTCGGCTGATGTCATAATCTTGCAGTTTGTAGGTTCAAGCCCCACATCAGGCTCTGTGCCACAGCTCAGATCCTGGAGCCTGCTTCGGATTCTGTGTCTCCCTCTCTCTCTGCCCCTACCCCGCTTGTGCTCTGTCTCTCAAAAATGAATAAATGTAAAAAAAATTTTTTTAAATAAAAAATAAATCTTAATTTTTTTTATTTCTGAAAAAAATGAAAAAAAAATAGGGAGAATTTGTCCTCATCATCTTCTCTCCTTCTTGTTGAAGACTTTCAATCCTAAACCTCAGACATTGCCAAATATTATGAGAAGTTGTCTTTCTGTTTTTCTTAAATTTATATATATTTAATTGTTACTGAAGTAATGCTTGTGTTTTGCTAGGCAATTGTATTTTTCAACGCACAATATAAATTTTATTCTATACAACAATAAGGAAAGAATCCAGGCACCAGCCCCAAAGGGCCTTATAATCTCCTGTCTAAGAAAATAATCCACTTAGTTCCATGGAGAATAAGATGCCATGATTCCATAAGGGGAATGATATGAAATTGATAACCTGGGCATAGGTCCCCCAGGGACACAGAATGACCCCAACCTATCCTGGGCACTCAGGAAGTATGCTGCCAGCTACTGATACCAGGAGAGCAGCAACCCATACAGAGATATCCTTACTCATGCAATCTATTTTGGCATTTGAAGGCTTGTTTAATCCATCTCTTAAAGAATCGTTTACAGAAGGTAATGCATGGCAATGTTTATTCTTATAAATTATTTCTTCACGATAACAGCCACATCCAATTTCATTGTCCTTTTCCCCTTCCAGTTATGGCTTAGTACTACTTCTAATAACGTCAGACTTTGTGTTTGACTTACATTTGAACCTGATTTAGCAGCTTTCCTCGAAGTCCCTGATGTGTTTCCTAGTAGATACTGAACACATCAGGATACTTTCAATGACAGGTAATAGGAATCCCAGTCAAACTAAAGGGACTTCATTGCTTCCCATAACTAAAGGTCTAGATGAAGAACAAATTACTTGAGAGGTCCAATTTGGGATTTTGCTCCATTTCTCTGCAGTGCTCAACTCCACGCTTCTGTATGTGTTTTTTTTTTTTTTCTTAGCTCAATCACACATCCTTGTTTGTTTTTTTTAATTTTATTTTTGAGAGAAAGAGAGAGAGAGTGTAAGCACGGGTAGGGGCAGAGAGAGAGAGAGGGAGACCCAGCCTGGGAACAGGGTCCATCCAGGCTCTGAGCTGTGAGCACAGAGCCCGAGGCCCGGCTAGAACTCAGGAGCCACGAGGTCATGACCTAGCCAAAGTCCGACACTTAACCAAGTGAGCCACCCAGGCATCCTGTCAATTGCCACATTAATTGTAACACAGCTGCATTCAACAGTTAGGGCCACTCACTCATTCACCTCTGGTTAGAGAGTGTGGCTTTCCATTGTTCTCTGTTAAAAGTAAGGAAGGACTTTCACAGAAACCCCCAGGAAACTTACCATGGTGTCTCATTAATGAGAATGTGAAACTCATTTCTATTCTTAACAAGCCCACTTAACAAGGGAATATCAAGAGCAACTTGTTCTACCCTGTAAACTGAGGTCAATTACACAAACCTTATAATTGATAGGAGAAAATCATCATCATCACCATCATCATCACTATTTCAAATAGGATAAGGAAAGTAAACGTACTGGCCTTCATTTATGGACTTCTTTTTCCTATTAGAGACTCCCACCCCTGCATCTTGCCAGTAATACTTTGGTGATTTATTCCCTCAGCATTGAGCTTCACATAGTCTTTTTCTGAATTTGTATGCCTAACTCCTTCATGTCCATGCTCCTCCTGCAAGCCTTCTCAATCAAGCACACTACCTCTTCCTTGGTTCTGCTAAATAAAGGTGAATGAACATCCTGTATGGCATTCATTCCTGTTTTAACTTGCTGATTGATTGACACTTAGATAGCTTTGTGATGAACAATATGAGGGAATATTATTTGTTACTTATGATCGTTGTTGCCATGTCTGGATTATTAAGGTTTGGGAATCCACCTCTTCAGGAATGTAACCCTCTACTAAAATCTTGTTTCTATGGGAAAATGACTGCATTTTTATTATTTCCATTGCCATTAAATCCATTTATTATTTGAATTAGTATATGGCTCTAAAGTTAGATACTGGTTTTTCCAAATTAATGTGTTCATTCATTCATTAAGAATGATATTTCATGATCTAAATCCTGTACATACGAAATAGCCATCTATGTTTTTGCAAAATGAAAATTACACACTGTTGTGTATATTCAGTAGGTAGACGCAACAAGCATTTTTTTTTTTATTACTGAGTGTACCCAGAACCTTCACATTTGTTGTCCATTTCATCTTCACAACATTTTTGTAAGATTTATACTTAGAGTTATGGATTTATAACTCCTATTTTACAGGTGAGGCAAATAAAGGTTAGAGAAGTGACTTCCCAAAGGTAACCCAACTAGGTAAGCACTGAGGCTGTGAGAGAAGAGAACACAGTAAACCTGACTATAATTACACTTTACTCCTGAGTTTATTTTTTATTTTTTTAATGTTTATTTATTTATTTTGTTTGAGGGAGAGAAAGCTTGAGTAGGAGAGAGGCAGAGGGAGAAGGAGACAGAGAATCCCAAGCAGGCTCTGTGCTACCAGCCGGAGGCTTGAACCCCAAACTGTGAGCAAAACCAAGAGTCGAACGCTTAACCAACTGAGCCACCAAGGCGCCCCCTACTCCTGAGTTTAAATAGAAAGTCATAATTCTGGACACTGGACAGCACAATGTCAAGGTGGCAATGCATTTCCAAGAGCCACATATTAAAAGAATATTTTGGTATGCATTAAACTTCTACATCTGCAGTGTGGGCCAGTAGATATACACCACTGTTTGGGAAATTTTTTAAGAAATAAAAATCACCACAGATTAATAATAAGAAAGATCATCATTTGCTATTCCATAGAGTTTTTAGAACTTGTTAATCTGATATCTCTCTTACACAAAGACAATAATTTTCTTAAAATTGCCCAATATTTTACATTCTGAGCCTAGACACAAGCCTATACGTCTCTGGGTCTTTACCAACCTTAAAAGTTTTGAGGACTGCTAGTCGGGTATTTTGGAAAGTGTTCTCATTTGGCATTTTTCGGATGCTTTTTCTCACGATAAGACTGGGGTTATCTGTGGGTTACTGCCCACAGTCTTTTTTTTAGTCCAGTGTGAATGACTAAAGGCTAAGAAAAACATATGAGAAAACTGTATTATTGCTTTGTTCTTTTTATATATGAAACTTCTCCCATTTCCCAGAAAAAAATTAATTCCTTTACTACAAAACCCCATTTTATCTAAATGGCTTTTCATGTTTTCATAGCAGATGCATTGTGATAGCTTCAGATAATGTTTTCTTCTTGGGTTTAAATAGAATATGAAGGTAATTAAATAGCAAAATCAGATATTTTGATGCAGATCAAAAACAATTGGCTATTTATAGACTTCCTTTTTATTTTTATGTATTTTTATTTTTTACATTTTTTTAAAAGCTTATTTATTTTGAGAGATGGAAACAGTGTGAGCAGGGGAGGGGCAGAGAGGGAGAGAGAGAATCCAAGCAGGCTCTGCACTGTCAGCACAGAGCTTGATGCAGGGGTCAAATCCATGAACTGTGAGATCATGACCCAAGCTGAAATCAAGAGTCAGACACTTAACTGAGCACCCAGGAGCCCCTAGATTTCCTTTTTTTTTTTTTTTTTAATTTTTTTTTAACGTTTATTTATTTTTGAGACAGAGAGAGACAGAGCATGAACAGGGAAGGGGCAGAGAAAGAGGGAGACACAGAATCTGAAACAGGCTCCAGGCTCTGAGCTGTCAGCACAGAGCCCGACATGGGGCTCGAACTCACGGACCGTGAGATCATGACCTGGGCTAAAGTCAGATGCATAACCGACTAAGCCACCCAGGCGCCCCTAGATTTCCTTTTTAAACATAATAGTTTGGCTTGCTTATCAATCACCAAAATATTTGACTACCATAGTTTGTGCAGATTTGACCATTCTCTTTGATATGAACCAATGAGGTCATATTTTTGCCTTCTTCGTTTTCTTGGCAACATTAAGAAAGAATTACCTTTTTGTTTGTTAAATTCAGTCTGACAGAAATTTGTTCATTATGGTATTGCCTTTCTGGCATAAGTTTTCACATATTATCTTCAATATTTTTAGCTCATTTGCATGAGAATATAATATCTGGTCTCAATACTGCAACTCTTAGTATATGGAGAATTTGCTTTAATTTTCCTTTATGTCATTGACAATTTACAAAACATATGTCTGTAGAAAATGGCATTTTTTGGCTCAGATGTTCACTTATAAAAGATAGTATATTCAAGAAATAGAACAAAGAAGAGCCATAGTAAACAAAATAATAAATAAATAAATAAATAAATAAATAAAATAAATAGCAATGACTTACCTAATTCCATTCCCAAATCTGGCATCACGATGTCAGCTTAAGTCTGTCATTGGCCCACCTATTACTGGTATGGGTATCTTCTTCCCATCCATCAGGCACATGGAAGCCAAAGTAATCCCTTGGCTGCTCTTTCTATTCCAGCCCTAATTCATAAACAGGTAGAAAGAGGCAAAATATCTGCCAATTCTAAGACAAGTGCTTCATGAATCATACTAGAAGACCCTCAGAAGCACAATTAATGGACAATTCTCTGAGTATTTATCTGGAGAGTTCCTTTATTGCAATTTTTCTTCCATATCAAGAATTAAAAGTTAAGATACTTAATATTAGTTTGAACCAGAATTTATCTAATTTACATTTTGGAAAGCAAGATGGCAGCACTTAATTTCAGGTAACTTTGGCTTTTCTTCCACCTATCATTTCCCTCAACTTTGGGTCTATGTTCTGAAAAGTATGCCGTGGACACTTGGAGAAGAGGGGGCACGTATTGGGTTACGTGCCATACAGTGGTCTCTGAAAAAGCCATTGTTTTATTTGGCTCCCAAAGATCCATGCTGTTAGTCACTGAGATGCCCCTTATTTCCAGCCCCCAACCCTCTAGAAGCCCAATGTCCTTCTCACTAATCTCCTGCTAAAATGGAAGTCATGGGAACCATTCTATTTCTGAAATAGCCTCATCTCTGTGTCTCTAACATCAGAGGCTTTCCACTGCAGGTGGAAGTCTCTTTTCTATATTCTCTTAAGGACTTTTTTTTTTTTAATTATAATCAGAAACCTCCTTTCCCCCTGCTTCTATCCTAGCAAAGTTGGATCTTGGTAGGAGTTCCATTTCTCATACTCTCACATATATATTTTTTTTGCAATTGTTCTTAACAATACATGTGGCCAACTTCCTTCCCCAAGTTTCTAGATGTTTTGTCTTACTCTTTAAAAACGTAAATCCTTAGTGTCTTTTGTTTGAAAGGCATTTTGAATGTCATACAGTCTTATTTTCTTTCTTTTATGTCATGAATTATTTTATACGCTGATGGAAATTTTTTATAATCAAGAGAAAAGCAGAGAAACTCACTATCTCAATTTGCTACAATTACACAGAGGGCCCATCTTGGTCTTTATATGTATTTTCATTGTGGCTGGAGTTTCTTTTGCCTTTGAAGCAGTTTTCAACTGCTTAATCATGAGGCTTCGTTTCCCCCATCCTGCTGTTGTTTCTTTGATAATCTGATCCCAGGTATTTTCCATTTTCCAGTAATTTCTGACAATGTTTTATCTACAGAAGACAGACTCTCTTGTCCGCCTCCCCCCATCTTTTAGTAGATTATTGTCTTCATAATATTCTGTCTTTTACTGTAATGGATTCAACAGGAAAGGTGTGGGTAAGGGAGTGAGATGTGTATGCTAAATTCACCATCATGATCTAATGTCCAAAGATTTTAAAGAGGAATTAGTAGAAAAGTGTCCAGATTTATTGCAGTAAAGAGCACCCATAAATTAAAAATATGTACATAAAGGCAAAGGAGTTTTTTAATGGGAAAGGTAAAGAACACCAATCACCAGTATAAAAATTAAATGCTAATTTATTCATTCACTTAATACTTTTTTAACAAACAACATTTATCCATTCTCAGATAGTGGGAGAATACACTTATTTAATTCATTCTACTTATCATTTAAAAACTTTTTTTCTCTTTAAAATTTTTTTTTTTTTGCCAAATTGATTATATTTTCTTTTTTTTTTTTTCCTTATCCTAAAGTTCGGCCTCTTATTTCTATGTTACTTATGGTTAACCTTTACATTTAAAACATATTTCAACCTTACAACCTTTGTTTTCCCAACAATGACAAAAAGGAACTACAAGATCTGCAAATTCTTTTCCAACCAAAATAAGCGTTTTAGCATGGGAGGCAACCTGAGGCAAAGCCAACTTTCCTTCTGGTTGCACAGGGAGCCGGGTTTATGGGCAAAGGAGCTTCCTGCCGAGCTCCGCTCCACTTCTCAGTCCAGCTCCACACTCCCCCCTGTGGGAGAAAGCTCACTTTGCTGAGAGCTGTTCATGTGGTTCTAGCTTGAAGCAAACCTTGGAGCTTGGCACTTCCAGACTGAAAGAAGTGCAAGGGTGCTTATTACCCTGTCCTTGCAATAGTGTTCTCACTTAACAACTCACAAGTCTGCTCACACGCAAAGCCTTTTCCTGCCTCCGATCTTGGGGTTCATACCTGCATTCTTGTTCTAGTCCATTCTTTCTCTGTATCATTAGTGGTTTCTAGAGCTCTGTTGGATTTTATAATGAATTTGATCCCATTTATGTATCTTTCAAAAGTTCCTAAATGTTTCGAGCTTACCAGTTTTCTTGTTTTGCTATCTCACACTTCTATGTTTCTCCTATCATCTGAATGTGAATTCAAGATAAGGGCGATAGACAGAAGTGCATATATTTTGGCCAGTCAGCTTCCTCTACTGGAAGTTTATAATTAAAAACATCAGAAAAAAAAAAACACCTCAAAACACATATTAATGAAGATGATTTTATTGAGTTTTAGGACAGGGCAGATAAAAATCAAATATTGGAGTAAAAATAAACCCATTTTTCAAAACTAGAAACTAAATATTTAAAAGTACATTTTACTAAGTGTCTAAATTGTTACCCACTTATGTATCATTTAGAATCTTCACAACTAAAGCAAATATTAGTTATGCACTAAACCCCAAAATAGGTAAAACAAATAATCAACTAGAGTTTGTTTTGAATTAAAATAAATTAGAGTTCCTACTAAAAGAAAAGCTGTTGCGTATTAAAGAAAATACAGCATATGTTGATTAATGTCCATTCCCTTCCTCCTTTAATGTTAAAGAATCACACTCTCCTCTCCTCTCACCTGTCCTAAGAAAACATGAAAATCCAATACGTAAAAAATCTTAAAGTTTGACCTCCCCTAACATGATCTGATCATAAAGTTCTTTGGTCAAGGGAACATAAGACTTTTTCAAGTTATCCATGAAATAAAGTGGGTCAGAAATTTTCAGTGGACTAAACCCTTCTTCCACCAAGTGAAACTTCTGTAGTTTGAATGTCCCTGTTGTTTCCATCTTCTCCTGTAAAATAATTGCCAGAATTAGTGGAATCATTTAATATTGTCTAAAATATATAAACAAAATATTCAATAATGAGACTATAACATTTAATTATAACACTTTCATAACCATTGACCATCTCTCTATTTACTACTAATAATTCAACATTAGAAATTTTAAAATGCCCTCTAAAACACTGAAATCTTTAGCTCAATTTACCGCTGAGCTTTATTCAACCTGTAAGAATTACGGAAATTGTCGGGTCACCTGGGTGGATCAGTCGGTTGAGTGTCCGAATTTGGCTCAGGTCATGATTCGTGGCTCGTGAGTTCAAGCCCCACAGTGGCTCACTGCTGTCAGTCTGTCAGCAAAGCCCACTTCAGATCCTCTGTCCCCCTTTCTCTGCCCCCCTCACTTGCAGTCTCCCCAAAATAAATAAATATTAAAGAAAAGAATTATGAAAATCGTCAAAAACTAATTACGCTTGATTATAAACCCTCTAAAACACACAGGCTTATCACTTTAATTCACTGTCAGTACATTATGTACAGAGAAAGCTATTAGACACCAAGAAGATAGAAGTTATAAAAGAGAACATTCTATTTCATAAGGCAGAATTTGATAAAAACCAGAAGGGGTAAAGGATGATCTAATACTTGGGTTGCCAAACTCTGCACTAAGGTGCTTTGCAGTATCCCTGGTGAACTTCCAGAGTGTCCAAGGGATATTTAAAATTTTCTAGGTAAACCCTGTGACATCTCAGTCACCACTTGCAAACTACTAGCTCAAGGTAGTTCACAGTTCCTATAGTAGTTTGTGATACATTCTTTCCAATGATGTCTTTATGAAACAGGGTTTTCAGTGGTTGGCATGATAAAAGGGAAGTACAGCCGAAAATCAATGTGGGACAAAGAATTAGGCTGGTTCTGTTCAGTCTGATCTAATCCCAGGGTTTGAGGAGTTGTATAATGCCCAATTTACATCTCTTTGGTATATCTGGTTATTAAAAAAAAAAAGCATTTTTTCTTTCACGTTGTATGCATTACTTTTTCAAACAGCAACTAATTTGTTAGACTTATGAATTTGTTTTGACCCAAATACTGAATAAATCAAATTTTAGGTATTTGCTTGACTGCAGAATGCCAGGAAATATTTACTGAGACACT
Organism: Neofelis nebulosa; assembly: GCF_028018385.1. Classification (NCBI taxonomy): domain Eukaryota; kingdom Metazoa; phylum Chordata; class Mammalia; order Carnivora; family Felidae; genus Neofelis; species Neofelis nebulosa. Next base: position 133,899,146 of record NC_080782.1, read on the forward strand.
ATAGATGCCATGAATCTAGAAAATTTCAGAAGCTCTGCTTTAAGGGATTTAAAGGAGATAAAATGGGGGCAGCTGGGTCGCTCAGTCAGTTAAGTATCTGACTTTGGCTCAGGTCACAATCTCACAGTTCGTGAGTTCGGGTCCTGAGTCGGGCTCTGTGCTGACAGCTCAGAGCCTGAAGCCTACTTCAGATTCTGTGTCTCCCTCTCTCTCTGCCCCTCCCTCAATCCAGCTCTGTCTCTCTCTCTCTCTCTCTCTCTCTCTCTCTCTCAAAAATAAATAAACATTAAAAAAACACAACAAAAAAAGGAGATAAAATGTAACCCTTTGTGGTTGTTTCAGGCATGGAGAAGGAGCTTGTTTTAAATCAGATGACCATGTAGAGGTTCTTATAAAGGTTCTAGGAGTAATATGGCCATTTTTATTCAACCTTCTGAACTAATTCGAGAGTCAAGTTCTCTGTGAGTCTCCTTCCCTGATCTCATCCTCACTGTCCCCACCCTTTCCCAATACTGTCATCACAGAATTAGATCTATGTAGAAACACATACTCTTTTTCTCATTTTTAGAAAATTAGAAGCTCACTGTACTTACACTATTGATGTTCAACCTTAAAAGAAAAAAAGTTTTATAATGTGCCAGGTATATTTCCCCAGATTAGGTAATTTTTCATTGGGTAATGAAAAATTATTAGGCAATGGTTTAATAAGATCTCATCTAATTATAATATTTTAATTAACATTACTCTTATTCTAACTTATAAAGAATATCAAAAGTTTTTATTGCTATAAATAATACTTTGAAGAACATCTTTATATATAACATTTTTTCATCTTTGATTATTTCCTAAGGATATATTTCAGGAAATGAAATTATTGAGTCAAAACATGTAAATTCTAAGAGTCTGATTATATATTTACCAAATTGTTTTCTAGATAGATTATAACACCTTGTGTTTCTACAAGCAGAATAAAAGGACCATTTAATTTCATTGTACCCATGCTGAGCAATACCATATAAAATTTTTTTGGTAAATTTATTGGCCAAAAAAGTCATTTTTTAATTTGTGCTAAACAGACTTCGATAAGATTTTATTTTGATAATATAGTTGCTTTATTCATTTTGTCAGAGGTGACCTATGCTTTTTGCTCTGCTTATATCACATCATTTATAAGAATTCATTTGTTAAATAAATATTTCAACTGCCAACTATCATGCATTGTAATAAATACTGTAATAAATACAAACACTGTAATAAATATAATAGTCACGGCTCTAATTCTTTGAGGTGTTTAATGACACTAGAATATTTTCTAAGTTTGTCCAAGACTGATTTAGACTTCTAGAGTAGTTCAAAGCTAAAATATTTCTTCTGCTTCATGAAAGTGAATTGTAAGGTGCCCTAGGGGAAAAATGTTTAAGATATCATTTAATCTATCAACTGTGTTCTCCATTACACAATACACTATTTCTAGGGTGGTATGGGGAGGGCCAAGAGGAAGCAGGATATGGTTATAAAAGGGAAAGAGTTCTTGTGGTACCAGGAATGCTCATATCTTGACGGCAGTCAATGATGAATGAAGCAACATGGGTGATAAAAGTGTATAGGCCTTAAAACACACACACACACACACACACATGCACGCACACATGCACGTGTGAATATAAGTAAAGCAGGAGATTTAAAAAGATGGATAGATTGTATCACTGTCTATGTCCAGGTTATAATAGTTTTGAAAAAATGTCACCACTGGAGGAAATCAAGTAATGAGTACACACAGGATCTTTCTGTATTATTTCTCACAACAGCATGTAAGAATGTTATACATTGTAGATCAGTCTACAATGATCTCACTAAAAATTCCAGTTGAGAATGTGTTACTTCTGCTTTACATCCACTTACCTTTAGTATTTCAGAGCATTTTAATGAAAATAATCTGAGGCAGTGTATACAAACAGAAAAATAGAAAATTACGTCAATATGTATTTATGACAGTTAAGATGATGTGTCCCACTGGACAGTAATGACAGGCCACAAAGATGCTCAACAAATGCTTTAAAGATGAATATGAGGCCATCAATTGCTCCCCTCGGAATGTAACAGTGATACGACAAATGTATCCAGAAAAGCTCTATGTGATTGGATGTTAAGAGGTGATAAGTGTTAGCTTTGGGTTCACAATACTAAATACATGAATGGCTGAATAAATGAGCAAGCAAACTGATACAGTAGCTAAGTAAATTTTATTTTTACTGTTTTTTATTCTAATAACCTAACAAGAGAATGCCAGCTCTCAAAACAAATACATTCAGAAATCCCTAAAGGTATAAAGTCCTAGAGGGAGGGCAGACAGAAGGAGGTAAAAATTAAAAGCAGAATTGCTTAAAGCCATTTGCTTTTAGGCTCTGCACACATCCTGCAGACACCTTGAGGTCAGCTTGGTGGAACATAATTTTAGGCACAGAGCACCAAATGTCTTCACAAGGCTTGGGTGAAACGTAGTTTTGGCTTGAAACCATCTCTGAGGTCTTGAGTGAAGAGGAACAAAACAATCCCATAATGAGGACAAAGACAAAGACATCCTAGCATTTCATCACACTCCCTTCTATAATTAGGCTTTGAATATGGCATAAATTAACATCCTAATGATTTTCAGTGTTCTTGAGATTTTCTAATAGAAATAAAGTGCTCACAATATCTAAAAGATAAAATATTATTTTGTAAGTAGACCATCTCCTGGATTCCTGGTCTTGTAGTTCAGTTGAGTCTTTACCCAAGTACAATTACCTGAATTCTTAAAGGTCAAGCAGTAAGATTACCTGAATTCTCAAAAATCTTGGGCAGGCATAAGCTGGTAGAAAAGATACAACTTGTTCATAAACTTTCTCCAAGTCTAACGACTTATTTGGTTTTAAAGTAATAGAAGCCATTCCTGCTTTTCCTTCATAATCTGAAAAAAAAGTTGGAAATAGCATTAATTTTACAGGTACTAGGTGATTTTTAAAACGGTCCTGTTAATTATATACTAATTGTTGCAAATAGAGACATTAATCGTGTCACAGCAATAACAATGCAACAGTAGCATAAATGAGTGGGTCCTTCCTTGAGCATATGATTTGCTCCCCAGAAATAAGTTATAAACAGGGAACGGTAGACTCTATTCTTAATCATCCACACCACGAAAATGAAATAGATGGGGTGGAAAACACCATAAATAACCCCTAGTTTGCATCCTACAACCATTAATGTAAAATATTAATAGGAGACATTTATTTACTGGTGAATATATTCCAGAAATATATCCATGTTAAGAGTCAATGCAAAAAAAAAAAAAAAAAAAGACAACATTGTTTTCAAATTTAAAAACTAGACTGCCATTTCCATAACTAATTCCACAGATCACTTACTGCTGATCATGCCACCTATGGATTTTTCCAGGGAATCAGAATCTCCTATAGCTTTCCTCCAGCACCCAATGTCTGTTAGAGTAAATATCCCCTCCTCTGCCCCCCATTTAATACTCCCACCTCATGTGTCCTGGGCACCTACAAACATTAGTTGGAAAACATTGTTGTTTATCAAAACAGCACAGAAGAGCAAAGGGGCATAGCTATCCTCTAATTCCAAGTTGGTAACTTTTCTTTGCCATTTTCGCCATCATGAGAAATCCTCTTCTGCATACTTTCAAAGATAAATGAGGCCAAACAGACTTTAAAATTATTTTTGAAGAAGACTCAACTTAGCTACAAGTCAGTGTCATAAAACATTTAAACTAGAACATGTCCACGTTTAGTAGCATGTATAAACTCTAGTCACAAAGAGAACAATAATTAATAAACTATGGAAGAGCTGTAACTATTTTCGAGCAGTGAGTCACTGACCAGAGTTTCCAAGCTTTACCTAAAAATACACACATACATTAAAATTAAGTTGGTACCTGATGGGACCATGAAATTTGTTAGCCTGGTCTAGAGTCACTTGCCAAGACAAGACTAAGCTACTTATTTTAATTGATAAAAAAAAAATGAAATGTGGCATTAGTAAGATCATTGCAGAAGTGAAGAAATGTGGCACATTCTATTCGGAGAATTCCTCCCAAACCTGAATTATATTCATACCTGGCACCACCACCCCATACACGTTTGTTTCCTGTATGAAATCCAACATTCCAATAACATCAGCAACCTCTGTGGTTGCAACATTTTCTCCTTTCCACCTAAATGAAAGAAAGAAGTTCTGATTAATACACCTATATTTGAAGAAGTAGGTACCCAGTTTTAGTTTTAGTGCCTTGTACGTGGCTCCGTGCCAGTACCTGGTAACTGAACACAATGGCAGATTTCAGAACGAATGGGAGGCATTTGTAAGGGAGCACACTGTTGACAAGTCAACAAAACCAGAATCAGTGTTTTAGTGAAAATAACTTTATCTGTGTTTCATTGGTATAAACTGGTTATTGAAAAGTGTTTTTTGGTAATATGTCATAAAAGGAAAAGAATGATAAATCCCTCTTTATTTATGAGATGTATTAACGGTTCAGTACAAAACATTCCCTGTCTCCAATGACAGAGATAGAAAAAAATGAAAGGAAAGCTATAGTGGTCTCTCCAGTACCGACCCCCTTCAACTTCTAGGGATTAACCCCTTTGGTTCCCTGAATGCCAATGAATATTCTATTTCAATTAAAATAATTGTACGTATGGTGAGCACATAACATGGTACTAGAAGGTGAGGAAGTAAGAAGTATGATTCATTTATTCATTCAAACATGTTTTTGAATGTCTCCTGTATGTTCTTCACTGTTCTATAGTCATAGACCATGACTAATAATTTCATAAGCCCAAAATAATCTTAAGGAATTAAGAAAGAAATGTAAAAAAGATAAATTTGGCTCTTTCACTGTTTTTATCATTAGGTCAAGAATTAGACCATATTTGACCAGATTGGTTTCTGTTTCAACCCTGCCATTTAAACACCCAGAGTGGATGAGGTCAAATATAATAAAAATAAGTTCAGAGGAGATATACACACACACACACACACACACACACACACACACACACATATATAATATTTTATATATATTATATAAACATATATTTTTATATATCTTATATATTTATATATTTTATTTATATTTATTTATTTTAAATATATATATTATATAAATATATAAATTTATTTATTTATAAATATATCTTTATTTATTTATATATTAAATATTTATATATTATATATTTTTATATATTATATTATATTTTATACATATATGAATGTCTAAATATGTCTAAAATGTCTAACGTTTATTTATTTTTTCAACTTTTTTTTTTTTTTTTTTTTTTTTAATTTTTGGGACAGAGAGAGACAGAGCATGAACGGGGGAGGGGCAGAGAGAGAGGGAGACACAGAACCGGAAGCAGGCTCCAGGCTCCGAGCCATCAGCCCAGAGCCTGACGCGGGGCTCGAACTCACGGACCGCGAGATCGTGACCTGGCTGAAGTCGGACGCTTAACCGACTGCGCCACCCAGGTGCCCCTAACGTTTATTTATTTTTGAGAGAAACAGAGATAGAACGTGAGTGGGTTAGGGGCAGAAAGAGAGGAAGACACAGAATCTGCAGCAGGCTCCAGGCTCCGAGCTGTCAGCACAGAGCCGGACGTGACAGCTCGACAAGCTGTGAGATCATGAAGTGAGCGGAAGTCGGACGCTCAACTGACTGAGCCACCCAGGCGCCCCTGTCTATTTTATATTCTAATGAAAGGAGCTCACTGATTTTGACCACACTGATTCATTAAAGTAATGATAAAAATTGACATCAAGATTTAACTTAGGTTTCAATCTAACAACAGATGGTCCATGAATTTTTAAATGAGACATTATTGAGATAAAAAGCGCTCTGTCTGCCCTGAAGGTAAAGACCAGGGCGTCTAGAATGTTTCCATACAGCCTTGCTTAGAGCACGGTTCACAGTCACAGAACCAGCAGTACAACCGATGTTATTTCATACCTGAAAGTGTCTCCAATACGGTCCCAAAAATAAAGGAAATTCTCCTGATCTTGGACCATTAAATCTCCTGTGTTAAAGTAAACATCTCCCTTCTTAAAAACATCACAAAGCAGTTTCTTTTCTGTGTGCTTCTTATTCCCAGCATAACCAAAAAAGGGATTATTCTCAGTCACTCGAGAAATGAGAAGTCCAGGTTCTCCTGGGAGAGAAAAGCATTTTTCAGTGATTGGATTAAAACGATTATTACACATATCATGCACGTACTTAAATGGTATCTGACCAACACAACCAGGGTTGCCGATCTTCCTCTGAACTTATTTTTATTATGTTTGACCTCAGGCACTCTGGGTGTCTGCATCCAGCATATCCTTTCACAGACTGCCACAGACACAAATTACTTTGGAAAAACTAACAAAAAAGGAAAGCGAATGTCAACAAAACCATATTAAATTTATTTTACATCCTGCATGGATGACCGAAGGCTACTTTTCTTTTATGTTAACTAGATTTTAACACTAAGAATAATGACAACCCTATAAATAACCACAATTATAATGTTAATAAGATTATGACTGTAGCGATGCTTATTGAGCATTTACTATGTAGCAAGCCCCATGAGCCCTTTGCAAACGCTAGCTTGTTTATTCTTCACAGAAATCCTTTGAAATTGATCATTAACATTCCTATTTCACAGGGAAGAAATGGCCCAGAAGGGTGAAGTAAATTACCAAAGACCAACAGATGGACAGGAATGGACCCAGAACTCAAATGTAAGTCTAGGATTCTGCAGCAAGGTTTCTGTTCACTACTCTCTCTGGTCTAGAAGTTATTAGAAGTTTAAGAAAATGTTTTATTCTTATGGGATGTTGTCTGGAAATCCTCAATGGGCAAGAGACAAGGCATAAAAGTTATTAGTATTACTTAGAAACATTATCTGAAAAAAATTTTCGATCAGATTTACTCAAATTGATCAGGATTTTGCCCAGCAAGCTGCACGGTAAAAAACTACTTCTATGAGAATGATAGAAGACAAAGGAAGCAGCAAACACTGCCTGAAAAAAAAATTTTTTTAAATGTCTCTTCAGTTTTTCAGAGAAAGAGCAGGGAAGGGGCAGAGAGAGGGAGACAGGATCCAAAGCGGGCTCTGTGCTGAGAGCAGAGAGCCCGATGCAGGGCTCAAACTCATGAACCGTGAGATCATGAGTTGAGATGTGAGAGCATGACCTGAGACATGAGATCATGACCTGAGCCGAAGTCAGACGCTTAACAGACTGAGCCACCTAGCTAGGCACCCCTGTCCCAGAACATTCTAAGTCCATTGTTGACTTCCTGTGAAGAGAGGCAACATCCACATGATTGATTAGATGGGGTTAATTCCAGCACATTGTAGAGTGATTTATATCATTTTAACATTCTCTATTAAACTCTCATTGCTTCCACTCATTCTGGACATCCTGGCTTCCAAAGATATACACCAGTGGCAAAGCCATGCCTGCTCTACTACAGAAAAGGCTCCTGGTTGTCACTGTCATCACTGACACCTCCATCATCATCATCGTCATCATCATCATGGCCATTGCTACACTTTCTGAGCATTTTCTGGGTACCAGTCGTTATTCTGAGCACTTTATTTTGTGTATCCCATTTAAGTCTCATCACAAACCTATAACACAAGCCCTCATATTATCTCCATTTTAGAGGTAAAGAAACCGAGAAAGAGAAAGTAACTTGCCCAGTGTCACATATTTGCCAAATGTTGGAGATGGTTTTTTTTAACCAGGTTCATCTGACTTCTGAGCCTGTCTTCCATCACATATTCCTTCAGTCTACATATCCTCTATTTCAGAAATTTCCAAGCTTCTCTTATTTCCCTTAGAATTTTTTTTTTTTTTCAACGTTTTTTTTTTTTTTTTTTTTATTTATTTTTGGGACAGAGAGAGACAAAGCATGAACGGGGGAAGGGCAGAGACAGAGGGAGACACAGAATCGGAAACAGGCTCCAGGCTCCGAGCCATCAGCCCAGAGCCTGACGCGGGGCTCGAACTCACGGACCGGACCGCGAGATCGTGACCTGGCTGAAGTCGGACGCTTAACCGACTGCGCCACCCAGGCGCCCCTCCCTTAGAATTTATATTCTTCTTTTTCCTTCAAGACACAGGCTTATAGTTTCTTCCCTGACAATTAATTATTACAAATGCTTAAAAAGATCATAGTGTTTCTTCTATCTGTTCTAGGCAAATGTATGCAAGGCAAAATACCATTAATAGAAAAAAACACTGAGTAATTCATAATGAGAATTGCAAAACACTAAAGCAGATGTTTGGGGACAATCTGCTTTTTAAAAAACCCTGAGTTTACATAAGCAGTTCTGGGATTCAAGTTCCAATGTCAGATATGATTGTAATTGTAATAAGTAAAATACACCAGGAGTGCTTGGCTGGCTTGGTCGGTAGAGCGTGTGACTCATAATCTTGAGGTTGTGAGTTTGAGTCCCATGTTGGGTATAGAGATTACTTAAACAAAATTGTAAAATAAATAAATAAAATAAAACAAAACACACTAGTTAAGTGTGTGTATAGTTTAGAAATGGATTTTTTTCTTGGACACAGCTTATAGAGTTGAATTAGGGAAAGATATTTTATAGATGCCCTTAGGCTTGAAATTCAGAGGAGAAGGAAATTTGTGTTTTAATAGATAATGCTTATATTCTTCCCAAGCTTTCAGCTACCAGAACAAACCAACCGACCAGGCTTGCAACCTTTATCTCCACATTTGAAGTAACAATTTAAATGAAATCATCTCTGAAATGTAGTCCAAGCATATTCTGAGGCGGCAAAAAGTAATTTTGGCCTGATTTATTCAGACTGAATGTCTAAACAATTCCAAATGCACATATCTACATTTAAATTCCTAGACTGATTATATGCAGCAGCAAGTTAATTGGGGTACTTGCTTTTATTAACATGTCTAACCAAAAATCATCATAAAGTCCTCCTTGGGGCAGGAGGGAAGTGAGAGGGAGAAGTGGGGAGGTAGCAAGCCACATGCCAGGCTCTCAGTAGGGTTCTACATCTATCATCTCATGTAATTGTGAACAAAACCTCATAAATAAATATTGTCACCTCTACTCTACATATGAAGAAAATAATCTCAGCCTGAGTGGCCTGCCCAGAGTTGGACAGTTTCTAAGCATGAGAGCCCACATTTAAATCGAAGTCTGCCTGACTTTCCATTATACCTAGAATGATAACTAGGGCATTGTTTTTCATATTATATCTTAGTCATATGGGACATTAGTGCCACTATTACAGCTAGACGTGGTGGACTGAGCAAAATATAAGCCCAGGAGTGCCTGCATGGCTCAGCTGGTTAAGCATCCAACTCTTGATTTCAGCTTAGGTCATGATCTCACAGTAGTAAGACTGAGCCCTTCGTCAGACTCCACTCTCTCTCCTTCTCTCTCTGCCACTCCTCTGCTTGCTCTCTCTCTTTCTCTCAAAACAAACATTTTTAAAAAAAGGAAATATGAGCGCAAGAGTAATGTGTTCTAAATTTCAATATCTTACTGAGTGACCTATCTGGGATCCCTAACATCTAATAATTAAACTCTTCTCCCTGCACTGAAATTCCAAACAAGTCTCATCACATATTAGTAAAAGCCATTCATTCTAAATTCAGTAGTAATTAAACAGAAATTCAGAAACATTGCCTGAGGGGACGTGGTCAAACACAAGAATCTTACCTTTTTTCACAGGAGTACACCAGCCCTGTTCATTTCTAATGGGTTCATCTTTCTGAAGATCATACTTTATCAAGTCAAAAGTGAATAAAAGCTGCCAAAACAAAATTAAACACACAATAAAGACAAAAACAACAACAAAATATTCATTTGTGCAGTGACATCTACCGGTTATGGACTTTTTGTTCTGTCAGTTGAAATAAAGAATGAGAATGTAGATTTATTACTATAAGTCAACTTTACTGAAAAAAAATTAACTATGTATTTGAAACTCAAAACTGAAGGCAATAGTAAATAGCACTTGTATACTGGTATTTACTTCAATTTCATTTTGTGTTGCACATTATCTTAGGAAAATTTAATTTTATTCTTTATTCCTCAATTACATATTCTACTAATTCCAGGTAAGAGGAACACTTCTTGCCTTCTCCTTCAGAAATCATTCAGAAACAGCCTTTGAAATAAAAGTTTTAATAGAACTAAAATGTCAACTATGTGAATGCAAGGATTTTGTTGTCTACTTTAAATTTACAATCCCTTGAAAAGGGAGGGATCAGATGCCCAAAAAATACTTATTTGACACGGACTTTGAACTTTTTCCCTAGGCCTTTCACCTTAATGTCCCTAAACTAACTCAGTACCTCTGTGCACTCATGTGCTATGAGATGGTAAATTGGTAGAACACACTCATCAGATTGGGAAGCAAGCTAATTGGACATCTCTCCTTGTCCCCAAATATTTCCAGCTACCCTGCTCTTGTAATGTCCATGTTACCATGCCATGCTGATTCACAATCCACTAACGTGTGACCCTGGGAGAAAACTGCAGAGTGGTTCAATCCAACTCATTTATTTTATATATAAGAAAATTGAGGTTTTCCTGATCCATTAAACAAACAATCTTATTAAGGAGAACTAGAAAATGGTAAGCTAAGATGGAGATAATAAAAGGAGGTAAGAAAAAATAATAAGGAAGGACAAAGAGAAGACAGAGACCAAGAGGAGGAGAAACAAAATGAACAAATATAGAACAAGTAAGTGGAAAAGATTAATAAAATTAGTGAGGTAAATGTATTATTTACAAAAAAAATTTTTTTAATGTTTATTTACTTTTCAGAGAGAGAGAATATGCACACACAAGCAGGGGAGGGACAGAGAGAGACACACACAGAAGCCGAAGCAGGCTCCAGCTCTGAGCTGTCAGCACAGAGGCTGACACGGGGCTCAAACTCATAAACCATGAGATCATGACCAGAGCCGAAGTTGAACGCTTAACGGACTGAGGCACCCAGGCACCCCGAGATAAATGTATTATTTATCATTGAAGACTAGACACAAACATTTGTTTTTGTTTTTGTTTTTGTTTTTTAAGTTTATTTATTTATTTTGAGAGAGTGAGAAATAAAGCACATGAGCTGGGGAAAGGCAGAGAGAGAGGGAGAGAGAGAGAATCCCAAGCAGACTCTGTGCTGCCAGCAGAGAACCTGATGTAGGGCTCGAACTCATGACACCATGAGATCATGACCTAAGCCAAAGTCAGAAGCCGGAAGCTTAACTGACTGAGCCACCCAGGCACTCCTATTTTTAATGTCAGTAAAATCCACATGTAGTTAGAATCACAAGTCATTACTTGTGATGAATATAACTGACACCAACTCATGTTGATTGAGTGCCTCCTGCATGTCAGACACTGCTACAAGCTTAAGAACAGCATTTAATTTAATGGGATAATTTAATTAATATTATCCCATTTTAAGATGTGGGTCAATGAGAGAGGAGGCAAAACAAAATATATTGTAATTCTAGACATAAAGATTCTTTATTAAAAGGCAAGCTTGCATCTTGTTGGTTTTCGTCTGTAATTGGGATAACAGCTTTCTGGCCACTTGCCTAATGACTGGTAAAAGGAGAGATTCCAGAAGTTCCGGAACTGCATTTATCATTTTGGTCAAACAGGAACAGCGCCCTTGTTCATTACCAATCTCCTTTAACATGTTTTATAGTTTGAAAACTTTGCTCAGAAGCTGACGATATCAGCATTAGTGTTGTTTCTTTCAGATTAATTGGTCAACCGCATTCATGGATGCGATTCATTTTACACCAAACCACTGTGCCTGTTGTCACATATAGGGGACTTGCAGGTCACAAGTTGGGTAATTTTATCATACGAATGAAATTTAAATATATTGCAGCATCGTGAGATGGTCTGGGTCTGAGTATTAAGTTTCAGCTAGAGGGATTTTTATTTTTTTCTTGCCTTTGAGATTCCACACGATTACAAAAATGGCTGTGTTATAATAACACAAATAAAAGTAAATAAATCCCCACCTTTTAAAAAAAATTTTTAAGTTTATTTTATTTATTCACTCAGAGAGAGAGAGAGAGAGAAAGAACAGCGGGGGAGGAGCAGAGAGAGAGGGAGAGAGAATCCCAAGCAGGCTCTGCACTGTCAGCGCAAAGCCCAATGTGGGGCTGGAACTCACGAACTGCGAGATCATGACCCGGGCTGAAGGCAGGCGCTTAACTGACTGAGCCACCCAGGCACCCCACATCCCCACTTTAATATCCCCTGATTGTATATGTGCACACACAGGTATAGGTATGTGTGTCAAGAGCAGAGCTGCACGGGATCGCATTCATAACAGACTAGGTAAACGGATCCCCAGCACTGTGAAGCACACACCTGGGGGCTGTACACAGTGCCTCAGAGTTCCCATACATGTCCGCATGCTTTTGTCTATTCACATCTGTACATTTAGAAGCTGCAAAGGAAATAGAAAACTCACTGCCTCTGTTAATCGGTTATGTTTATCTTGTTTGTTTTCTGCCTTCCCCAATAGAATATAACCTGCACATCAACAGGAATCTATGTCCACTGTGTTCATTGGGTTCACAGGGTGAGGCGTACTGAAAAATTTTAATAGACTGTATAAAGGAGTTCATTTGATGAGCATCATTACAAATGTGTTTAAATTGATAGAGAGAAAGGTAGGAAACTGATTAATAAAATATACTCTCTGACAAATGAAACCATACCATTTTAGGAAGTGAAACCAATTTAAATTTCCTTGAGTTTAACCAATGAAAATGGAGCTCAAGTTAAATTACAGTGTTTCTTTAGTGTAAAAGATATCAGTCCCTGTGAGGTAAAGACCCTTAAACGCAGAATTTAACCGAGGTCTGGCTTTCACTCTCAGCTTCTGGCAGATAATCTCTATGCCCCTCCAATGCCATGGCCAACAGTATGTTTGTTAGCCTCAGGCTGTTCGGCATGTGGATAGTGACAATACGAGCTAGATTTAGTGTCTGAACCACACTGATAATGTGATGTAGGGGCGGGGCTTTGGGTCCCCTAGCTTGACCTCTTGAGGGATTGGAGATGGAGGTTAGCCCCAGAAGCAGCCAACTACATTTAAATGTGGACATCAAGGCTGGTGAGTTTCCCTAGCGGCAATACTCCATGTACATTGTCACCTGTCAATTCCAGGGGAGTAATGCCATCCTGTCTCCACAGGAAAGGAGTAGAAGCCTTTGCATTTGGTGCCCTGCTGATTCTGCCCCATTGCTTCCTCCTCCGTCTGATTTTAATCTGTATCCTTTAGATCCTTTAGCTGTAATAAATGGTAATTATTATGCATAACAGCTTTCTGTGAGTTTTGTGAGTACTTAGTGAATTATTGAACCCAAAGGGGGCTTTAGGGACTTCAAAACTGCAAGTGCTGTCAGAGGTAAGGGCTTGTATGGATTATTGCCTAACTTCATAGTTAGCTAAATTTCCTAGTCCATAAAAAACACCTACTTTTAGGGCACCTGGGCGGCTCAGTTGGTTAAGCAACTGACTCTTGGTTTTGGCTCAGGTCATGATTTCATAGCTCGTGGGATCAAGCCTCGCACTGGGCTCTGGGCTATCAGCACGGAGCCTGCTTGGGAGTCTCTCTCTCTGCCCCTCCCCCACTCTTCCTCTCTCTCTCTCTCTCTCTTTCTCTCTCAAAATAAATAAACTTAAAAAAAAATGCCTACTTTTAAGATAATAAAAGTTTAAAGACATGTGAAGGAGCCTTTTATTTACACTGTACTTATGGACTTACTACTATAAGATGAAAGAATCAGCACTTGTATTTCGGCCTCTGCTCCCACCCAATTCCCATCATTGTTAGTGCTATAATTATTTTTATATTTTCAGGATTTATACTTCCATTCCATCTATAAACATAATCTGGAGCTGTTCAATCTTCTATATTTAAATGGATTCAATCAATCCTTTTAACTGAAGGTGATTCCTTCATTTCTAAGTTCTGTTTTATCTTCAGGATGACTGGACATTTTCACTAAGTGAGTTTGATAAAGTACCGCGTTCCTGTAAATACATGGGTGTTATAGTCTCTGATTTCTTAACTTTTTGGGAACACCTCTTTAGACTCAAAGAACAATGGGGTCAGAAGTAAAATTCTTCGGTGAATACATTACTTTGTTTTTTTGTTTCTTTCTGGCATTGAGTGTTTTGTCCTCATTTTGAGAGAAGCCTAAGCTGTTTCGCATCTTCAACCTACAGTTTGTACAGCCTTTGTTTTCTCTGCCTCAGCATCTCCTTAGAGATCTTTAATTCGTGTTCAGTAATTTCAACAGCATATATTTTTCTGATGATCATCCTGCATTAAGTTGTTTGTTCCTGGAACACAATGTGCTCTTTTGCTAAAGATTCAAGTCTTTAAGGAAGTTTTCCTCTATTAGGTTTCAAATAAGAGTCTTCTCTTTAATTTTCTTTTTCTGCAGGGACACCGATTAGCACATGTCAGATAACTGTCTATGTTTCCAAAATCTTTCTAATTTATTTTGTATTCCTATTTGCTTATCCTTTTTACTGTGTTTGTGTGATGCCTTAATCCCATCTATCTTGCTCCCTAACAATGTTACAGCCTATAATGTGGTGTTCATTTGTGCAACACTTTCATCTTCCCTTTTAGTTTTTTTTCTTTGAGCTGACTCTATCTACTTTCCAACTCCTTTTGTTGATTGACATTTCCCTGGAACTTTCCTCTCTTCTGATCTCTTATTTTTATTTATTTATTTTTTAATTTTTTTTTTAATGTTTATTTATTTATTTATTTTTTTTATTTTTTTTATTTTTTTAATGTTTTTTATTTATTTTTGGGACAGAGAGAGACAGAGCATGAACGGGGGAGGGGCAGAGAGAGAGGGAGACACAGAATCGGAAACAGGCTCCAGGCTCCGAGCCATCAGCCCAGAGCCTGACGCGGGGCTCGAACTCACGGACCGCGAGATCGTGACCTGGCTGAAGTCGGACGCTTAACCGACTGCGCCACCCAGGCGCCCCATAATGTTTATTTATTTTTGAAGGAGACAGAGAGCATGATCAGGGGAAGGGCGGGGGGGGGTGGGGCACAGCATCCAAAGCAGTCTCCAGACCCTGAGTCTCCAGACCGTCAGCACAGAGTCCAACGCAGGGCTCAAACTCACGAGCCCTGAGACCATGACCCGAGCCGAAGTCAGACGCCCAACAGACTGAGCCACCCAGGCACCCCTGAGCTCTTATTTTTAAAGAGAGTATCATTGCAATTTTTGAAATTAAGGGGAATTAAGGGAAACATTCCCTGGTCATTTCAGAGGGCTTATTATTTTCTGTGCATCCATATTATTTTTTCAGCTACCTTTTATTAAGATCTATCTTTTCTCTTTTTTTCAAGTTTTATTTTCTCTAGGGATTTTGTGTTTGTTCCTTCCCAATTATGTTATCCCTGGGTGTAGGGATAAGGAAAAGCCAGTCTGTTGCTGTTATCAAATGCAGGTCCGTCCATCAAAGGCACTGTCACAAAATATAGGGTTTGCTCTGAGGGCACAAATGGCACACAGAGCCCTTCAGCTGTGTGCATTTAAATGGCAAATGTGGCACACAAGAAGGACACTTGGGTCACAGGAGCTCTGTGTTGATGCCTCTTCTTTTTCCTTCTCTGTTAATATCCCATCTTTGGAGGCTGATTTGTTTCTGAGACAGTAAGTGGAGAGGAGGCCTCCATGAAGTTTAAATTTGTGAGAGACAGACTTATCAAATCTCCCCACATGATCATGAAGCAATTATTGGTCCAAATTTTTCAGCTTCCCTGCTCTGTAACGAACTCCTATGCAAATGAAGTGAGAAAAGATAAGGTAGAATTCATTTGATATGAGGTACCACGTTTTTCATTTCCAAACTGAAAACATAACCGAGCCTAAGTTTAAAATCAGAAGTTTTCCAAATCAGTTGGAGACAATCATGCCTTATTGCTTTATTGACAGTATTGCAGTCTGACAGGGAATTTAAGACATTTAAAAATTATAATGAAGTCAAGCCAGTAATGTAAAATACAAATCTTCTTCATTGTGCTCTTGTTGGATGATTACTTTGCAATGACTCAGCTTCACTAAAGAGCTTTAACATGAATACCATATTTTTAATGGAACCACTGCAATGAGTTGAGAAAATTAACTGGGAGGAGTGTAAACCTCGGTAGTGTCAGCACTTATTTTCCCAAAATTACTTTTCAGAATGTACATGCATGTCTGTGATGTCAATAAGACCCTCAAAATCCCAAAGAGCACATCATAAAAATAGTGTGTATCTTCTCAAGGTTACAAACATCAGAGCAATTTCTATCAGGTTTGAATCTATTTCTCTGCTTTTTAAAAATTATATGTTTATCTCTTTTGATGCTCCTCACTGTTTATTTTATATATATATTTATTTATTTATTTATTTATTTATTTATTTTACGTTTATTTTTGAGACAGAGAGAGACAGAGCATGAATGGGGGAGGGTCAGAGAGAGGGAGACACAGAATCTGAAACAGGCTCCAGGCTCCGAGCTGTCAGCACAGAGCCCGACGCGGGGCTTGAACTCACATACCGCGAGATCGTGACCTGAGCCGAAGTTGGCCGCTTAACCAACTGAGCCACCCAGGCGCCCCTTATTTTATATTTCTTTACTTTATATTCTTGACTACTTCCTTCTTTTTATTTCCTTTAGGTTTATTCCAGTTGCTTTTTATGTATTTAAAAAACACTTTTTAAGTGTTTATTTATTTTTGAGAGAGAGAAAGACTGTGAGCAGGGGAGAGGCAGAGAGAGAGGGACACACAGAATCCGAAGCAGGCTCTGAGCTGTCAGCACAGAACTTACAAGCCATGAGATCATGACCTGAGCTGAAGTCAGATGCTTAACTGAGCCGCCCAGGTGCCCCTCAGTTGCATTTTAATTAACCCCCAGAAATGGATATTTAGCTCACAAATTTTCAACCATTCTTATGTGAGTCCAAAAACTGTGAAATATAATGCTTTCATCTTGATTCAGCTCAAATTACTTTTTAACTTCAATTATTTGTTTTTGTTGACTCACTGGAAATTTAGTGATGTTTTATTTCCAAATATATGGGAGATGAACTAGCTGTCATTTAAAACATTTATTTCCACTTGAATTAAAATGCCGTTGGAAACATCATCTATATTCAACCCTCTGAGATTTGCTGGAATTCCCTAAGTGGCCCAGTAATCTTTGTGAATGTTTCAAAAGGGCTTGAAAAGAATGGATGTTCTGCAGTCTTTTTCAAATTATTTGTATTTATTATTATTATTGTTAATGTTATTATTATTATTATTATTATTATTTGGTAGGCTCTACAACCTGTATGGAGCCCCATGCAGAGCCCAACGTGGGGCTTGAACTTATGACCCTGAGATCAAGGCTTAAGCTGAGACCAAGAGCTGGACACTCAATGGACTGGGCCACCCAGGTGCCCCTATTCTGCAGTTTTTAGAGGCAGTGTCCTATATATATTCATTAGCTCAAGTAGTTTCTTTATTGCATTATTCTGTATCATTGCAGATTTTCTTTGGCTTCTTCTATCAAACATTGAAAGAGCTATAATATAATATCCTACTATGATTCCAGCCTTATTTTAGTTCCTCTTGAGGTTACATACATTTTACTTTATAAATTTAGAGACTATTTTCTTTACTTTCACTTTTATTCCTTAAAAAATATCGATGACTATAAACTCTATTTTGACAATTACTTTCACCAAACCAGCTGAAGACATCTGTTCAATCTTTTGTCTTCCACAGTTGTTACTGAGAAATCAGCAGGAAGTTTTTTACTCCTAGATAAGTGATTTGGGGCAGCTTTTACGATTTTTAGTAGTATCTTGATTCATTAGAAGCCTGTACATAACTTTTGAGTGATATAAAAATGAAGGCTAAGCAGAAACCCTGCATTGAAAATACTCAGGCAAAATGAAAAGAGTCAAATTAACATGTATTAGAAACTTTGCTTGCTGTTTATACATTACATCATGAAATTTGAAAACAGAACAAAAGACTTAGGTATCATTATCCCTACATTATAGAGGAAAACATGTGAGATGGTTAAGATTTTCATAATCTATGTTCACCTAGAGGCCATGACTTTATAGAAGTTCTCAACTCAAAAAAAAGGAAAAAGAAAGGTGATAATATTTACCATAATTCACAAACAAAAAGTCTAGAAGAGAGGTAAGCAGATCTCAATATATTTCTTTTGTAAAGAAAATACCGTACTTACTTTGTGAAGGAAATTTGTTCTCCCAACGGATCCAATTTTCCCATTATGATTAATTAAACAAATGTTTCCTTCAGTAGCTCCATAAAACTCACAAATCTTAATATTTCCAAATCTGTCTAAAAATTCCCTCCACACATCACTCCGTAGGCCGTTTCCAACTGCCAAACGCACTTGATGATCCTTTTCTCCTTCTCTCTGTTAGAGGAAAAGATTTGACTTGTAATTGATTCATTCTAGTTCTCAGCTCTTTATCTCATTATTATGACTTAAATGGAAATATCCAGAAGTTGGGTGCACATATGCAATAATGGAAGGGAAGTTAAAAACAAATCATGCTTAACTCTGTTGCAGAACTACATCCAATAGCTAAGGAAACTAACACTGGCCTAGAGTAATATAGCTTTTATTATCTGGTAAAAGCTCTTCCCACATTCCAGATTATGAAAGCCTTATTTTGGTAGAGATTAGGTAAGGAAGAAAGCTTATTTCAGGAAACAAGCAATAGTTTAAAAGAATTATAAAATGTACCTGAGTTTATCCTCTCAGCTCTACTACTTACTATCTGTATAACTTGGAACAAAAGGTTGAATACCACTATAATACTATAATTCTCATTTTACTCACTTGCTGAGAACTGACAACATCTATCTCACCTATGTACTGCAGTAGTCATGTAAACCCACCACATAGCAGGTGGGAAACAATAAACTGAGGTCATCTAATCACTATAATATATGACAGTGCAAATATTACAGCAACTACTTGTAAATATTATTTTTGAATCCATAATATTCTCATATTTTACTTCTAATTTGTATTTTAGAATTGAAAGAGAAAACAGAACTATATTTTCTTCTACATTCAATACAATACAATACATTAAGTAACATGAATTATACACTGACCAAAAATGAGAACCTCATACGTGTTAGAATGGCAATTTTTTAAAAAGATAAGAAATAACAGGTATTAGTGAGGATGTAGACAAAAGGAAACATTTGTGTATTGTGGGTGGGAATGTGCATTGATACAGCCACTATGGAAAATGGAATGGAGATTTCTCCAAAAATTAAAAATAAAACTCCCATAGGATCCCATACAATTCCACATCTGTGTATTTATCTGAAGGAAATAAAAATGCTAACTGAAAAATATATGCACCCCCATGTTCACTGCAGCGTTATTTACAGTACCCAAGACACAAAAACAACCTAAGGGCCTACTGACAGATGTTATCAGTCAATAAATAGTGGTACACACACACACAGGACTACTATTCAGCCAAGAAAAGGTAAATATTGCCATTTGCAACAACATAGATGGACTCAAGGGTGTTATGCTTAGTGGAATAAGAAGGAGAAAGACAAAGACCATGTGATCTCACTTATATGAGAAACCTAAAAGCAAAAGCAAAACCCAAAAAATCCCCAAACCCAAAGCTCACAGATATAGAGAACAGAAATGGGGAAAGGGGAAGGGTGAAATGGGTGAAGGGGATCAAAAGGTACAAATTTCCTAATATAAAATAGTCATGGGGGTGTAATGTTCAGCATGGTGAATGGAGTTAATAATGCTGGGCTGAATATTTCAAAGTTGCCAAGAGAGTAAATCTGTTTCCATCACAAGAAAAACAAATGTGTAACTATCTGTGATGTTGGATATTAACCAAACTTATTTTGTTGATCATTTTGCAATATACACAAACACTAAATCATTATGTTGTACACCTAAAACTTACATAACATTAAATGTCAATTATACCTTACCAAAAAATTAGAGTCAGACTATACTATCAATGTAGTTATGGTAAATCCATGATTCCCGCTGAGCTACCTCCATCCTCACCAAAATACAAACTTAACAAGAAATAATAATACATCAACAACGGTAATAAAATAGAGAAATCAATGTCCCTGACACTTATAATTAAAAATGATCGGTTGATCACATTCTTTATCTCAGTCCCTTCTCAGTCTTAAAGGAAAGATTTCATCGATCAATTCTCAAGAACAAAGAGAATGTGAGTGAAAGGTCATTTTGGAAACCGCAAAGTAAATAGGTAACAGCCATGGGACGAAGCAGAGTGGGGAAGGCTGACATCAAAGTCCATAGGTGGGGCACAACAAATGCCCTAAGGTGTTATGGAAGCACTCTTCAAAAAGAATGAAGAAGGTAGAAGCCTGGGTGGAAAACCAGCAGCCATACCCACAGATAACGTCGGCACAGGTGATATACATCTGGGCACCTGCCCTTGCTACACATTAGGCAAATACTGGAGATTTCCCCTCTGGAAAAGTCCATCCAGACAGACACCAGCCTGGATTGAGGAATCTACTGAAAATAGTAGTGTTAAATAAAAGGTGAGATCATTAAACTCAGAGCAAAACTAATCTATAGTGATAGAAATCAGAATATTGTAGGCATTTGGTGGGACAATGACTGACTCTTAAGGACATTCAGGGGGAAGGTCTTCATGAAAAAAAATAAAATTGCTTAAAAATACTTGAAGTGTAAATCATAATGAGAAATTTCAACTTCAATGGAGAGTTTCAGATTAATCAGTATTGCAATACTAATTCATTTAGATCCTAACTCATAGGCATTTAGAAAGCTCAATGCCTTTTTAAAAAGGCTATTATTAGAAATAAGATGTTGCTGCATCCCAATGTTTATAGCAGCGCTATCAACAATAGCCAAAGTATGGAAAGAGTCTGAATGTCCATCGATGGATGAATGGAAAGAAGGTATATATATAGTATATATATGGTATACCATATATATATTGTATATATATGGTGTATATATATATGGTATATATACATATATATGTATACAATGGAGTATGACTCAGCAATCAAAAAGAATGAAATCTTGCCATTTGCAACTACGTGGATGGAACTGGAGGGTTTATGCTAAGTGAAATTAGTCAATCAGAGAAAGACAAATATCATATGACTTCACTCATATGACGACTTTAAGATACAAAACAGATGAATATAAGGGAAGGGAAGCAAAAATAGTATAAAAACAGGGAGGGGGACAAAACATAAGAGACTCTTAAATATGGAAAACAAACAGAGGGTTGCTGGAGGGGTTGTGGGAGGGGGGATGGGCTAAATGGGTAAGGGGCACCAAGGAATCTACTCCTGAAATCACTGTTGCACTATATGCTAACTAACTTGGATGTATATTTAAAAAAAAAAAAAAAAAGAGTAGAATCTAGTAATTCATCACTTACATACAATATCCAGTGCTCATCAATTTTACCTAATTTTAATGAATTGAGATTTAAATTTAAAAATTGATTCTTGGTTTGAGTCATTAGAAAAATTTTAACTGTATTTGAAACAACTTGGTCATTCGAATCTATTTGCTTTAACTGTAAATTTTGTGACCTCTATATACACACCAGATTCAGGCTTAGTTAAAAAAAAAAAGGGTTATAAAATATCTCAATTTTTAAGATATCTGTTATATGTTGCAATGATATTATCTTGGATATAATGGATTAAATAAAACCTATTTTTAAAATTAAAAAAAAAAAAAAGGATATGTGTCATCATTGTACATGGCAGGGGTGAGGGGTGTGGAAATTAGGGAGTAAATCTTTTCTCCTGGGTTGTGAAGACTTCCTAGGGGAAAATGGGCAGGACAACTTATTCATATGTTAATTTTTAAAATTAATACATTTCAATTTTTATATTAGATATTTTCTGTTCATCCGTTGAATTTGCTTTATGACCTGACAGTAATTTATGATTAAGTCTAAAGAGTCTACTCCAGACCTGGCATGCAGAAAACACTCAATAAATATTGTTGACCAATTAAAAAAAAAAAAAAGAAAATGTTGCAAAACTCAAATTGTAATTATACTTTAAACACATTCCGGGGGCGCCTGGGTGGTGCAGTCGGTTAAGCGTCCGACTTCAGCCAGGTCACGATCTCGCGGTCCGTGAGTTCGAGCCCCGCGTCAGGCTCTGGGCTGATGGCTCGGAGCCTGGAGCCTGTTTCCGATTCTGCGTCTCCCTCTCTCGCTGCCCCTCCCCCGTTCATGCTCTGTCTCTCTCTGTCCCAAAAAATAAATAAAAAACGTTGAAAAAAAAAATTTAAACACATTCTGTGCCTCAGCTATGAATAAAATTTACATATTATAATTTCTTTATAATAAAAAACGGATGATCAACATATTTTAAAATGATCACAATTATATTGGTACCAAAGAGGGAGAAGAAATGTATGTATATATGTGAGTAGGAAGTCAGGTAGATGACAATTAAAAATCAAGGGGTGCCTGGGTGGCTCAGTTGGTTAATTGTCTGACTCTTGATATTAGCCTGTGGGACTGAGCCCTGCATAGGGCTCTGTGCTGACCCTGGAGCCTGGTTGGCATTCTTTCACTCTCCCTCTCTCCCTGCCCCTCTCCATTCCCCACCCCACCCCTTTCAAAATATACTTTAAAAAAAGGAAGGAAAAAACCTGAAAAGTCAATAGTCATAGACATATTTTATCGAGAAATATGTGACTATATAACAACCCAAAATATCTTAAAATAATTAAGAATGTTTACCTGTAGAGATCAGGTATTGATAGCAGGGGGTTACTATTTATCTTGAGAGATTGATTTTTTAAAACTACAGAAGTCCTTATTTGATAAAATAAAAATTAAAGAAACTAAATAAGAGGCAAACAAGAGTGTGGGTACATCAAAAATAAGACTCCAACTTGCTGATTTCCTTAGTCCCACATCAATAGGGTTTAAGGTAAACATTCTCCAGACAGAAAAAAACTCACTCAGACAAGAACAGCTCCTTCTTAGACAGAGGATTCTTTTCTACCACTAAATATAACCTTGAGCAGTTCTGTACTGGCTCCCAGCTCCCATGGGCATGTTGGATATTGCCTACCTGGCATGGAACTAGTTCTTAGATTTTCCACTGCCATTTTTCTAGACAAAACAGTAGTGCTGCAAATCTTAAGAGTTATTCTGCTTGAACAGAGAACAATCCTTTATATGGTAGAACTCTTGGAAGCTTTTCAGGTCAGAGATGAGTTTCAGCAAGTATCATTATTTCTAAAATGTGTTGGCACACTCCAGAAAACAATAAGTAGGTTGTTTACAAACCAAATTTCATAGACTTTAACCTGTGTGGGCCACAGGTATAGAAGTTTACTAAATAAGGACATTCATTCAAAATAATTCAATTGGTAGAAAAATCAAGTTATTAAAACTAGGATAAGGCTTTTGTCTGAAAAGATCAAATGCCCTTATCTAACTCTCAAGGTATCTTTATTCTATCTACTTCAAGCAGAGCCTGATGTAATGACTACATTAACCTGGCATCCACTGGCATGATGAACTGGGAGGTTGGTAGGGGTCAGGAAATGGAAAAAGGGGGTCAACAGAAAGGGAAATGTGAGAAAGAAAACATAATAAAGATTGGCAAAGGGAGCTTTAAAAAAGTGACCCTGGAATGTATGGAAATTGGAAGGTGGGTCTAAGGGTTGCTAATTATATTTGGTTTTATATGTGTACATTTTATAATTGCTCAGAAACTAGCCAGTACATCATCTAAAACACAACCAAAATTTCTCAACTTCCGCCTACAATTAAAAAAAAAATCCCCTTCTCTGTCCATAAATTCCTTCAAAACTTCTTTTTTTTATTAATTTTGTCTAATGTTTATTTAATTTTGAGGGAGAGAGAGAGAGAGAGAATGCAAGCAGGGGAGGGGCAGAGAGAGAGGGAGACACAGAATCCGAAGCAGGCTCCAGACTCTGAGCTGTCAGCCACAGACAGTGATGTGGGGCTTGAACCGACAAACAGTGAAATCATGACCTGAGCAGAAGTCAGGTTCTTAACTGACTGAGCCACCCAGGGCACCCCCCTTCAAACCCTGTTAGAACAAATTCCTATTTCTTCTCATTCTCCCTGAGGCAGGAAGTTACTACCTAAATATCTCTAGATATCTGAGCTGCATCGGGAATGGAATGAGGAAAGCATGCATAAATATAAGTACAATTAAATGAATGAAGGAATACATAACACTTACATATATACATGTGCAAGAGAAAGACACAGACTGGCAGAGAGAACAAGTAATGAGAGAGACAAAGTGATGGAGAGAGAGAGAATACATAAGGGACAAACAGAGACCCATGGAAAGCAGGAAAGACACAGAGTAAAAATGAAAGAAAGTGAGAGAGACCTACACAGAAGAAAGCAAGAGTGACACACAGAACAAGGGACAGAGGACAGGGGCAGGAAAGGGTGGGTAGAGAGAGAAAGACAGAGAGAAAGGATAGAGTATAAATAAAAGAGAGAAAGGGACAAAGTGAAATAGAGATACAGAGAAACAAAAACACAGTCGGGGCACAAAGACAACAGTGCTTGCACACAAAGGGATGCCATCTCTCTCTCTCTCTCTCTCTCTCTCTCTCTCTCTCTCTCACACACACACACACACACACACACACTCACACACATATAGGCAGAAAGGTAGAAAAAAAAAGATAAACTAGATACAGAGAAACATATTCGAAGAGAGAGAGAAAGATGCACTCACAGAGACACAAAAATAGAGACACATGGTTGCCCAGAGAGACACAGGTACTGAGACATGCAGAAAGGGATACAAGCAAATAGAGAAACAAACAAGGAAAAACAAGTAAGGTAGAGACAGACAGAGAAAAAGGGCAAATACAGAAATCCAGAGGATGATGTTGGACAAAAAACAAAAGACGTGTTTGCAGCCAAATCAGCAGAAGCAGAAAGATCGAGAATATGTTTGAGTCCCTGTGTCCAGGTTATTGTATTACCTCATTTTAATCACCATGATAACCCTATAAAATAAGATGTATTGTCCCCATTTTGCACACTGGGATAATGAAGTTCAGGTCCAAGGTCATAGACATGAAATAAACAAGAGACAGAATTTGAACTCATGAAAATGAAAGCCCTGTGTGGGCAGGGCTGTTGCCTTTTCTCTCCTCCACTGTGCTCCATTGACTAGGATTATGACTAGGATTATTGACTAGGATATGATTATGTTTATGTTCTTTAAACATAAGAGATGTTTAAAACATATCTGTGGAAGGAAGAAAGAAAGAGAGGGAAAGCAAGTCAAAAAAGAAAGGAAGACAGGGAGGGAAGAAAGGAAAAAAACAGAAGAGAAAAAAACAGCTCAAGCCCCCCAACCCCATACCCCCCAAAGCCCATGTTCTATTTTTCCCAACCTTTCCCCAGGATTTTAGTAATAGGAAGCAATCAAAACATGGGTTTCTAATTCAGTAGTTAGTGCCTAAATATTTATAGACTTGCACACATGTAGAGTAAGCCATTTTAGAACACACACAAAGTATTCATTTTATCTCCAGCCATTTAAAATCCCATTTGAATATTTTTTGAGAGAGAGAGAGAGTGAGAAAGAGAGAGTGTGCGAGTTGGAGAGGGGCAGAGAGAGAATCCCAAGCAGTCTCTGCCCTGTCAGTGCAAAGTCGGACGCGGGGCTCGATCCCACAACCCTGGGATCATGACCTGAGCCGACCTCAAGAGTCAGACACTCAACGAACTTGAAATTTAAAAGTGAATCTGTTGGATGAATCAGACCTTTTAGGACAGCGATCCCAAGGTCTTGGATTTCAGGAGAGCACTTTTTTCATTTGCCTTTCAGTACCATGTATCCATTCCAACTTGGACGTACAATGCCCAACAGATGTGGCCATACAGGACTCACATCAACTGGAACCAAGGCTTTTGTTTCTTCAAAGTGTTCTTGGGGAGCTGTTTTTCCAGCAGTGTCTATTGGTTGAGCTGCTACAGGGCAGTCAGTGGTTGAACTACAGCAACCTCCTACTGAGTCATTTATTTATTTATTCAACTGCTGAAGTGGGCAGGCCTCTAACAATACCCTCCTAGAAACAAAGTCTTCTTCTTCCAGAACATGTGCTTAATCCTCCTCAGAAAATCTAAAACACACCCAAGCAAAATAGCCTCTTTATGTGCCTATGAAAAATGAAACTCTGGAGGTTCTGCTTAAACACAGGTAATTTGGCATCAGCTATGATTTCTTGGGAAACAAAGGGCATCTGTTGATAGATGGAGACGGAGAAAAGAAATAGAAATTGACAGTGAAAACAAAGGGGCAAATCCTTTCCGCCTTCAGTCCCAGATAACTAGCTGCTTAGTGCGTAAAAAAAGTATGGTCTAATTCCTAAAGGATCATCTAAAATCTCTAACAACACATGTTAGGGATTATGATTCTTCCATCTTGATTCTCTTTAACATCAGACCTCTTTTTCCCAAAGCCCACTGATAATTATGCATGCATAATTGCATGTATCACATCAACGCATTCCATATAATAGGAATGAACTACATTCCAACAGTTTGCTTCCTTCACAGCCACTCCAATATTATACCTTGAAAAAATAAAGGCAGTGAGCCACATGGGTATTACAGAATGGGTACGAGAGTAACACTAAATGCAAACAGGCTGTCAGAGAATCCTGGGGCAAAAAATCCAGGCAAAAAAAAAAACCAAAAAACAAAAAAACAGAAAACCAACAGCCTCTCTTTTACTGAAGGGGGAGAGGAATGGTGGGGGACAGAGTGGAGGCCTCTGTTGAGAAGGGACCAGAGAGTACTTGAAAGGAGAGACCTGTACTGCTAACTGGGTGCGGGCTCCAGCACCCCATAAGTCTTTGCCTCCCCAGCGTGGGTTTGGGCAGGCCATAGTTTCCGAGATGCCAGGCCACAGTTCCACAAACCATTTGAAGGCATAAATAGTAGCTTGAAAAGACCTCTGTGATTTCAAGTGTTAAAGCAGAAATTTCTGCAGCCACATCGTGGGCTTATTTCACACTTATCTTTTAGATATAATATTAAGAGGGACTGCCATTTACAATCTGCTTCTGAACAGGTGTTTTCTAACCTGACAGCACTCGTGGGGGGGGGGGATACTCAGAGCAGGGGGAGAGTCCTGCTTTAGACCGGGGACATTTCAAAGTTGCCTTGTTTGAGAAAGACTGGTTCCAAGAGTCTCTGCAAGACTTGCCTTGAACCTGAATTTTATTTCATCGAAGTACAAAAAGGGCTGTGTAAACATAGAGGGCAGGGTAGTCTTCTCTGGAAACCCAGAAAAAGGGTCACCTGAGCCACAACTACTGTGATTTATTAATGAAATGTTCTGAAAAGTGCAGGGGCCCATTACCAAGATAATTTCTGCTCTGAGCTGGATGCAGCAACGGTCTGACTTGCTCCAGGTAATGATGCAAACCTTTGATTTATCCAAACTCCCTCTGAGTTCTGTCCTCAGGAACTTGACTTTCTGATTTTTATAAAAAAATCTTTAACCTTTTATTTTATTTATTTATTTTGAGAGACAGAGCTGAGCAGGGGACAGGCAGAGAGAGACAAAGACACAGAATCCAAAGCAGGCTCCAGGCTCGGAGATGTTAGCACAGAGCCAGACGCGAGGCTCAAACTCACGAACTGTGAGATCGTGACCTGAGCCAAAGTCAGATGCTTAACCAACTGAGCCACCCAGGCACCCCTTGACTTTCTGATTTTAATTGAGCTTACCATGCAGGGCTGGGACTAGTGAAAGATCGTGCTGGTCATGAGTACGTGAGTATCCCAGCAATGAGGCTTCTTACATTGGTTACTTTATTTAACAAATAATAATAATTCAACAGGGGAACCTGGGTGACTTAGTGGGTTAAGTGTCGGACATCAGCTAAGGTCATGATCTCACAGTTCAGGAGTCTGAGCCCCGGATCAGGCTCTGTGCTGACAGCTCAGAGCCTGGAGCCTGCTTCAGATCCTGTGCCCCTCTCTTTCTCTGTCCCTCACCCATGCACACTTTGTCTTTCTCTCTCAAAAATTAATAAACATTAAAAACAATTTAAAAATAACTCAACAAATTTTTACTGAGCACCTACTATACGTCAGGTACCATTGTGAGTATGGAGGATATAATTATAGATGAAAAAGATAAAGTCCCCGCTTTCCTGGAACCTATATAATAGTAGAAAGGAGGGATTAAGAGAGAATAAAGAACAAGTACATATAAAATCTATAACAGAGTCATAAGTACCATGAAGAAAAATAAAGCAGTAAACGAAGACTATGGGATAAACATTGTAATAGAGTCTGACTCCATTCCTGGTGTATGACTACTGATAGCCTTCAAGTCCCCAACACTCCCTTCTTCCCCTACCTCACATCTGGGCAAGCAGGAGAGAAAGCCCAGCTTTCCTTCCCTTGGCAGCAACAGGAAGTTCAAAGCACACAAGCAGCCCCACCTGCACAAGACCACTCACCCTACTGCCTCCTCCTCATCACAATAAAAGCTGAGCCCATCCCTTTCTTCTGCTTTCTGAAGCCATTTTTAAAACATGTTTATTTATGGTGAGACAGACAGAGAGGGTGAGTGGGGGAGGGGCAGAGAGAAAGGATCCAAAGTAGGCTCTGCACTGTCAGCACAGAGCCCCACGTGGGGCTCGAGATCATGACCTGTGCGGAAATCAACAGTTGGATGCCTAACTGACTGAGCCACCCAGGTACCCCTGAAGCCATTTTTGGATACGCTTGGGACCAGGCCCTGCTCTCCCCAGAAAGCCCCATTATGTAAGTAATAAACCGTTCACATTCTCTTGGTGCATGTGTGGTATCATAATGTGGCCACCACACTACACATCAGTAGGACCTGTGGTCAGAGAAGCTCTCTTTGGTGAGGGGGACTGGGATGGGCTAGGCAGTGAGTCATGCAAATATTGAAGGAACATTCAAGGGGAGGGAACTGAGAGCCCCCTTTCACTGAAGGAAAAGCAAGAAGGGCAGCAAATGTGGTGGAGTGAACATGGAGAGAGAGCGGTGTGGCAGGGAATCGGGGGATGAGGGGACATCCCGGTAGCGGAAGCAGACCACATAGAGCTGTGTGGTCTGTGATAAGGGAACTGAGATTTTCTTCCAAGTGAACCATGAGAGGGATTTGCATAGTGGAGTAACACAACCTGACCTATATTTTAACGGAACCATTCCAACTGCTATGTAAGAACAGAATTTAAGGGGACAAGAGTGAAGTGAAGAAGAAGCCAGTGGTAAAATATCAGAAGGAACCAGAGCTGGCTCAGATGAGAGCAGCAGGGAGGTGTTAAACTGAGGTTTCGTTCTGGATGTATTTGAACGTCAAATCTGTAGGGTTTGCTCAAGGATTAGATGGGGTGTGAGGGAAAGAGAACTCCAAGGGAGATCCCAGGGTGTGTGTGGCTGAGGACTTGGAAGAATGGAGTTGTCATTAACTCGGAGAGTCAGGTTGGGGCAAGGAGAGCATGTCAGAGGAAGTGCTGAAAAGTTGGGCTTTGGCCACTTTCGAGATCAGGTGTCAGGAAGATTAAGGAAGATCCAGCAATGGAGACCATGTAAAGCTCTCAACTGGCATTCTTGAGTTGGTCGATATGAGTCTAATCTAAACACATACACTGATAAAGGGCAATCTGAACCTATCACGCTGGAGACTAGCTCTTCAATTTAGGCATATTCCCTAAGGTAACAAAAACTATCTCCGGAAGCCTCTTCCAGGGAGTCCCTGGCCATTGAGATCAATCTGTTTCCATTTGAATTCCTGCACTTAACTCATTAACCCTTACATCAACTCTGGACATAACTGCTATTACACTCATTTTATAGATGAAAAAACTGGGGTGTTGGCTATTCAGAAAAGCAAGATAATTTGCTCAAGATCACACAGCTTTTGAGACATGGAAGTTAGGCTTGAATTTCAAGCTCCCTGATGCCAAGGGGCAAACAAATTAAATTACTTGCCTCATGTCACATGGTGAATTAATGGAAAGGTTGGAATTAGCCCCCTGACATGTTTACTCTAAATTTATTGTTATTTTTTTTCCATTGGGAATAAAATGATCATTTGGAAAATTCTAGTCATTTATCACTTGCTGAAGATTCTTGTACTTGCTCATTGCAGGGTAAAGATTGGCCATTTCTCACTTTGATTTTGTATGTTCATAGCAAGGAAGTCAGGAACATACTATTAAAGGAAGAAGCAACGTGAAAAATTGCAAATAAATGATAAAATAATCTTAGATATAATTTTAATATTTTAAATCGATTTGGACTGTAGGAAAACCTCACTCACATACCATATATACAGGAAAAATAGTATATAATCCAAGAGGAAACATGCATCATATTTTCAGGATTTCTAATTTTATATTTTTGTTTTCAGTGTTTTTAGTTGTGAAAACACAATATTATAAAATTACTAATATGTTAATATTTTAAAGTTGTACTTTAAAATTATGCTGTATTGAAACTGGCTTTTAGGGGCGCCTGGGTGGCTCAGTCGGTTAAGCGGCCGACTTCGGTTCAGGTCATGATCTCGCGGTCCGTGAGTTCGAGCCCCGCGTCAGGCTCTGTGCTGACTGTTGAGAGCCTGGAGCCTGTTTCAGATTCTGTGTCTCCCTCTCGCTGACCCTCCCTTGTTCATGCTCTGTCTCTCTCTGTCTCAAAAATAAATAAAACGTTAAAAAATTAAAAAAAAAAAAAAAAAGAAACTGGCTTTTATAATTAGAGTGTGATTTTTATTGGTCATAGACCAATTATTTTCAACACTCACAAAAATTACTCTCATTTTACAATGACATATGCAGAAAACATGACTACATTCTGTTTAAAAATAAAATCCTTCCATTTGTATTGGGCTTCCCAGTTTAGATTTTTTTCACATATATCTCATAACTGGATTATGTGAGGGACAAGTGAGGACAAGTAAGTACTGTCACCTATTTTAGATGAAGATGGCAAGTATGGCTCAAAGAGAAGTGACCAGCATAAAGTCATACGACAAGAATTTGAAACCGAGGGGCACCAGGGTGGCTCAGTCTGTTAAGTGTCTGACTTTAGCTCAGGTCATGATCTCATAGTTCACGAGTTTCAGCCCCACTTTGGCCTCTGTGCAGACAGCTCAGAGCCCGGAGCCTGCTTCAGATTCTGTGTCTCCCTCTCTCTCTGCTCCTCCCCCATTCATGCTCTGTCCCTCTCTCTTTCTCTCAAAAATAAATAAACATTAAAAACAATTTTTTAAAGTGGGTACCTGCGTGGCT
Source organism: Neofelis nebulosa (assembly GCF_028018385.1). Taxonomy (NCBI): domain Eukaryota; kingdom Metazoa; phylum Chordata; class Mammalia; order Carnivora; family Felidae; genus Neofelis; species Neofelis nebulosa. The sequence continues at coordinate 133,930,603 of NC_080782.1, forward strand.
CTACAGTAGGTTAAGAGTCCGACTTCAGCTCAGGTCATGATCTCATGGTTCATGGGTTCAAGCCCCATGTCAGGCTCTGTGCTGACAGCTGAGAGCCTGGAGCCTGCTTCAGATTCTGTGTCTCCCTCTCTCTTTCTCTCTCTGCCCCTCCCCTGCTCATGCCCATGTGTGTGCTCTCTCTGTCAAAAATAAACAAACATTAAAAAAAAATTTTTTTTAAAGAGTTTGAAATTGAACCCGTGTCTTTTGATTCTACAGTTAATGCACTATCTGATGACTTTGTGCATAAAGTAAATTTCTTGGGAAATTTAATAAATAAGGGATATGTGTACTCTTAACGGAAATCATAGCATGAATGGTAAAAGCAGATAGACAGAAAAAAATGTGTATTTTATATGTATCACTACTAATGAAATATGAACCATTAAATTTTAAATTAGCAATTAAAAGCTTTTAATAATTTACACAGTCTAAAACATTCTCAAAATATTCATTAATTCCCTGCTAATTCTACTAGCATTTAGGGTGCTTGTAGTTATTTCTTATCCTAGTCCTTCTTCGAACTATATTTGTATATTTGTAGTTTCTAAGCAGAAAAGAAGGTTATGGGAACTTGCCAACTTTTCTAAATGCTTTCATAGCTAGTATGAGAATATTAAACACACCTTTGATTTACTTAAGGAAAAGTGAGTTTTAAAAGAGAGATGATTTACTCAACCATATAATAATATGTTTCAAATATCTGGGGGAAACAAATAACAAAAAATGTATAAATATCTTAAAATGCCTAGGTCTTGGAGATAAAATCAATTCTTTTGAGTGTTCCAGAGAAGAAAATGGTGATGAAACTAACTCAGGACATCTTAATAACAATTAAAGTTCACATTAATTTAAAAATATCATTCTTTAGAGGTTATTAAGTGTGATGAGAAAAGTTTCCTGACCTTCATGCTTTGATAAACTACATCTTTTACAAGAGGTGGAATAAGGAAAACATGATGATAAAACATTTGAGGTTATGTAGAAACTAAGAACATGAAAACACGATGAAAGAACAAATGTTCTTAATATACCCATTAAGGTGCATTTATTCACCTACATCAACTCAGCATCATTTAGTATCTTCTAGTGGAATCGTATCCTTTGACACTGCTATATCTTCTTCATTCCCACCTCCTACCTAAACACGACAAGGAAAAAGCTTGTCTTGTCTGGTCTTAAAGCTTGGAAGAAATGATGGGCGTTCTTCAGGGAAAAGAGGGTGGGTAGTTTTTCAAATTGAAGTCTTAAAAAAATCTCACAGTGCCAATACTTGATCACTGTTACTCAACATTTTCGTTTTGTTACACTCAGAAAAGCCCAGCAATCGCTTAAAGGTTCCCCACAGGATTGTCCAAACACTGCTAGTGAAAAAACTCAGTAAAATTTATATGGCTTTTGATGAGCAATAATTAATAAATATTTATCAGTTATCCAGGTCCTGCAAAATGTCTCTCTTTTCATAATGGGAATCGAGTGTAACCATTTTGTCAAAGTTTTAATGCGCTTTAACCCAAGTATCTAGAATCCTAAATATGCTTTCTAGCTGCCAGTGAATTTCTTCGCTTTTGAGAAAACAGAAGGAAGAGGGGCGCCTGGGTGGCTCAGTCGGTTGAGCGGCTGACTTCGGCTCAGGTCATAATCTCATGGTCTGTGAGTTCAAGCCCTGCGTCGGGTTCTATGCTGACAGCTCAGAGCCTGGAGCCTGCTTCGGATTCTGTGTCTCCCTCTCTCTCTGCCCCTCCCCCGCTCATGCTCTGTCTCTCTCTCTCTGTCAAAAATAAATAAACACTAAAAAAAAAAAAAAGAAAAGAAAACAGAAGAAAAGGGATGTAACTTATGATGTATACACTAGAATACATATACCAAAATACATATACTAGAAAGTATAGGTAGGCTATGCCTTCAGAATGTGAAAACATAGGGGTTTTACATGGAGACAAACTACATTGCCCAAATGATAAACCATAATAATAACTTGAAAAAAAAAGCATTTCATATGTGCACCATAACATAGGTCTTTGTTTTGCTAATTATATCCTGCCCCCTGTATGCTTTGGGCTCCAGATTCCCACATCCAACTGTATATTCCACTTCTTTACCTTGATGCCTCATGAACAGACCAAAATTAACAGATACAAAAGGAATTTCATTTTAATTTCTCAAATCTTGATTTTCCTCATCTCTGCAAATGGCTCCCAATTTACCTATTTCCACCAGAAACCTGAAACTCATCATTGATTTTTTTACTTCACTCCCTACCCCTGAATTAACAAATCTTATTATCATTCCCTCAAATAGGTCCCAAATCAGTATAGTTTTTTCAGTTAGCCTTCGTGTTTTTCCAAATGCTCTGATGGGAATGACATGCAAATTTCTCCTTCACGTAGACTGAGCCCTTCAAGATCTGGTCTGTCAGTGGCCTGGCCAAAACTTCCTTCTCTTTAAATACTCAGACTGTGTCCTTTATTTTATTTTGCTTTGTTGTGACTGCAACCCCCCAGCTTTTCCACGGCTGGATCCCACTTGCCATCCCAATTCCTCAGCTCATAGGTCACCATTTCAGGGAAGCCTTCCCAGACCCCTCAACCTAATTAGCAAAGTCTCACCCTCACTACCCATCATCCTCCACCACCTCACCCTCTTTTTCATCATCACACTTGTCATTGTTTGTAATGAATTTCCTTCATGTGTTGGCTGGTTTATTTTCTCTCTCCCCAAGCTAGAGTGTGAGATCCATGAGAAAAGGAGTCCTGTTTGTCTTGGGTGCCCCCGTATATGGAAACCTGCAATATTACCTGAATGAATGAGTGAGTGACAGATATGATCCTATCCCTAGAGAAAGCTGCCTGCTGTCTTAGGCAGAATTTATTTAAATAAGATGAAATGCTGCAGGAATTCCCCCAAATGATCAGTGATATGTAGCACTCCCCAGCGTTCCTCACCAAGCAATATTAAATGCAGCATTACTGGTACAAAACCAAAGAAGTAGGTCCAGTCAGAAGTTGTATGATGGCACTTCAGTTATGCAGAAAACGTGAAGGATGGATGTGAGGAAGAGCTGCTTTCCTACTCTCCAAGGAAAAGAATAATTACTCCATCCCTCTGAGTAAGAAGGGCCAGAACCTTGGCTGTTTTAAAAGGGCAGTGCTGCTGCCAGAAGTTTGAGGCATATCCAATGTGTACGCCACAGGAACTTTTATAATTGGACTTTTGAAATGGAGAAAAAAGACAGGGTTTAGGGGGTGGATAAATGCTTCCACCCAGGGAAAGCCAAGTCCAGGGTGTTTTTATGCAACTAAATAAAATCACATACAGCTTTGGGTAAAGCTGTATTTATTTTCCTCTCCCCTCCTCCATTTGCCTTCAGGTAATTGCTTTAAGATTATTTCACACATACTAACTTTTCCCCCAAAGAACTTTAGTTAAGAATTAAAATATATAGGAATTCTGCTTTTAAACACTCGATTCAGGTGGTGAATTCTACCTGCAGGTAAATCTCCTTTGGAATATATCACTTACCCTTGGATGGACAACAAATCCGGATGTATTTGTAGAATAGGTGATTTTGCTTTCTTTTCTTTAAGGATTTATTTTAACCAAGTGTCTAGGAGGCTTCAAACCACTGTTTATGAGACATCCACTTTTAACTCCCTGAGGATATGGACCCTATCATCTGTTCACTGTCTGGCTGTACCAGAACTCAATGCTATGCTCACAGAAGACATGGTCCCTTCTCTGCAGAAGCAATTCACTGAAAAGAATAAATACTGGACAGGGGGAAAAAAAAGACCTCCTTGAAGGTGTAAGATGTCATAACAGAATGACTTTCTTCTTTTCCTGATCTTTAATGCCAAGAACTGTTTGTTTCCTTCTGTGTGAAATCAGCAAAAGTGATTAGGTAATACAATGCATCTCTGCTTAAGAAAATTATTAAGTTTCTGTCTCTCTCTCTCTCAAAAATAAAATAAACATTAAAAAAGTCATTAAGTTTTCCTTTGGGCAAAGCTATTTTTATTTCTTTCTCTTCTCTACTTCCTTCAGGTGAATGCTTAGAGAATATTTCACAAACGCTATCTTTTCTTCGAAGGACTTGAGTTAAGAATTAAAATATTTAACTAACTAAAAGAAATCGAGTGCTCTACTTTCAATTCTCGGTTCTCTCAAATTCTCTGCAGCTATAGCATTTTCTCAAAATTAGTGCATTAGCAATTCAAAGAGGTGAAAATGATATTTCATTTTATAAAAAAAATCGAAGGAAAACACTCTGAAAAAAGATTTTTAGTGAACATGACAAACTATTAACACCTTTATTATAGGAAATGATAGCTCAAACAGGTAAGAGAAAATATTATGTGCTAAAGACATAAATGAGTAAAAGGCTCAGAAGAGACATTTTGAGGTGAAATAAGATAGAAAATTATTCCACCTTGCCAGTAATCTTAACAGAAAATTTAAAAACATGTTTGTTTCTAGTCTATAAAATTATAAATAAAATTATAGTTTTCCCATTAAAAAACAAGAGATTCTTTGTGCGAACAAAATATTATTAAGAAGTCCAACCAAATTGAGTTTCATCCATCATATCTGAAAGGGTGGATCTTGAAGATTGGTCTATTTTCCCTGTTCACCTCCTTCAGGGACTTTTGAGGAACCTTGAAGGAGGCGCTGGTTCCCCATGAAGCATAATTAGAAAACCATATTTTTAATATCACACAGTACTGATAAGAGACCGTACAATATGCATCCTCCCACAATGGTCGATGAAACTCTAAATCACATTAACCATTTTGTTTTTGGTTTTTTTTTTTTTTACATTTTATTTTATTTTATTATTATTATTTTTTAATATATGAAATTTACTGTCAAATTGGTTTCCATACAACAACCAGTGCTCATCCCAAAAGGTGCCCTCCTCAATACCCAACACCCACCCTGCCCTCCCTCCCACCCCCCATCAACCCTCAGTTTGTTCTCAGTTTTTAACAGTCTCTTATGCTTTGGCTCTCTCCCACTCTAACCTCTCTCTCTTTTTTTTTTTTTTCCTTCCCCTCCCCCAAGGGTTTCTGTTACGTTTCTCAGGATCCACATAAGAGTGAAACCATATGGTATCTGTCTTTCTCTGTATGGCTTATTTCACTTAGCATCACACTCTCCAGTTCCATCCACGTTGCTACAAAAGGCCATATTTCATTTTTTCTCATTGCCACGTAGTATTCCATTGTGTATATAAACCACAATTTCTTTATCCATTCATCGGTTGATGGACATTTAGGCTCTTTCCATAATTTGGCTATTGTTGAGAGTGCTACTATAAACATTGGGGTACAAGTGCCCCTATGCATCAGTACTCCTGTATCCCTTGGATAAATTCCTAGCAGTGCTATTGCTGAGTCATAGGGTAGGTCTATTTTTAATTTTCTGAGGAACCTCCACACTGCTTTCCAGAGCGGCTGCACCAATTTGCATTCCCACCAACAGTGCAAGAGGGTTCCTGTTTCTCCACATCCTCTCCAGCATCTATAGTCTCCTGATTTCTTCATTTTGGCCACTCTGACTGGCGTGAGGTGGTATCTGAGTGTGGTTTTGATTTGTATTTCCCTGATAAGGAGCGACGTTGAACGTCTTTTCATGTGCCTGTTGGCCATCCGGATGTCTACTTTAGAGAAGTGTCTATTCATGTTTTCTGCCCATTTCTTCACTGGGTTATTTGTTTTTCGGGTGTGGAGTTTGATGAGCTCTTTATAGATTTTGGATACTAGCCCTTTGTCTGATGTGTTATTTGCAAATATCTTTTCCCATTCCGTTGGTCGCCTTTTAGTTTTGTTGGTTGTTTCCTTTGCTGTGCAGAAGCTTTTTATCTTCATAAGGTCCCAGTAATTCACTTTTGCTTTTAATTCCCTTGCCTTTGGGGATGTGTCGAGTAAGAGATTGCTACGGCTGAGGTCAGAGAGGTCTTTTCCTGCTTTCTCCTCTAGGGTTTTGATGGTTTCCTGTCTCACATTCAGGTCCTTTATCCATGTTGAGTTTATTTTTGTGAATGGTGTGAGAAAGTGGTCTAGTTTCAACCTTCTGCATGTTGCTGTCCAGTTCTCCCAGCACCATTTGTTAAAGAGACTGTCTTTTTTCCATTGGATGTTCTTTCCTGCTTTGTCAAAGATGAGTTGGCCATACGTTTGTGGGTCTAGTTCTGGGGTTTCTATTCGATTCCATTGGTCTATGTGTCTGTTTTTATGCCAATACCATGCTGTCTTGATGATGACAGCTTTGTAGTAGAGGCTAAAGTCTGGGATTGTGATGCCTCCTGCTTTGGTCTTCTTCTTCAAAATTACTTTGGCTATTCGGGGCCTTTTGTGGTTCCATATGAATTTTAGGATTGCTTGTTCTAGTTTCGAGAAGAATGCTGGTGCAATTTTGATTGGGATTGCATTGAATGTGTAGATAGCTTTGGGTAGTATTGACATTTTGACAATATTTATTCTTCCAATCCATGAGCAGGGAATGTCTTTCCATTTCTTTATATCTTCTTCAATTACCTGCATAAGCTTTCTATAGTTTTCAGCATACAGATCTTTTACATCTTTGGTTAGATTTATTCCTAGGTATTTTATGCTTCTTGGTGCAATTGTGAATGGGATCAGTTTCTTTATTTGTCTTTCTGTTGCTTCATTGTTAGTGTATAAGAATGCAACTGATTTCTGTACATTGATTTTGTATCCTGCGACTTTGCTGAATTCATGTATCAGTTCTAGCAGACTTTTGGTGGAGTCTATCAGATTTTCCATGTATAATATCATGTCATCTGCAAAAAGTGAAAGCTTGACTTCATCTTTGCCAATTTTGATGCCTTTGATTTCCTTTTGTTGTCTGATTGCTGATGCTAGAACTTCCAGCACTATATTAAACAACAGCGGTGAGAGTGGGCATCCCTGTCGTGTTCCTGATCTCAGGGAAAAAGCTCTCAGTTTTTCCCCGTTGAGGATGATGTTAGCTGTGGGCTTTTCATAAATGGCTTTTATAATCTTTAAGTATGTTCCTTTTATCCCAACTTTCTCAAGGGTTTTTATTAAGAAAGGGTGCTGGATTTTGTCAAAGGCCTTTTCTGCATCAATTGACAGGATCATATGGTTCTTCTCTTTTTTTTGTTAATGTGATGTATCACGTTGATCGATTTGCAAATGTTGAACCAGCCCTGCATCCCAGGAATGAATCCCACTTGATCATGGTGAATAATTCTTTTTATATGCTGTTGAATTCGATTTGCTGGTATCTTATTGAGAATTTTTGCATCCATATTCATCAGAGATATTGGCCTGTAGTTCTCTTTTTTTACTGGGTCTCTGTCTGGTTTAGGAATCAAAGTAATACTGGCTTCATAGAATGAGTCTGGAAGTTTTCCTTCCCTTTCTATTTCTTGGAATAGCTTGAGAAGGATAGGTATTATCTCTGCTTTATTTTTTTTTTTAATATATGAAATTTACTGTCAAATTGGTTTCCATACAACACCCAGTGCTCATCCCAAAAGGTGCCCTCCTCAATACCCATCACCCACCCTGCCCTCCCTCCCACCCCCCATCAACCCTCAGTTTGTTCTCAGTTTTTAACAGTCTCTTATGCTTTGGCTCTCTCCCACTCTAACCTCTTTTTTTTTTTTCCCCTTCCCCTCCCCCATGGGTTTCTGTTACGTTTCTCAGGATCCACATAAGAGTGAAACCATATGGTATCTGTCTTTCTCTGTATGGCTTATTTCACTTAGCATCACACTCTCCAGTTCCATCCACGTTGCTACAAAAGGCCATATTTCATTCTTTCTCATTGCCACGTAGTATTCCATTGTGTATATAAACCACAATTTCTTTATCCATTCATCAGTTGATGGACATTTAGGCTCTTTCCATAATTTGGCGATTGTTGAGAGTGCTGCTATAAACATTGGAGTACAAGTGCCCCTATGCATCAGTACTCCTGTATCCCTTGGATAAATTCCTAGCAGTGCTATTGCTGGGTCATAGGGTAGGTCTATTTTTAATTTTCTGAGGAACCTCCACACTGCTTTCCAGAGCGGCTGCACCAATTTGCATTCCCACCAACAGTGCAAGAGGGTTCCCGTCTCTCCACATCCTCGCCAGCATCTATAGTCTCCTGATTTCTTCATTTTGGCCACTCTGACTGGCGTGAGGTGGTATCTGAGTGTGGTTTTGATTTGTATTTCCCTGATGAGGAGCGACGTTGAACATCTTTTCATGTGCCTGTTGGCCATCCGGATGTCTTCTTTAGAGAAGTGTCTATTCATGTTTTCTGCCCATTTCTTCACTGGGTTATTTGTTTTTCGGGTGTGGAGTTTGATGAGCTCTTTATAGATTTTGGATACTAGCCCTTTGTCCGATGTGTCATTTGCAAATATCTTTTCCCATTCCGTTGGTTGCCTTTTAGTTTTGTTGGTTGTTTCCTTTGCTGTGCAGAAGCTTTTTATCTTCATAAGGTCCCAGTAATTCACTTTTGCTTTTAATTCCCTTGCCTTTGGGGATGTGCCGAGTAAGAGATTGCTACGGCTGAGGTCAGAGAGGTCTTTTCCTGCTTTCTCCTCTAAGGTTTTGATGGTTTCCTGTCTCACATTCAGGTCCTTTATCCATTTTGAGTTTATTTTTGTGAATGGTGTGAGAAAGTGGTCTAGTTTCAACCTTCTGCATGTTGCTGTCCAGTTCTCCCAGCACCATTTGTTAAAGAGACTGTCTTTTTTCCATTGGATGTTCTTTCCTGCTTTGTCAAAAATGAGTTGGCCATACGTTTGTGGGTCTAGTTCTGGGGTTTCTATTCGATTCCATTGGTCTATGTGTCTGTTTTTATGCCAATACCATGCTGTCTTGATGATGACAGCTTTGTAGTAGAGGCTAAAGTCTGGGATTGTGATGCCTCCTGCTTTGGTCTTCTTCTTCAAAATTACTTTGGCTATTCGGGGCCTTTTGTGGTTCCATATGAATTTTAGGATTGCTTGTTCTAGTTTCGAGAAGAATGCTGGTGCAATTTTGATTGGGATTGCATTGAATGTGTAGATAGCTTTGGGTAGTATTGACATTTTGACAATATTTATTCTTCCAATCCATGAGCAGGGAATGTCTTTCCATTTCTTTATATCTTCTTCAATTACCTGCATAAGCTTTCTATAGTTTTCAGCATACAGATCTTTTACATCTTTGGTTAGATTTATTCCTAGGTATTTTATGCTTCTTGGTGCAATTGTGAATGGGATCAGTTTCTTTATTTGTCTTTCTGTTGCTTCATTGTTAGTGTATAAGAATGCAACTGATTTCTGTACATTGATTTTGTATCCGGCAACTTTGCTGAATTCATGTATCAGTTCTAGCAGACTTTTGGTGGAGTCTATCGGATTTTCCATGTATAATATCATGTCATCTGCAAAAAGCGAAAGCTTGACTTCATCTTTGCCAATTTGGATGCCTTTGATTTCCTTTTGTTGTCTGATTGCTGATGCTAGAACTTCCAGCACTATGTTAAACAACAGCGGTGAGAGTGGGCATCCCTGTCGTGTTCCTGATCTCAGGGAAAAAGCTCTCAGTTTTTCCCCATTGAGGATGATGTTAGCTGTGGGCTTTTCATATATGGCTTTTATGATCTTTAAGTATGTTCCTTCTATCCCGACTTTCTCAAGGGTTTTTATTAAGAAAGGGTGCTGGATTTTGTCAAAGGCCTTTTCTGCATCGATTGACAGGATCATATGGTTCTTCTCTTTTTTTTTGTTAATGTGATGTATCACGTTGATCGATTTGCGAATGTTGAACCAGCCCTGCATCCCAGGAATGAATCCCACTTGATCATGGTGAATAATTCTTTTTATATGCTGTTGAATTCGATTTGCTAGTATCTTATTGAGAATTTTTGCATCCATATTCATCAGGGATATTGGCCTGTAGTTCTCTTTTTTTACTGGGTCTCTGTCTGGTTTAGGAATCAAAGTAATACTGGCTTCATAGAATGAGTCTGGAAGTTTTCCTTCCCTTTCTATTTCTTGGAATAGCTTGAGAAGGATAGGTATTATCTCTGCTTTAAACGTCTGGTAGAACTCCCCTGGGAAGCCATCTGGTCCTGGACTCTTATTTGTTGGGAGATTTTTGATAACCGATTCAATTTCTTCACTGGTTATGGGTCTGTTCAAGCTTTCTATTTCCTCCTGATTGAGTTTTGGAAGAGTGTGGGTGTTTAGGAATTTGTCCATTTCTTCCAGGTTGTCCAATTTGTTGGCATATAATTTTTCATAGTATTCCCTGATAATTGTTTGTATCTCTGAGGGATTGGTTGTAATAATTCCATTTTCATTCATGATTTTATCTATTTGGGTCATCTCCCTTTTCTTTTTGAGAAGCCTGGCTAGAGGTTTGTCAATTTTGTTTATTTTTTCAAAAAACCAACTCTTGGTTTCGTTGATCTGCTCCACAGTTTTTTTAGATTCTGTATTGTTTATTTCTGCTCTGATCTTTATTTTTTCTCTTCTTCTGCTGGGTTTAGGCTGCCTTTGCTGTTCTGCTTCTATTTCCTTTAGGTGTGCTGTTAGATTTTGTTTGGGATTTTTCTTGTTTCTTGAGATAGGCCTGGATTGCGATGTATTTTCCTCTCAGGACTGCCTTCGCTGCGTCCCAAAGCGTTTGGATTGTTGTATTTTCATTTTCGTTTGTTTCCATATATTTTTTAATTTCTTCTCTAATTGCCTGGTTGACCCACTCATTCGTTAGTAGGGTGTTCTTTAACCTCCATGCTTTTGGAGGTTTTCCAGACTTTTTCCTGTGGTTGATTTCAAGCTTCATAGCATTGTGGTCTGAAAGTATGCATGGTATGATTTCAATTCTTGTAAACTTATGAAGGGCTGTTTTGTGACCCAGTATATGATCTATCTTGGAGAATGTTCCATGTGCACTCGAGAAGAAAGTATATTCTGTTGCTTTGGGATGCAGAGTTCTAAATATATCTGTCAAGTCCATCTGATCCAATGTATCATTCAGGGCCCTTGTTTCTTTATTGACCGTGTGTCTAGATGATCTATCCATTTCTGTAAGTGGGGTGTTAAAGTCCCCTGCAATGACCACATTCTTATCAATAAGGTTGCTTATGTTTATGAGTAATTGTTTTATATATCTGGGGGCTCCGGTATTCGGCGCATAGACATTTATAATTGTTAGCTCTTCCTGATGGATAGACCCTGTAATTATTATATAATGCCCTTCTTCATCTCTTGTTACAGCCTTTAATTTAAAGTCTAGTTTGTCTGATATAAGTATGGCTACTCCAGCTTTCTTTTGGCTTCCAGTAGCATGATAAATAGTTCTCCATCCCCTCACTCTCAATCTAAAGGTGTCCTCAGGTCTAAAATGAGTCTCTTGTAGACAGCAAATAGATGGGTCTTGTTTTTTTATCCATTCTGATACCCTATGTCTTTTGGTTGGAGCATTTAATCCATTTACATTCAGTGTTATTATAGAAAGATATGGGTTTAGAGTCATTGTGATGTCTGTATGTTTTATGCTTGTAGTGATGTGTCTGGTACTTTGTCTCACAGGATCCCCCTTAGGATCTCTTGTAGGGCTGGTTTTGTGGTGACAAATTCCCTCAGTTTTTGTTTGTTTGGGAAGACCTTTATCTCTCCTTCTATTCTAAATGACAGACTTGCTGGATAAAGGATTCTCGGCTGCATATTTTTTCTGTTTAGCACACTGAAGATATCGTGCCAAGCCTTTCTGGCCTGCCAAGTTTCAAAGGAGAGATCAGTCACGAGTCTTATAGGTCTCCCTTTATGTGTGAGGGCACGTTTATCCCTTGCTGCTTTCAGAATTTTCTCTTTATCCTTGTATTTTGCCAGTTTCACTATGATATGTCGTGCAGAAGATCGATTCAAGTTACGTCTGAAGGGAGTTCTCTGTGCCTCTTGGATTTCAATGCCTTTTTCCTTCCCCAGTTCAGGGAAGTTCTCAGCTATAATTTCTTCAAGTACCCCTTCAGCACCTTTCCCTCTCTCTTCCTCCTCTGGGATACCAATTATGCGTATATTATTTCTTTTTAGTGTTATCACTTAGTTCTCTAATTTTCCCCTCATACTCCTGGATTTTTTTTATCTCTCTTTCTTTCAGCTTCCTCTTTCTCCATAACTTTATCTTCTAGTTCACCTATTCTCTCCTCTGCCTCTTCAAGCCGAGCCGTCGTGGTTTCCATTTTGTTTTGCATTTCGTTTAAAGCGTTTTTCAGCTCCTCGTGACTGTGCCTTAGTCCCTTGATCTCTGTGGCAAGAGATTCTCTGCTGTCCTCTATACTGTTTTCAAGCCCAGCGATTAATTTTATGACTATTATTCTAAATTCACCCTCTGTTATATTATTTAAATCCTTTTTGATCAGTTCATTAGCTGTTGTTATTTCCTGGAGATTCTTCTGAGGGGAATTCTTCCGTTTGGTCATTTTGGATAGTCCCTGGAGTGGTGAGGACCTGCAGGGCACTTCCCCTGTGCTGTGGTGTATAACTGGAGTTGGTGGGCGGGGCCGCAGTCCGACCTGATGTCTGCCCCCAGCCCATCGCTGGGGCCACAGTCAGACTCGTGTGTGCCTTCTCTTCCCCTGTCCTAGGGGCGGGATTCACTGTGGGGTGGCGTGGTCTGGGCTACTTGCACACTGCCAGGCTTGTGGTGCTGGGGATCTGGCGTATTAGCTGGGGTGGGTAGGCAAGGTGCACGGGGGCAGGAGGGGCAGGCTTAGCTCGCTTCTCCCTAGGTGATCCACTTCAGGAGGGGCCCTGTGGCAGCAGGAGGGAGTCAGATCCGCTGCCGGAGGTTTGCTCTGCAGAAGCACAGAGTCGGGTGTTTGTGCGGAGTGAGCAAGTTCCCTGGCAGGAACTGGTTCCCTTTGGGATTTTGGCTGGGGGATGGGCGGGGGAGATGGCGCTGGGGAGCGCCTTTGTTCCCCACCAAGCTGAGCTCTGCCGTCTGTCCGGGGGCTCAGCAGCTCTCCCTCCCTTTGTCCTCCAGCCTTCCCGCTTTCCGAGCAGAGCTGTTAACTTATGACTTCCCAGATGCTAAGTCGCGCTTGCTGTCGGAACACAGTCCGTCCGGCCCCTCCGCTTTTGCCAGCCAGACTCGGGGGCTCTGCTTGGCCGGCAGGCTGCCCCTCCGCCCCGGCTCCCTCCCGCCAGTCCGTGGAGCTGGAGCGCGCACCGCCTCGCCGCCCTTCCTACCCTCTTCAGTGGGCCTCTCGTCCGCGCTTGGCTTTGGAGACTCCGTTCTGCTAATCCTCTGGCGGTTTTCTGGGTTCTTTAGGCAGGTGTAGGTGGAATCTAAGTGATCAGCAGGACGCGCGGTGAGCCCAGCGTCCTCCTACGCCGCCATCTTCCGGAAGAGAATCCACATTAACCATTTTGAACAGCAATTTGGAAATATGCCATAAAAATCACCAAAATATCCACGTCCTTTGTCAGCCTTCACGTCTGAGCCCCTATTCTGGCGATCTTGCATAAAGATACTAATGGCAGCATCATTTAACACAGTAAAATGTTAGAAAAAATTGCATGTGTTCAACCATTCAGTACATACTTAATGAGAAAAAAGTCTTGTAAAAAGCTAATGTTGTTACTGAAGGATAAGGAGGAAAAGGAATGGATAGGGGCACAGTTTAGAAAGTTCATGAAGAAGTACCTAATCTATCCTTTACTGAAGGTGGCTCCTATTTTACTGGAGGGCATTAATTCCCTAAATTATCTTAGTCTAGATACCACATTACCAAAGAACACAATGAAAACTAGAAGAGAAAATATTTCAGGCTGTGGCATTATACTTAATTGTTCTACCAGGTCTTTTCAGAAGACCACAACACTGACATTGACAAAGCCTCCCAAAGAGAACAAAGGTCAAAAAAGTCTAGAACATGTCTCTGAGACTCTCTGTCTTAGCGATAGATCGAGGGAATCTGTAGCTAACTGAAGCACTCCTGACCAAGGAAAGAACAAGGATGGCTTCTGGCCACAACAGGGGTGGGGGGGTGTGGGTCGGGAACTAGACGGGAGGTCTCCACATGGTAAACTATGAGCTTAAAGTGAATGAGAGCATTTTATAAATAAGGTTATCCAGTTTCACATTCTTTTTGTGTTTTTCTGCCCTGTGTAATCCCATATCTTCAACAAAGTCTTATTTAAATGCTCCCAGCCTAGTCTCAGCTGTGCTGTGGGTAAAGAAGGATTACATGTCCATATTTTAGCCAGCCAGAGAAGACATCTGGCCCACCATCCATGCCTTAAGCTGGCATGATGATGGCAAAGGTGATGAGAAATGAACAAAGAAGTTTAGCAAGGGTCAAGGGCAGGTCATCAATTCTGCTGCCCGTCCTACACAGGGGGCATTGTCTATCACCATTATTCATGGGGCTGGTGGAGATTTGATTACAGAAGCCCACTTCTTTATAGCCTCAAGAATGTTTAGAAAACCAGACAGTTAAAAAATAAGCACCTTGAAATATAAATGAGATCAGGAAAAGGAAAATAACCTCTGAGGCAAAAAAGCAAACAAACTAATAAAGACAAACTTCAGGCTCTTGCAACTCTCTCTGCTTGTCTATTTTCAGAGAGGGGCAATTTGTCAATTGTCTGTGGATATGATTGGTTTAGGTGGGCAGACAAACATACATCAAAGCAAAATTTCTTTTTAAGTTGAAATCAAAACCAAACAGAAAGATATACTAAGATAATCACATATTCAAAAGAAAAGAAATAGAAAACAAGTCTAATCCATGTCATTAGTTTTGTTTTGTTTTTTCAAAGAACAGCATTTTAAAAGATTCTCTAATTCAACCTTGTAATAACTGCTTTCTGTGTGCATCATCTAATGTCATAATCAGATGTGTGCTGTGTTTACAGAAATTTTAATCAGTCTAAACACCAAGTGGACTGGATTGTGGGTCTGTCCTATCCTGCCACCATAGAGAGCACATTAGTACAATCCTGCCTAGCTGTCCTTTTATTTTTTCTGACTTGTTTTACATTCATTTCATCTTGGGGTATTGCAAACATCTGTCAGTCAGTCAAACTATGCTCTGGAAGAAGTAGAATATACACGAACAAAAATTAATTTTCTCCCCATGCTTTTTCTTTCTGAAATTACTTTTCCTTTCTGGTAATGATTATTCTTACCTTAGGTTGTTTGCAAAGATAGTGACAGAGTTCTCCAATATACTGAAACACAGTCACATTGTACTTTCTACAGTCATTCCAAAACTGACTTGCTGAGAATTTCTTCTTTAATACACAAGTAGCTCCTATGAGAAAAGGCAAACAAAACAAAACAAAACACAACACAACAACAACAACAAAAAAACAGGCACTAGGGGAAATATTTGAGGGCAGAATGAACAGAAAACTAAAATGATGTTGGTCTGTCTGGTGCACTTGTATTCAATTTCAAGACTTTTATAATCTATCAGTGGCCATTTATATCAAGCTCATTTGAAAACATTAATCTTACAGTCCAATAAACTTTTTAAAAATTCATGTTACAATTCTGTATTTTGACTACAAATATATTCTTTTTGGGATGAAAGAAGCTATCAAAATGCTTAGGGAGTTGCAAGCGTTAGAGGATGACTACCCATAAGGGTTAGTCTTCTCCACAGGGATCAACAATATTCATTTACTTTTGACCTTGAATATGTACATCTTATTTACTTTTAAAACCTTAAAGGAGCCTTAGTATTTCTCAAGGTTGAGAGTTAGTAAGGTAGAGTTGGTAACATAGCACCAAAAACAAGTTCACTGATGGCTGCAGAATTTAACTGTAACGACCTGATTTTCACAACAATGTAAATCATATGACTTTTTTCCAAGGAAAATGCTAATGTCTTGACCCTCATCTTGATTTATTTTGGACACTGATCATAGTCTAAATATGCTCCTCCATAAAATTACTTTATTGTAGTTCAGACATATACACTGTGACATATAAACACACACATAACTATAGTTAAGTACTATTTCAGGGCCAGACACATAATCTGAGCATGTTTATGAATGAAATCTACTGAGTCACAAATTCTACCAACTGAGTTACTAGATGCCCAGGTACCTTGTCTTCAAAGACAGGCTCAACAATTCCTTCTACACACTTACCTTTCAATGTGCATTTGCCACTCTTCCCTTCAAGGGGTAGGGTCTGTTTCCCCACCTCTCAAATCTTGAATCTGGACTGGCTTTGATCATCAAAATACAGGTGAAATTATCTAAGTGATTTCTGAGGGTAAGCCTTTAAAGCAACGCAGCTTCCACATTCACCCTCGTGGAAGGCTCCTAGTACCATCTAAGGAGGCCAGGGTAGATCATCCAAGGAAGAGTGACCGCATGGAGAAGGAAGCCCACTCAACAGTCAGCTCCAACCACAAGGCCAAATTTCCAAGGCACTGGTCTTTCCAGTTTCAGGAATAGAATGCTATGCCATGAAATTATGTCCTTTTAATAAACGTTCTGTTGTAATTATATAATAAGCACACAATCACTATGAATTCTACTGATAGAGTTTCAAACTTTAACACAAGTTACAATTAATAGGCATTTTGAAGACTTACCAGACATAAAATAAAAACTTACCTAACTCAATACATCCACCAATTCCCAGAAGAGCTCCTGAACTATGATACAGGGGAAGGGTTATATAAATGATGTCATTAGCAGTACAACCAAAAGCCCACAAGCCAGCAGAGCCCTTTAAAGTCTGCATCTGAGTGATCACAGCTGCTTTTGGTAGCCCTGGAAGACAAGAAAAGAAATATATGTAACAGAAAGTTTATGCTGGTATCAACTACAGTGGCAGCTGAGACAAAATACATCAAAATATTACATGTGCTTTATAGGGACCATGCAAATGTGAACTGCCCCTGTACTTAGTTCCTAGAATCTTGGATCTACCCAGAAGAATCAAAACTACAATTATATAGAGTTTGGGATGCCATAAAATTCAAAGAGCCACATCTGCTACAAGAATGACAAAAATGTCCCAAATCCGAAAATGTACACCCAAAATGAGGCAAATCACAACATAAATCTAAATTATACTTAAAGTAGAAATTTTCTAGTGAGCAATTCTAATTCCAAGATTCTGTCTCAAGAACCAGTAGTTTTGGGGCGCCTGGGTGGCGCAGTCGGTTAAGCGTCCGACTTCAGCCAGGTCACGATCTCGCGGTCCGTGAGTTCGAGCCCCGCGTCGGGCTCTGGGCTGATGGCTCAGAGCCTGGAGCCTGTTTCTGATTCTGTGTCTCCCTCTCTCTCTGCCCTCCCCCGTTCATGCTCTGTCTCTCTCTGTCCCAAAAATAAATAAAAAATGTTGAAAAAAAAAAAATTTTAAAAAAATAAAAAATAAAAAAAAAAAAAAAAAAAAAAAAGAACCAGTAGTTTTATCATGTTTCATATGTCCTGAATTGAGATCATTATAGAATATCAGATTCAGTAATACATAATGTTGAAACAGTTCTAAACATTCATGAGCCAAACATCGATCACTTTCTTTTTCCCTTCCAGTCTTCTTCTATGTACAATGGGTTTCTTAAAAACATTTGTAGTTGTGATTAATATATAAAACATTTTGCTTACTTTTTTTTATTTTCCATTTCGTTATGGGCTTTTGGATTACAATGCCAGCATAATAAATTCATCCAGTTAGTACATAATGTAATATGAAATTGGCTTATTTGAGATTGAATATCAGCAATTTCATGTTTCAACATACAATTCCTTAGCATGGGACACAACTTGTTTTTACAATGATAAGTACCCTCTCTTAAATTCATCTGTTAGATTAAATGCTACTTTAGTCCTATTTTGTCTGTCACTTCAAAGAATTCTAATATTTTTGGAATGTCTTCACTCAGAGGGTCCCAGCCCAAATCTACCTCACCAATAAAGTTATTTCACTTCACAAAACGCAACGGTGACAAGGAATATCATTTGTTGTTCCAGAGATGCAAGTGGAAACCAATGTCAGAAAAGCCACAGGAATAAGCAAATAACAGGATTAAAAGTGAAGAGCAGCAGATAGTAGAGCCAGAAGTATAGCCTTTTTCTCTACCCCACATACTGATACAGTCCTACTCACTACCTGTCAAAGGCAGGTCACTAATGTCAGTGGCTCTACAAACTTACTGCTGCACCTAGGTGGACTTGATTGCCCACTTCTAGAAATGGAGTTCTAAATTTCACAATGTGTTTCCCAAACGGAAGTACTTCCTTATTATTTTCAGCTTGCCTTGAAGTCTTGTAGTAAAATACACCCCTACAGTGATGTCAGCTGCGAGGCTGTGTGAGTCAGTCCTTGTTTCTCTTCCCTCTGATATACAACTAAGGGGACATGTATAATTACCTCCCTCCAAAAGTGCCGCGGCATAGCTCACGAAGACACCCCAGAGATCCATCCACAGGTGGATACGATCATGGCTGAACTGGACCCCAGAGGCAATGACAGAGACAGGGCAGTGGCACTGGAGCCGTGGAGGCAGAGAATGAGGTAGCTGGCCCAAGAGCAGGCCAGCATGACCCTTGTGGCAGAGGAGATCCAAGGTGAAGGTGAATGAGTGGTGAATTGGCCTGGCCACGTGTGCTGCCGCTGGAAGGACCAGTTGCTCTCTCTCAGGAGTGACCACAGTGACTGAGGGGAGGGAAAGGAAAGTCAAAGAGGCAGACAAAGAGAAGTGAAGCAAAGTGACTCCTACTGGTTGCCCCAGGACTCAAGAGGACCACCCATAGATCTCTAGGACACCCTTCCTCCCAACGCTTGATGATTCCCCCTACAAGGGCAGAGGCACACCCAAAGCCCCAAGAGCTAAGTAGACCCCCAGGCCCCCACCACTCTGCCTTTTTTAAGTGCTGCCAGCTCCAGAAAGAGAAACCAAGAACTGGTGCTATAGCGCCACCTTCTGGAAAACAAAAGGAAGGCTCCTAACTACCTTTGTTTTCAACTGTTAGTATCAAAGAAAACAAAACCTTGTCTGGGAGACCTGTCTGGCTCAGTAGATGGAGCATGAGACCCTTGATCTCTGGTATGTGGCTTGGAGCCCCACACTGGTGTAAAGCATTACTTAAAATATTTACTACCAAAAAACCCACCTTGCCTACATAAGAAAAGTGTTTGCCACTTTAAATACGGTGCCGGAGGCACTTTTCATCAAACATCGTGAAAAATCAGGGTAATACAGTATAACAAAAAGAAAATGACAACATTTCATGAACAGAACCTCAAAATATGGAATAATGGAATCTAACTGGTATGGAATTTAAAATATCTATCATGAAGAAATTCAATGACCTACAAGAAAACTCAGAAAGACAATATGATGATCTCAGGGATAAAATTAATGAATAGGAGTACTTTACCAGTTCTGGAGCTGAAGAATTCAATATATGAGATGAAAGATGCGTTAGAATTCACTGGAAATAGACCAGATCATATGGAAGAGAAAATTAACTAGATGGAAGATAAAAGTATAGAGATGATTCAGGTGTAAGAGTAGATAAAAACTAAGATTTTTAAAAAGTGAAGAAAACCTATGAGAACTATCTCATTCCATTAGAAAAGCCAACACAAGAATAATGGGTACCCCAGAAGGAGATGAGAGGGAGAAGGGGGCAGAATGAATATTTAAAGAAATAATAGCTGAGAACTTACCATACCTGGGGAAGGAACTGGGTATATACAAGTCCATGAAGCTAATAGAATACCTTAGTATTTCAATGCAAAAGATCTTTTCCAAGACACATTATATTAAACTGTCAAAAGCCAATGATAATGAAAGAATGATAAAGGTAGCCAGGGGGAAAAAAAGACAACAGTCTACAAAGGTACCCCCATTAGGCTATCATCAGATTTCTCAGCAAAAATTCTACCGGCCAGGAGAGAATGGAATGAAATATTCAAATATTGGAAGATATTGGAAGATAAAAACTGCCAGCCAACAATAATCCATCTGGCAAAGTTCTTTCAGAAATGAAGCAGAAATAAAGTCTTTCCCAAACAAAACTGAGGGAGTTCACCACCACACGAAATATTGAAAGGAGCTCTCTGAGCTGAAACAAAAAGACAAAAATACACAAAACTCTGATTAAGTCGCTAAGTAGTCAGAACTAGAATCTGTAACTCTTTTTTATAATATTATAATAAACTCCTAATTATAACATAAAGGATAAAGGAAAATAGCATTAAAATTAGCTCCTGGGGCGCCTGGGTGGCTCGGTCGGTTGAGCATCCTACTTCAGCTCAGGTCATAATCTCGCAGTTGGTGGGTTCGAGTCCTGCATCCGGCTCTGTGCTGATGGCTCAGAGCCTGGAGCCTGATTCCGATTCTGTGTCTCCCTCTCTCTCTGCTCGTACTGTGCTCACTCTTTCTCTCTCAGAAATAAACGTTAAAAAAATAATAACTAGCTGCTACAACTTGGTAATAAAATCACAGCATAAAAAGAGATAACTTGTGACATCAAAAATATAAAAGGGCAAGAATAAAAAGACAGACACTTTATAGGTGAATGAAGATAAATCGCTATCAGCAGAATAAGAACTATTTTATCTAAGATATTTTATGTAAATGCTTGGTAACCACAAAGCAAAAATCTAGAGCAGAGACATTAAGCATAAAAAGAGGGGAGACTGAGCAAACCAGCATGGAAAACCACCAACTTCCAAAGGAAGACATAAAGGGAAGGGAAATGAAACAATGGAAACACAAAATACCCAGAAGGCAAAAGATAAAATGACTGTAGTAAATCTTTGCATATCAATAATCACCCTGAATGTAAACAGATTGTACTGTAAGTCAAAAGGCACAGCGTGGCTGCATAGGTTAAAACAAACAAGACTCAACTATATGCTGCCTATAGGAGACTATTTCAGCTCTAAAGACACACAGAGGTTCATAATCGAAGGATGAAAGATGATATTCCAAGCAAATGGAAATGAAAGGATGGCAGGCATAGCCATATTTATATAACAAAACAGACTTCAAGCCAAATGAGTAATAAGAGAGAAAAGGTCATTATACAGTAAGGGGTCAATACAGCAAGAAGATACGATGATTGTTATTATATGTTCTCCACACCTGAGCATCAAAATGTATTAAGCAACTAATAACAGATCTTAAGGGAGAAATAGACAATATAATAATTGTAGGGGACTTCACATTTGATCTTAACCAAAAGACCAAGAAGCAATTGTAGGGGACTTCAATACCCCACTATCAACAATAGGTAGATCATTCAGTAAGAAAATCAACAGGGAAACACTGGAATTGAACCACATTTTAGAACAAATGGGCCTAATAGATATAAACAGAACATTCCATCCAGCAGCAGCAAAATACACATTCTTCTCAAATGCAATGCAAAAGTCTCCAGGGTAGATCACAAAACAGATCTTAGCAAATTTAAGAAGAATGAAATCACACCAATTATCTTCTCTGACCAGAATGGTATGAAACTGGAAATCTGCAACAAGGGAAAGTGAAATCTACAAATGGTGGAGGCTAAACAACACACTTCTAAACATCCATTGAGTCAAAGAAGAAATCAAAAGGGAAATAAAAAATGTATCTCAAAACCAAAGAAAAGAAAACGCAACATAACAAATATTGTGGGATGCAGCAATAGCAGTTCTTAGAAGAAAGTTTATAGCTATAAATACCTACCTTAAGAAATTAGAAAGGTCTCAAGTGACCTAACTTTATACCTCAAGGAGCTAGTAAAAGGAAAAAATAAGCCCAAAGTTAGCAGAAGGAAGGAAATAATGAGGATCAGAGAAATACAAACCAAAATAAACAATAAAAAAAAAATCGACAAAACTAAAAGCTGGTTCTTTAAAAAGTTCAACAAAATTGGTAGACTAGAGAAGAGAGAAGAATCAAATAAATAAAATTAGAAACAAAAGAGAAGACATTACAACTGCCACTATAGAAATAAAAAGCATCATGAGACACTAATATGAACAATTATATGCCAACAAATTACATAACATAGAAGCAATGGATACATTGCTAGAAGCACACAACGTACCAAGACTCAATCAGGAAGAAATAGGAAATCGTAACAGATCAATAATGAGTAAAAAGACTGAGTATAAAAAAACCAAAAACTCCCCAAAGTGAAATCTCCAGGACCAGCTCCTTCACTGGAGACTTCTACCAAACATTTGAAGAAAATACTGACAAGGAAGCAACACTTCCAAATGCACTGTACAAGATCAGCATTACTTTGATACCAAAACCAGATAAAAATACAAGAAAAAAAAAATAGTAACCAATATCCCTGATTAAAACAGATGCAACAATTCTCAATATTAGCAAACTGAATTCTAGAACACATTAAAAGCATGATACACCATGACCAAGTGGGATTTATCCCTGGGATCCAAGGATGGTTCAACATACGCAAATCAATAAATATAACACACCACATCAATCAGATGAAACCTAAAAATCACACGATCATTTCAAGAGACCTAGAAGAAAAGTGTTTGATAATAAACATCCTCTTTTAATAAAAACCTTTAACAGACTGTGTATTGAAGGAATACACCTCAACATAATAAAGGCCATATATGACAGGCTGACAGTTCAACAGAGAGAAATTGAAAACACTCCTAATAAGATCAAGGACAAGGCAAAGGATGCCCACTATTACAATTCCTATTTAATACATTACTGGAAGTCTTAGCAAGAGCAATTAGGCAAGATAAAGAAATAAATGTTCTCCAAATAGGAAAGAAAGAAGTAAAATTGTCATTATTTGCTGATGATATTATCCTATATAGAGAGAAAATCCCAAAGAATTAGGCAAAAGACTATTGGAATTGATCAACAGTTTCAGTGAAGGGTCAGGACACAAAATCAACATACAGAAATCAATTGTGTTCCTTTACACTAATGATGACTCATCTGAAAAAGAAAGAACACCATCCCATTCACAATAGCATCAAAAACAATAAAATGCATAGGAATAAATATACTCAAGGAAATAAAAGATCTGTACAATGAAAACTATAAAACTTTGCTAAAAGAAATTAAAGAAGACACAAATAGAAAGACATCCCATGTCCATGGATCAGAAGAATTAATATTATAAGAATTGCCAAACTACTTAAAGCCATCTACAGATTCAAAGCAATCACCATCAAAGTACCAAAGGCATTCTTCACAGAAATATAGGAAACAATCTGAAAATTTGTGTGGAACCACAGAAGACCCCATTTGTGTGGAACCACAGAAGACCCCAAATAGCCAATGCAATACTGAGAAAAAAAGAACAAAGACAGAGGTATCATGCTTCTGAATTTCAAACTATACTACAAAGCCACAGTAATAAACACAGTAGGCACTGGCACAAAAAGAGGCATATCTACTAATGGAACAGAATGGAGAGCCCAGAATTAAACCCTGGCATATATGGTCAACTAATATTTGACCAGGAAGCCAAGAATACCTAGTGGGTAAAAGGTAGTCTCCTCAACAAATGATGCTGGGAATACTAGAAAAACATACGTAGAACAATGAGGGGCACCGAGATGGCTCAGTCAGTTAAGTGTCAGCCTCTTGATTTCAGTTCAGTTCATGAAGTTAAGTGTCAGCCTCTTGATTTCAGTTCAGTTCATGATCTCACAGTTCATGAGATCGAGCCCCACATCAGGCTTAGAATGTTCTCTCTCCCCTCTCTCTGTCCGTCCACATGCTTGCTCTCTCTCTCTCTCAAAATAAATAAATAAACTTAAAAAGGTGTTAACAACATATAGAACAATGAAATTGGACCTCTATCTCACACCATAAAAAAAATGAACTCACCATGTATCAAAGACTTAAACATAAAATCTAATACAATAAAACTCCTAAAAGAAAATATATGGAAGAACCTTGTTGATATTGCTCTTGGCATTAATTTTTTTAACATGATACCAAAAGCATAAACAATAAAAGAAAATTCAACAAATGGGATTACATCAAACTCAAAAGCTTCTTTACAGCAAAACAAAACAAAATAAATAAATAAATAAATAAACAGCCAAATAAAAAGACAACCTATAGAATGGGAGAAAATTTCTGCAAACCATATATCAGATAAGGAGTTAATATTCAAAATATGTAAAGAAGTAAATCAACTCAGTAACAGAAAAAAAATACAATTAAAAACTGGGAAGAAAAACTAATAGACAGTTCTCCAAAATGTACATCAAAATGGCCAGATACCTGAAAAGACATGCAACATCACTAATCACCAGGGAAATGCAAATCAAAACCACAGTGAGATAGCACCTCACACGTGTTAGAATGGCGACAGCCAAGAAGACAAGAGACAACAGATTCTGGCAAAGATGCAATAAAAAGGGAATATTTATACATTGCTTGTGGAGTGTAAACTGGACTCAACACTATAGAAAACAATATGGAGGTTCTTCAAAAAATTAAAGAACAGATTTACCACACAGTCCAATTCTACTTCTGGATATATACCCAAAGGAAATCAAAATGTGATTTCAATCAGATAATCTGCTCTCCCATGTTTATCACAGCATTATTCATAATAGTTAAGATAGGGAAACAACCCAAATGCCCATCAATGGATAAAAAAGATGTGGTCCATATACACAGTGGGATATTATTCAGTCATTAAAAAGAAAGCTATTCTCCCATTTGAGACAACATGGATAGACTGTGAGCACATTATGCTACGTGAGATAAGTCAGAAAGAGAAAGACAAGTACTGTATGATGTCACTTATATATGGGATCTAAAAATGTTAAGCCTACAAAAACCAGAGAGTAAAATGTTGCCAAAGGATGGGTGTGGGGGGAGGGGGATAAAAGTGATGGTGTTTAAGGGTACAAACTTTTAAGGAATAGTCAACAAGGTGTAGAAATCTAAGGTATAGTACAAGGAATATAACAGTAAAATTGTACTATAATTATGTGATATGCTAAATATCACTATATAGAGGTATTATAATATAATAAATGTTTCAAAGTAACACATTACATACTTTAAATTTACAATGCTACACATAGAATTTATTCAATAAAAATAAGTTATAAAATAAAATACACTCCCATGTCTGATGTTCGAATTTTATAGCCAAAATCTCCTACTGCCCACTACATGCTTCTCTAGGTATTCTCTGGCCCCATGTAATGCCCTATGGTTGGTACTTTCTCCTGGACCTCCTACTACTGATCATTTACCTGTTTTGGCTCAACCTCTTTGAAATGATACTTGATCTTCCAACTGAGATTTGACTCATGGTGGTATTTCTATCTATCTCCCAACATATATCTCACTGAGACAACGAGCACTACCTATTGCATACAAACTAAACTCCAGTTTGCTCTGGTAGGCCTTCTCTGATTTCATCATATATTCAGTGCTTTGTATAGTAACCAAAATTACTTACACGTTGCACAGTCAACTGGGGTACCATCTTACTAATAGTAGGACATCATTCTTTCCTCTGATTCAACACATTTACTGATAAAAAGCCAACATTTTCATGGGGTTTTTGGTCACAGCAGCACATAGAGCTATGAACCAGAGGCTTCAATGACTCCTAGACATTTTACCCAGGTGAACCTCAAGTCCACCCTGTTGCCTCACCTGCTTTGACATTTTCTGACAAGCTTTGTGCTCCATGTCTACTAAAATGGAAGATAATTGATCTCATATGCAAAGCTGGCATTGTCTTGCATTTTATCCTAACTAAAATTTACTAATTTTTTAAAAAAGAAATCTCTCTGGCTCTTCCTGATAGCTTGGCATCTCACACCATAGAAGTTTATTGTCCTCCTCATGCATGGGGAATCTCTCCAAATTTTCTTGTTAAACCCATTGGGTGAGACTAGCTCCATCTTTGGCTTTTGGTAATTCAATGCCTTTCTCTTCTTCATCCAGAGGATCAAGCATTTATGTGTTTTCTGCTTCCAAGAAGTTCCCACCCATGGTCCTTCAGTCACTATATTCCCTACTTCCCACACTGCTCCTGATTTCATGGCAACCCAGCTTTAAAAGTAGCTTTTTACTAGGGGTTGTAACCAAAAATAAGGATGCTTTATCTAGGTGTTTCCTGTGAGCTTATGTACCTCCTTCAAAGCACACTAGTAAACTAATTAGCCATGTTTCCCTTCCTAATCTGGTTAGCTTTAAGTGATAATGACCTTGTTAATGTATTATAAGCCATCCAAAGTATTCAGTTAGATTTTTTGATAAGAGACAACAATTATGAACTTGTCCGGGAAATGAAAGTGATCAAAACTTGATGGAGGTTAAAGTTGGAAAGAAGGAAAAAAGAAATAGGAGAATAAAGTTTGTTAAAACAGCATTTTAAAGTCCTGCCTTTAAAGAGTTAGAAAGCACATTAACATATTAAAGCCCTTGTGGAGCCCAATGGTGCAGAAACTTTGTTATTTTTGTTATGGTGTTTCTCAAACTTATGTGGTCATAAAGTCCCTTTTCGATTTTTATTTCATTTTTTTAAAGTTGTGAAGGGATATGCTGTACAACAGACGTGGAGAAAAGATACCTAATATGGTCTCCAAAGTCCTCTGCTCTCCTAACCTTCTATGAAACCCTAGCATTGGAACTCCTCACATGTCCAGGAGGAGGTCCAGGCATAAAGGTGGGAGGGAAGCTGTGTCCAGTGAGTTGAGGATTAGGAGGATAAAGAAGGGAGAGATGATCCAATTCAGAGGTAGGAATAAATAATTTAAGGAATTCTGGGATAGTTTTGGAAAAATGAAAAAATCCATAAGGTCAAGGAAAAGGAGAGACAAAGGACAGAGAGATTGAGATGGTGCTAGCCACTGGCTTCCAGGCATAGTGTGACAGGCAGTGACCTCGTTTTCTTCTTCCCCCTCCTTCTAGGAACGGTCAAACCAATGGCTCCTCTGTCCAGGCTTAAACAGCTTTCCTAGAGATTCTTGAACCTACCTAACCAAGCCCAGTGAACAATAAGAGAACTAGATGTTGGCAGATAGAACACATACACTCAAGGCAAAAAGAATGGAATTACAGATGAAAACAACAAAATTTTGGAAAAGCAGAAGGACAGCTGTGTACACAGCAGACCCAAAAAGCTGACACAGGAGATAAACCTTGAGGAAAGCTTATCTGCCCCCACAGAATCCCAGAAAGGCTCAGAAATTTGATTAGCAGGCACCCTATTGAAATGGAAGATAAATATGGAACTATAAACAAGGAGCTTTATAGAAGTTCTATTTAAGAAACCATGATGTCAATGTTATAGAAAAGGGAATCTATATAATTCTCAACCTTTGTTCATTAAAATATCACATTATCACTTATGTCAAAGAAACATGAATGCCATCAAAACTGAACTCAATCTTTTTCTCACTTGGAGACAGACTGTGTCTGCTCAGATCCAGGAATATATTATTTTGGTGACCTTGGGCAAACAGAACTTGGCAGTGGTAAGAATGGATAGGAAATGTTTAATACCAGCTGACAGGCTTCCTTATAACCTGCCAAAAGGGCTTATGAGAAGATTCTCTCTCCATCATTCACTTTTTCTAAGCCCACTTTCTTTTTTTTTTTTTTTTGAAATATGAAATTTATTGTCAAATTGGTTTCCATACAACACCCAGTGCTCATCCCAACAGGTGCCCTCCTCAATACCCATCACCCACCCACTCTCCCCTCCCTCCCACCCCTCATCAACCCTCAGTTTGTTCTCAGTTTTTAAGAGTCTCTTATGTTTTGGCTCCCTCCCTCTCTAACCTTTTTTTTTCCTTCCCCTCCGCCACGGTCTTTGTTAAGTTTCCCAGGATCCACATAAGAGTGAAAACATATGGTACCTGTCTTTCTTTGTATGACTTATTTCACTTAGCGTAACACTCTCCAGTTCCATCCATGTTGCTACAAAAGGCCCTATTTCACTCTTTCTCATTGCCATGTAGTATTCCATTGTGTGTATAAACCACAATTTCTTTATCCATTCATCAGCTGATGGACATTTAGGCTCTTTCCATAATTTGTCAAAGCCCACTTTCTATATCACTTCCTAACTTGCATCAACACCTTCTTCATTATCAACATCCTAAGACTTTATTGTGTGAGAATCAAGTGACTTTTATGACATCAAATGGCATACTAATATAAATGATCATATTTATTACCGTTACAGTCACTTAATTCAGCACAAGATTTTGAGTTGCAAAAGCAACATTTTGTATGAGAGAGATGCCTTTTATAAAAAAATATTAATTAAATCTTCAAGGAGGCTCCATATGGTTTTGTCAGACTCTTCGATAGCATTATATTATTAAATCGTGATATCTGTGACCAGTTCTGTACATTGCTCTGCTCTGTTCTTTATAAGAGGACCCCACATTGCTTAGACTTTAAGTTAAAAGGGGATGACATTTGTAGAACACTCCCTGTGTAAGATCATTCACAAACCAATTTTAGAAGAATGTCAATAAATGCTTCTTGATATTTGTTTTACAATTCAAAAAATAATACAAAATTATAGCCCCAGATTGCTTCCACTATTCTGGTAGAAATTATGAGATATACCCTCCGGAAAAGAGAAGCCTCTGGAAACCTCGGGAAGAAGAAATACTGAGCAAATAAGGGGAATAAAAAAACAAAGTCTGCCTTTGCCTTCAGCTCCCTTTCACATTTGACTCGTTTCACCATTCAAGAATCCTGTCTGAGGAATCTGAATCGCCCACAAGTAACAAACTGAAAGACACTGACAGTCATGAATTCCCTGACAAAATGTCCTTTACGATGAAACCAAACAGTCCATAAATTCCACTCAAGCACACAGAGCCTCTAGTCAGGATTTGTTTTGGGGGGTTTTATGTGTGTTTCTTTGTATGCATTTTCAATATGAAGTGAATATTTAAGGAAATCCTCTAGGATAAAGGACAGAGACCAAAACAAACCAAAAGATAAAAGGATGTTGGCAAAAATAGAGACAAGGTAGAGAGGAGAAATTTTCAAAAAATTATTGCTAATATTCTGAGAGATACGGGATAATAAATAATAACACAAAAATAACATGGTGGAAAAAAGAGGCATTTTCAGAGAATAGAGGTTTGGAAGATAAATCTCTCAAAAAGTAGATGAAAAGTAAGAGAAAGAAAATGGGATAAAAAGATTAGAAAATTAACAACTCAGTCCAGGAGGACCAATCTTTAAGAAGTTACAGTTTCAAAGACAAAAGAATAAACAAACAAATATAATAGAAGGAGTACATGGGCAGAAAGAATAGCAATAAAAAAGGAAAGAGAAGGGGACAGAGACCTTTTTTCTCTTTAATTTCCAAGTACCTAGACTTGTAAGACATGAGTTTCCAGACAGAAAAGGCCTATAAATTTCCCAGCAAAATGGATAAGTAAGACCAGGCCCAGTATAAGTCATCACCTCATTCAGGACCACTGAGGACTCACAGGAGATAATAAAAATCCCCTCCAAAGAGAAAAACAACACCAGCTTGGATATAATGGCAAAGAAATCAGAAAAGAAATGATGTCTCACTGTGTGTCCTGGAAGTCAGAACATGGAGCCATGTCCTCAAACCCTGGCATAGAAATTTTCTTCTAACCTAGAATACTACGTGGCTAAGTAGAAGGGTAGAAAATAGACATTTCTGGATGTGAGGACTTAACCATTCATCTCCTAAATACTCCTTAGCAGATAGCTACTGGAAGCGGAGCAGTGAACTGAGGAAACTAATTTAGGGTCTAGGAATTGGGGGATCAGAAAAAAAGAACTGAAGGGAATTCCCAGGACAATGGTGAAAAATAAACCCAGGATGGTCAGAGAGCAAGGGGTTGAGACTGAAATCATAGGAAGGCTCCAGGCGAAAGGTGGCCAAGAACACATGCTTGACAACATACAGACTATCTTTTCAATATCAAAGGTGAGCTCTCTTTTTGACAAAGGGGTGAATATGAGTGATAGGTGTATAGATAACTAAGTAAGCAAGCAAACAAAAACAACAATGTTTAAGTTCAGGTTGGGGGGAAATCTTACACAAAAGGAGATAATAGTGTTTACTAAGTTATGATACTGATACCAATCCAGTCAAAATTAATGATGACACATTAGCAGGATGTTGGGGAAAGAAAGTGTCTGCACCAGAGAGAAAGAAATAAATGGAGAGAAAGAGTGGCTGGTGATGGAAGGCAAATCCTCATTTCCATCATGGGAAATCAGTAGATACTTTTCAGTAAGAATCTACTAAATATCCAGTAAGATACCTGTTTTGTTTAGAGAAATGGAGGTGATTCCTAAAAAGGAAGATCTAAAAATACTGAATGCATTTGGTTTGGGGAAGGAGAAATTGAGGCGGCAGGGGGTGGGGGGGGGTGGTGGCATGCGAGGTACTTTTCTCTAAAATTTCTTAAGCTATTAGAATTTTTCATCTCTGTGCTATAACTTTAACACAAATAAGTATCAAATAAAATAAAAATTAGTAGTACTTTTGCTTTCAGCCTGTTGTACAAATGTGTTAAACAATCTGGTTTCAATCCTGAAAAACAAAAATTGTTACTAGTGGCTTTGGCATGTTCTCTTTGGGCTGGGGGAGTGGTGAAGATTGTTTGGAAGACCAGTCACTTTCTGTTTTTAGCAAGAAAACAGCCATACAGACAGATTGGTTAAGTACCTTCTGTTGGAAGTTTTTAAAACATACCATTTCTGAAATTTTATTGTCTCTTGTAAAGTCCAAAGTCAGACTAAATGTATGCAGACAATTTGATACACATTAGCATTTTCCAGTTCATTTATCAAAGCTGTTCTAAATGAAGTTAAAAGCACAGCCTACTTTCCAGTGTAAAAGAGATCGTTAGCCTCCAAAGAGTAAATTTAAAAAAGAGAGAGAGAGACAGGCACACACATACACAGAAGAGGAAAGAAAAAGAAAAATGTAAGAAAACTATTTATGCAATAATAGTTTGCTTATATTACTGCCTGTGCCCAGGAAATGAGGAACAGAGTATTTTTAATGTACTTAATTCAAACACCCAATCATCTTCACACTAACTGCAAAAGTGTATTTAGCCTACCATAAAGACCATTCAACTTTTCGTAAGAATCAACTGAGTTTAATATTTTGTTGAATTCTTAGGCAGCTTATTCTTTTTATTCTGGTGTGTTGTTATTTTTACCAAAAAAAAAAAAAAAAAAAAAGGTGTGAATGTTTAGTTACTTGATCCTATTTTCTATCTTCTCCAAAACATGCAGGGCTTCCAAGACTTCCTATTTGTCACGTGTTCCGATCACCCTAAGGAAAAACTGGGAGAGCCCGCTACAGGTGCTTGAATTACAGCTATGGCTGGATTGTGTTTAGGATTTAACATGGTACACGAAAATAGAGAAGACCTTTAAAAGAGACTAACGGATTTTTGAATCCAGTAAGATAATTAGAAACTACTTCAGCTAATTTCTTCATTTTATGCATCAGGAATCTTAAGGAACAGAGAAGCTACCAGGTATCTTGCCAAAGAGGCTGGCCAAATTTCACACTCCGAGCAACTGGGTTGGGTCAAACTGTTCAGACATTCCAGAGTCCTTCATCGAATCAAGTTTGAAGAAAATCTTTCTAAATGAGACAGTGGCCAAGTGAACAGGGTAATTTGCCATGTTGTGGTTAGAGCAATGCACTTTTTCATCCAGGTTTGAGGGTTCTAAGATCTAAGAGCCTCAGGACTTCTTGGATGCATGCTTTTTCAGATGTTTGCTGAGTACCCATGGTGACTACGGTTGCTTTGCAAATATGTTGCTTTCTTTTTAATTCTCAAGATGAAAGGGATCATACCTGTTGTTCCAGAGGTAAAGATATAAACGTGAGTAGACCTAAGGCTTGAGGCAACATGGTGGCTGCGTGCCACAGGCTTGTCAGATGCCGTCCTCAGTTTTTCTTTGAGTGAAATCACACCTCGTGGAACAGAATCACTCATTGCCCAAACACTGATACCTTCTGGGATTCTCAGCAGGATTTCTTCTATAGTTCCAAGCAAATCTAAAAACCAAAGGTTTAGGAATAGATAAATAAACCATAAATCTCAAACGATTAACCTGTGTTTTCTTTTCTCTGTTGAAACAGGGATAAAATGTAAATAGAACACCGACTTCCTTTTCATTAGGATAACTATATGATTCTGATTCAACCGGACCAATTGAAAGGGAAATCCGGTTATCACCTGACTTAATAAATTCAAATAGGCTGATTCAAATTGAACTTCAGAGACAACATTATTCAGATTATGTTTTTTTCCAATTTTTAAGTGGAACTCTTTTTATATCCTGCTTTACATCTACACTCAGGATACTAAACATTTTCCGTGAAATACATCTTAGTGGCTCATTATACCCAAAAAAACCATCTGTCTGTCACTGTTTAATTCATTGTATTCTGCAATACATTCAGGAGACTCCCCTGACTCTTCTGGTATCATAAGATCATTATGGTTTAGAGACACTTTTGGAGTCAAAAGCTAAGGAAATTAGAGATGTCCTTTTCTCTGGATCAGGATAATGGAAAGTCGGCTTGGGGTCGCCTGGGTGGCTTAGTCAGTTCAGCATCCGACTTCGGCTCAGGTCGTGACCTCATGGTTCACGAGCTCAAGCGCTGCATCATGGTCACTGCTGTCAGCCTGTCAGTGCCGAGCCTACTCTGGATCCTCTGTCTCCCTTTCTCTCTGCCCCTCTCTTGTTTGCACTCTCCCTCTCAAAAAAATAAATAAAACTTTTTTTTTTCTAAAGTGAAAGTCTTTGAAAGCAAAAGGAGGAAATGAATGTCTTCCAGAAAAGGTAGTAAGATCCTCGGTTCCCAGCAAGGTCCAACAATGGCAAGTAGGAGCAGGTTGATGACAGCAGCACCCTCCATCAGCAGCAATGGAATCCAAGGCTCGGCTAGAACCAAGGTCAGGCGAAAAGGGAGGCAGAGGAGTAGAAAGAAAATCCTGAAACACTGGTGTCTTCAAGCCTGAAGATCTTGAGAGTCTCATAAGACAAAGAATCTGGGTTGCAATAAAGGTTTCAGAAAGGAGAAAGGGACACCTCTCTCAAGATGCGTCTACCGTATAGATCACAACAAAGCACCTGGAGAGGAGAGGCTATGTTACATTAATTTGGGAGACTGAACTAAATCTTCTTAATTTGGTCATTAATGTAGAAGAAAATGTAATCTGCTCATGGGGAGAGGTGGGTAGAGAAAAAGCAAGACAGAAGGTGGGCATGAGTCCCTGAGGAGGAAATACTTATTAAGGTACCCAGCACACTGTAGGATATAAAACAAGGGTGGGGGAGGCATCTTGTTCCTGGAGAGTCTTTGCATAAGCCAGTGAGGAGGCCTTCTTTTTTTTTCCAGGGAAGAGACACAGTTATTTACGTATTTTAAACTCTTTTAAAATTTGACACTTCCCTACTTTAATATGGATCTCTAACAGTGAAGTTTGACTTTTACATTCTACAAAGGTGCTCCGATTTTAGTTTGGTATTCCTATAAACTGTCCCAATTGTCGAAGATATAAGTGATTTCTGAGGGCTACATTATTTATCTTAAAATCTACATTATTGTAGTAGAGATAGAAACTAATACCCCACTAGCCTGTAGAGTTAATGCAAGAAATGCCAAAGATTACCAACAACCACCAGAAGCTAGGAAGAGTCAAGGGAAGATTTTTTGCTTAGATCCGTTAGAGGGAACATGGCCCTGCAGACACTTTTATTTTGGACTTCTAGCGCCAGAGATGTGAGGGAATAAATTCCTATTGTTTTAAGCAACCTAGTTTGTGATATATTACTTCAGCAGCCCCAGGAAATTAATACACCAAGGTCACAAGCTGGTGAACAGAACTGTTATTCTTTTTTTTTAATTAATTAATTAATTTTTAAATTTGCATCCAAGTTAGTTAGCATATGGTACAATGATGATTTCAGGAGTACATTCCTTAATGCCCCTTACCCATTTAGCCCAACCCCCTCCACAATGCCTCCAGCAACCTTCTGTTTGTTCTCCATATTTAAGAGTCTCTTATGTTTTGTCCTCCTCCCTGTTTTTATATTATTTTTACTTCCCTTCCTTTATGTTCATCTGTTTCGTACCTTAAATTCCTCATATGAGTGAAGTCATATGATATTTTCTTTCTCTGAGTGACTAATTTCCCTTAGCACAATACCCTCTAGTTCCATCCATGTAGTTGCAAATGGCAAGATGTCATTCTTTTTGATTGCTGACTAATACTACATTGTGTGTGTGTGTATATATATGTGTGTATGTGTGTGTGTGTGTGTGTGTACCACAAATTCTTTCCATTCATCCATCCATGGACATTTGGGCTCTTTTTATACTTTAGCTATTGTCGATAGAGCCACTATACACACTGGAGTGCATGTGCCCCTTTGAAACAGCATGCCCGTATCCCTTGGATAAATACCTAGTAGTGCAATTGCTGGGTCATAAGGTAGTTCTATTTTTAATTTTTTGAGGAACCTCCATACTGTTTTCCAGAGAGGCTGCACCAGTTTGCATTCCCACCAACAGTGCAAAAGAGATCCTCTTTCTCATCATCCTCGTCAATATCTGTGTTTGCTTGAGTTGTTAATGTGAGCCATTCTGACAGGTGTGAGGTGGTATCTCATTGTGGTTTTGATTTGTATTTCCCTGATGATGAGTGATGTTGAGCACTTTTTCAAATGTCTGTTAGCCATCTGGATGTCTTCTTTGGAAAAGTGTCTATTCATGTCTTTTTGCTCATTTCTTCACTGAATTATTTGCTTTTTGGGTGTTGAGTTTGCTAAGTTCTTAATATATTTTGGATACTAACCCTTTACCTAATACATCATTTGCAAATCTCTTCTTCCATTCAGTTGGTGGCCTTTTAGTTTTTCTGATTGTTTCCTTTGCTGTGCAGAATCGTTTTATCTTGATGAGGTCCCAACAGTTCATTTTTGCTTTTGTTTCCCTTGCCTCTGGAGATGTCTTGAGTAAGAAGTTGCTGCAGCCAGGCTCAAAGAGGTTTTTGCCTGCTTTCTCCTCTATGATTTTGACGGCTTTCTGTCCTTCATTTAGGGCTTTCTGTCTGACATTTAGGTCCATCCATTTTTATTTACTTTTGTGTATGGTGTAAGAAAGGTTCATTTTTCTGCATATGTCCAGTTTTCCCAGCACCATTTGCTGAAGACACTGTCTTTATTCCATTGAATATTCTTTCCTGCTTTGTCAGAGATTAGTTGGCCATATGTTTGTGGGTCCATTTCTGGGTTCTCTATTCTGTTCCATTGATCGGAGTGCCTGTTTTTGTGCCAGTACCATACTGTCTTGGTGATTACAGCTTTGTAATATATCTTCAAGTCCGGAATTGTGATGTCCCCAGCATCGGTTTTCTTTTTCAAGATTGCTTTGGCTATTCAGAGTCTTTTTCAGTTTCATACAAATTTTAGGGTCGTTTGTTCTAGCTCTGTGAAGAATGCTGGTGTTATTTTGATGGGGATTGCAATGAATATGTAGATTGCCTTGGGGAGTACCGACATTTTAACAAAGTTTGTTCTTCCAATCCAGGAGCATGGAATGTTTTTCCATTTCTTTGGGTCTTCTTCAATTTCTTTCATAAGCTTTCTATAGGTTTCAGTGTATAGATTTTTGAACTCTTTGGTTGTGTTTATTCCTAGGTATTTTATGTTTTTTGGTGCAATTGTAAATGGGATCGATTCCTTGATTTCTCTTTCTTTTGCTTCATTATTGGTGTATGAGTGCAACCGATTTCTGTGCATTGATTTTATACCCTGTGACTTTGCTGAATTCATGGATCAGTTCTAGCAGTTTTTGGTGGAATCTTTTGGGTGTTTCATATAGAGTATCATGTCATCTGTGATGAGTGAAAGTTTGACCTCCTCCTGGCTGATTTGGATGCCTTCTATTCGTTTGTGTTGTCTGATTGCTGAGGCTAAGACTTCCAATACCATGTTGAGTAACAGTGGTGAGAGGGGACATCCCTGCAGTGTTCCTGACCTTAGGGAGAAAGTTCTCAGCTTTTTCCCAGTGAGGGTGAGATTATTGGTTGGTCTTTCATATACAGCTTTTATGATCTTGAGGTATGATCCTTCCATCCATATTTTCTTGAGGGTTTTTATCAAGAAAGGATGCTATATTTTGTCAAATGCTTTCTCTGCATCTATTGAGAGGATCATGTGGTTCTTATGCTTTCTTATCTTGATGTGATGTATCACACTGATTGTTTTGCAGATATTGAACCAGTGCCTGCATCCCAGATATAAATCCCACTTGGTCGGGGTGAATAATTCTTTTAATGTATTGTTGGATCCAGTTGGCTAGTATCTTGTTGAGGATTTTTGCATCCATGTTCATCAGGGAAATTGGTCTGTAATTCTCCTTTTTAGTGGGGTCTTTGTCTGGTTTTGGAATCAAGGTAATGCTGGCTTCATAGAATGAGTTTGGAAGTTTTCCTTACATTTCTATTTTCTGGAACAGCTTCAATAGAATAGGTGTTAACTCTTCTTTAAATGTTTCGTAGAATTCCCCTGGAAAGCCATCGGCCCTGGACTCTTGTTTTTGGGGAGATTTTTGACTACTAATTAGATTTCTTTGTTGATTATGGGTCTGTTCAAATTTTCTATTTCTTCCTGTTTCAATTTTGGTGGTTTATATGTTTCTAGGAATTTGCCCATTTCTTCCAGATTGCCCTTTTTATTGGCATATAATTACTCATAATATTCTATTATTGTTTGTATTTCTGCCATGTTGGTTGTGACCTCTCCTCTTTCATTCTTGATTTTATTGATTTGGGTCCTTTCCTTTTTTTTTTTGGATCAAACTGGCTAGGGGGTTTAACAATTTTATTAATTCTTTCAAAGAATCAACTCCTGCTTTCATTGATCTGTTCTACTGGTTTTTTGGTTTCGATAACATTGATTTCTGCTCTACTCTTTAGTATTTTCTGTCTTCTGCTGGTTTGGGATTTTATTTGCCCTTGTTTTTCCAGCTCTTTAAGGTGTAAGGTTAGGTTGTGTATCTGAGACCTTTCTTCTTTCTTTATGAAGGCCTGAATTGCTATATACTTCCCTCTTATGACTGCCTTTGCTGCATCCCAGAGGTTTGGGCTGTGGTGTTATCATTTTCATTGGCTTCCATGTACTTTTTCATTTCCTCTTTGACTTCTTGGTTAGCCCATTCATTCTTTAGTAGGATGTTCTTTAGTCTCCAAGTATTTGTTACCTTTCCAAATTTTTTTCTTGTGGTTGATTTCGAGTTTCATAACATTGTGGTCTGAAAATATGCACAGTATGATTTCAATCCTTTTGTATTTGTTGAGGGCTGATATGTGTCCCGGTATTTGATCTATTTTGGAGAACATACCATGCACACTGGAGAAGACTGTATCTTCTGCTGCTTTAGGATGGCATGTTCTGAATATATCTGTTAAGTCCATCTGGTCCAGTGTGTCATTCAAAGCCATTGTTTCCTTGTTGATTTTCTGTTTAGATGATCTGTCCTTTGTTGCTAGTGGGGTGTTGAATTCCTGTACTATTATGGTATTATTATCAATGAGTTTCTTTATGATTGTGATTAACTGATTTATATATTTGGGTGCTATCATGTTTGGAGCATAAATGTTCACAATTGTTAGGTCTTCTTGGTGGATAGACCCCTTAATTATGATAGAATGCCCTTCTTCATCTCTTGTTACAGTCTTTATTTTAAAATCTAGATTGTCTAAGTTTGGCTACTCTGGCTTTCTTTTGGCAAAAATTAGCATGATAGATGGTTCTCCACACCCTTACTTTCAATATGAAGGTGTCTTTAGGTCTAAAATGGGTCTCTTGTAAAATGCATAAAGATGGATCTTGTTTTCTTATCTGTTACCCTATGTCTTTTGATTGGAGCGTTTAGTCCATTGACCTTTAGAGTGGGTACTGAAGATATGAATTTATTGCCATTATGTTGCCTTTAGAGTTGGAGTTACTGGTGGTGTTCTCTGGTCCTTTCTAGCCTTTGTTGCTTTTGGTCTTGTTTTGTTCTTTTTTCTTTTTTCTTTTCTCCCCTCAGAGAGTCCCCCTTAAAATTTCTTGGAGGGCTGGTTCTGTAGTCATGAACTCCTTTAATTTTTGTTTGTCTGGGAAGCTTTTTATCTCTCCTTATATTTTGAATGGCAGCCTTGCTGTATAAAGAATTCTTGGCTTCATAGTTTTCTGATTCAGTTCATTGAATATATCCTGCCACTCCTTTCCGGCCTGCAAAGTTTCTGTGGATTGGTCCGCTTCAAAGTCTTATGGACTTTTTTTCCCTTGCTGCTTTCAAGATTCTTTCCTTGCCTGAGTGTTTTGTGAATTTGACTATAATATGCCTGTTGATGGTCAGTTTTTGTTGAATCTAATGGGTGTTCTCTGTGCTTCCTGGATTTTGATGTCTGTGTCTTCCCCCAGGTTAGGAAAGTTTTCTGCTATGATTTGCTCACATAAATGTTCTACCCCTTTTTCTCTCTCTTTATCTTCTGGGACCCCTATGATTCTGATGTTATTCCTTTTTAATGAGTGACTCAGTTCTTCAATTCTTATATCATGCTCTTTTGCCTTAGTCTCCATCTTTTTTTCTGTTTCATTATTCTCAATAAGTTTGTCCTCTATATCACTGATTTGATGGTCTACTTCCTCCATCCTTGCCACTGTGGCATCCATTAGAGATTGCTGCTCAGTTACAGAATTTTTTATTTCATCCTGACTAGCTTTTACTTCTTTTATCTCCGCAGAAAGGGATTCTAATCTATTTTCAGCCCCAGCGAGTATTCTTATTATCATTATTCTAAATTCTGGTTCAGACATCTTGCTTGTATCTGTGTTAAGTCCCTGGCTTTCATTTCTTCCTGTTCTTTCTTTTTGGGTTTAATTCCTTCATTTCATCATTTTGAAGGAAGAAAATAAATTAATAAAGTAAAAAAAAATTTAAAAATTAAAAACAACATGGGAGTGCAAGCTGGTGCAGTCACTGTGGAAAACAGTATGGAGCTTACTCAAAAAAACTAAAAATAGAACTACCCTATGACCCAGAAATTGCACTACTAGCTATTTATCCAAGGGATACAGGTGTGCTGTTTCGAAGGGACACATGCACCCCAATGTTTATAGCAGCATTATCAACAATAGCCAAAGTATGGAAAGAGCCCAAATGTCCATCGATGGATGAATGGATAAAGAAGTTATAATATATATATATATATATATATACACACACACACACACACACACACACACACACACACACACACAATGGAGTATTTCTCTGCAATCAAAAAGAATGAAATCTTGCCATTTACAACTATGTGGATGGAGGAACTGGAAGGTATTATGCTAAGTGAAATTTGTCAGAGAAAGACAAATATCATATGACTTCACTCATATGAGGACTTTAAGAGACAAAAGAGATGAACATAAGGTAAGGGAAGTAAAAATAATATAAAAACAGGGAGGAGGACAAAACATAAGAAACTCATAAATATGGAGAACAAACAGAGGGTTACAGGACGGAGTGTAGGAGGGGGAGTGGGCTAAATGGGTAAGGGGCATTAAGGAATCTACTCCTGAAATCAGTGTTGCACTATATGCTAACTAATTTGGATGTAAATTTAAAAAGATAAATAAATTAAATTAAAAATTGAAAAAATTGGAAAAAATAAATGCCTATAAAAAAATTTAAAACAACATAAAAAAATCAAATAAGGGCTGCTAGATCCTAGGTGTGTTTTGGTCTGGTTGTTGAAAGAAGGTTGACAGATTAGAGAAAAAAGGAAAAGATAAGAAAAGAAAAAAAGGAAAATGTTTTTAAATTAGAAAAAATGAATACAATAAAGTAGAATAAAATGAAATGATGAAAATCTAAAGAGAATTTTAAAAATTTACAAAAAAGTAAAAAATACAGTAGAAAAAATTAAAGAAAAATCTTTTTAATAAAAATGGAAAATAAAAATAAAAATTTTCCCTTTCTGTATTCAAGAATAAGAAAAGAAAAAAAATTGGATAGATGGATCAGGGAACAGAATGAAATACGATTGAAATTACATCTGGTCTCCCCTAGAAGTCAAACTATGAAGCACCTTACAGTCTGTAAACTAAGCAGGCAGAGAGACTTGTGGTGTTCCTCAAGAGCATGGTTAGCCCATTTGGGAGGGGCTTAGTGTCATGGTTCCATTCTCCACTAGATGGCACTGCTTAGCTTAGCGGGGTGGATTGTTGTGGTGCTTGTAGGCATGTATGCACATGCGCAGGTGAAAAAGGCATACCCAGCTACCCAGTCTCTAGTTTTAGAACTCTGTGCTCTCTCCTACTGGCAATCTACACCCCTCCTTGTCTCTGGCTTCTGTCCACTCCCCGCTTCTCCACTTTCTGTGACCAAGCCATCAGGCTGACAGGTGGCACTTCCTTTCTGAGTTTTATCTCAGATGGGGCTGTGTTTCCCACACCCCTCACTTCGGAGGGACTGTGGCTTTGACCCACTCAGACCCTCTGGGGAGGGTCTCACTGAGCAATGGCTGGGTGCTGGCCCGCCCCCAGAACATCAGCAGGACCATGCTGCTGTCGATGACCAAAGACTGCTGCTCGGTGCCAGGCTGCCCCCAAAAAGTTTGTGCGATCGTGTAGCAGCAGCATGTCAAGGATTATGGTTAAATCACAACACACATCTGGCACCAGGCTTCACCCTTAATGTCCTTGTTTCAACACCAGTGAATGTTGTGTTCTCTGGGTTCTCCTTTGCCTGTGGAGAGGCCATACAGCCTCTACCAAATATCCTCGAAGCAAAGGAACCGCCACTCCCCATGTGACCTGAGGGCCTCCTGGACCTGGCTGTCTGCTCCTGGGGATTTGCCTTTCCCACCAGAGTACTGCCAGGCATTGATCTGCAGAGTTTTCAGACTCTGCACATCCCCTGTTTATAGAGTCTTAATGGAATTTAAACCCTCTCCTTTCTCCTTTTTCCCTTTTTTGTTCAGTCCCTTGTGGCCGTTTGCACTCTTCCACTTTCTCTCCAGCTACTTTGGGAGGGTGGTGCTCTTCCCATATTCTCCCTGCCATCTTTGTCCTCTCTCTGCAAGCAAAAACAGCTCCCTGCCCTCTGTGGCTTCTCTCTCCCCCAGTTCACCTCTCTGCACTGTGTACCTGCTGAGTTCTATGGTTCAGGTGGTGCAGATTATTGTGTTAATCCTCAAATCAGTTTTCTAGGTGTGCAGGATGGTTTAGTGTTGATCTGGCTGTATTTCATGGATGAGACACAAAAAAAAACCTTCCATGCTGTTCCACCATCTTGGCCCCTCCTCCAGAATTGTTATTCTGACCTGTGTTTGATGATCTCTAAAG
Organism: Neofelis nebulosa; assembly: GCF_028018385.1. NCBI lineage: Eukaryota > Metazoa > Chordata > Mammalia > Carnivora > Felidae > Neofelis > Neofelis nebulosa. Next base: position 133,972,018 of record NC_080782.1, read on the forward strand.
TGTATACACTACCTCATAAAAAAATCAATTATAAAAAATAATATTAGGGGCACTGTGTGGCTCAGTAGGTTGAACGCCCAACACTTGACTACAGCTCAGATCATGGCCTCACAGTTTATGAGATTGGGCCCCACTTTGGGCTTTGCACTGAGCATGGAACCTGCTTGGGATTCATACTCTCTTGCTCTCTCTGCCCCTCTCACCCCCAAATAAGTAAACATTAAAAAAACATATTAAATATTAAATATACCCTGGTCAGAATGTTCAAGTACATATAGATATGAACATTTCCAATCAAACAATTATATTGTTTTCTAAATTTTTAACAAAATTTTAAAAATAATTACAAGATATATTTGAAGCTGAACTCAGTGTGCTGCATTAAACACCTTTTTTGAAATGTAAATCAGAATCTGATTACCTCAAAAAGCCATCTGTCAGCCACTACTTAATTCTACTATAATTCAATACATTTGGGAAAAAACTCATGATTTAGTTCCTCAAAATCTATCATTCAGATTGATCACAAAGAAACAGCAAGAGAAATATGTCAAATGGGACCAGGTTGTTCACAAGTAAAACCTGCAATAATACTAGGGAAACACAGAAAATAATAAGGAGTTCATATGTAGGATGTAGGGAGGAAAACTGGGACTTGAACTTTTCTGAATTAATTTCTATTCCTATAGCAAATCCAAAGAAAATAAACTGTAAGAGTCCAGAGTTCCACTGAGCATATACAGCATGCTGCAGGTTGCTTTGGTAAGAAGAAGTGAAAAATCACAAGGAATGCTGGCTGGGGGGGAAGAACAAGCCACAAATAAATGAAAAAAAATAGGACAAATCATCTAGACTTTCTATTTTCTTTTATTTTAATGACTCTCACATTTTGAACATATAAGTACAAGTCTCTTAAGTGACTCATTTCATTATCTCAATTTCAAATCGCTCACGGGGAATTGTAAATTAACAGCATAAACTTTTATACGTTCATAATGGTATGTATGTCTAAATAGAAAAAATAAGTACAAAGAAAGTTAGAGGATGATGAATTCTGGCCCAAAACCTTTGTTGGAATTGTAGAGGCTAAAGAAATACTCAGGGGCATCTGACTGGCTCAGCTGGCTAAATGATCGACTCTTGATTTCAGCTCAGGTCATGATCTCACAGTTCATGGGTTCCAGCCCAGACTCAAGCTTCATGCTGCCAGTGCAGAGCCTGCTTAGGATTCTCTCTCTTCTTCTTTCTCTGCCCCTCCCCTGCTCGCTCTCTCTCTCTCAAAATAAATAAGTAGACTTTAAATACATATATATGTATTTTAATATAGATTAATATTTACTAATATTAATATATATACTTATTTAATATATATTTTAAAAATATGTATGTAAATAAATATATATTATAAAATATATATATAATAAAAAACAAACACTCAATGTTGTCAAAGAGTCATAATTTTTACAAGAAAAAGGAAGTTAGTAGATTCCTAAGAATTAGAGGAAATACAATTTCATTTCCTTCATATGTTAACATTAAACTGACTTAGCTGAAACATTTAGAATTCCACAGAACTTTCATCATACAAATTATTTCTTCAGTAGTAGTAGGAAATGTGGGTGAGGATAGTGAAAACTGAAATAAAAATTTAAAAAGTCTTGCAGAAGATAAAATATTATTTTACTCATCACGGCCAATTTATGTTAACAAAATGAAAAGTTTCAGTGTAATTTTGAAAGTAAATTCTAAACATTAAGTCCTGACAGAAAAGAACATTTGTTCAAATGCCTCAAGGAAATTTGCCTGTGTTTTTCATGAAGATTTACTCTTTAGTGAAGTGTGCTACCACTGAAACCCAGAGAACTGTAAACATCTCAAGGTAATGATGTGGACCCTAATCCATACTTGAGCGGACTGTGCCTGGCACACACACGGGAGTTGCTGGACAGAGATGTGCTTACGGAACTGAGCTCTGCCCATGGGATCCACTGTGGATGCAGGTTTTGACGGAAAACTACCATAAGAAAGTGAGACAGCTGAATATTCTGTGACCTTTAATTAAGTCAACATTATAGGACAAGGCTGTAATGGAGAAGACTTTCAAAGCAATAGGTTCTTTTAAGAAACACTTATTATTGGAGCACATGGGTGGCTCAGTTGGTTAAGCACATGACTCTTGACTCTTTCAGCTCAGGTCATGATCTCATGGTTCATGAGTTCAAATCCTGGTTGTGATTTCACAGTTCAAGCCCCCCTCATGATCTCACGGCTCGTGAGTTTAAGCCCCATGTCAGGACCTGAGCTGACAGCTTGGAGACTGCTTGGGATTTTCTCTCTCTCCCTGTCTCTCTGCCTTTCCCCTGCTTGTATGCATGCATTCTCTCTCTCTCTCTCTCTCTCGAGAAAAAAATAAACTTAAAAAAACACACATTATGTCTCAAGCATGCAAGGCATTTCATTAGGTGGTGTTGCAAGCATAACAACAGGTAAGTTGTGATCTCTGCTTATGATCATGTAGCACTTTTTGTACCAATGAAGTTGGTTCTCTGTCAAGTCTCTTATTCCTATTTCTGATAGTACAAATGCAATTAGTAAAACTTAATATATCACTCTACTATGCCATTAACATGAATTAGGTTATTAAAAGTCTTGCAAAGGAAGAGCTTGTGGCTCTTAATATACTTGAATTCTTAGGTTAAGAAGAAAACTTATATGAAATTCAACTACAAACGTTTAGATTGAGCTTTTCACACTCCAAAGCAATAATCACACAGAATCCAAAGTGGAATTATAGACCTCACTTCATGCTTTAACCACCATCCTACTACTTAGGGCAGCTTTTCAGCAGCTTAGAATAGGTTTTTCATAGAAAACATGGGCAGACTCTGGTTTCTAAGAAAGTTGATATTTAGTTGATATCCTAATGAATATTAGTTTATTAATTATCATAATAACCCTAGGAAGGGCACAAAAGCATAAGACTTTCAATTGTGATAACATATTCTTCCCTGAAACGATTTTATTAGCTGCCCTGAATATATGCACATGAGTTTGTAAGGGGGTTTATGTGTTTTCACTCTTGGCCATCCCCACCCATTTTGAGGAAGAGACATCATATTCCTTATGGGTAAAATTGTGCAAAAAAAGAAAAAGTAGAACACTTCATTTGACTTTGTTTCTAGCACATCTCCTATTGCCAAGGAAAAATTATCACTCAAGTGGGACCACAACGCCACAATATATTTGGCTTACTATTTTTCAATGACAAAGTAGTATAAACCAGTAAATGCATAGAAAAGCTCTCTAGACACAGACTAAACAGTAAGTAGAGGATAAAGTGGTAAAAGGCAAATACAAGGTGGTATTTCTACAAGTTTCGGACCCCATCAGAGTTCTTTTCCACACTCCTCTTTGGTTATAAATGGAAGTGTCCTCTTTTTCTCAGCCACAGAAGAGCTAACCCATTTCGCTGCTAATTTGTGCCTGACACTCTTCCAGCCCCAGCTGCTGATGATGGGGAAGTGGACATGTTTGCAATGCTACTGGGGAGGACACAATAGATGCTTAAAACCAGTTCACATGGGCCGTGTGCCATGTGCCTGGAACTCCCTCCTGTCAGCCCTCTCCCCAACAAAGACAGAGACTCCTACTTCGTATACATGTCTCTGCTCCTCTGCAATTAAAAATAATTATAGCAACCATTTAATGGATAGATACTATGGTCCAGGGACTCTGTTGCGTTCTTTACGTTTAATTCACACAAGACCCAGTGATACTCATTGATCATCTGCTATGTGTCAGCAGTCAGTTAATGGCAGAGCTAGGATCCAAGCCCAAGTTTTCCTGGCTCCAAGATGTATACGTCTCCCATTTTACCCTGCCACTTCTCTAAGCAGTCATGATGTCCTTTTAAGTAGTTTTTGCTCCTGCCAGTATTCAAACATCATCCCCTTACAGTAAACATGTGTTCAGCAGACAGTGTAAATAAGAACCCCATTGAGTGTCCCCATGATTAGAAAAGAAAGAAAACTACAAATGTATCAGTACTTAGAACACTGTCTTTTTTAGTTAATGAATCATGAAGCCACTGAACCTTCCTATTGAAGTGAGCAATTTTCTTTTGGAATGGAGGTAATCTTTGATGGAGTGGAGTCTAAAATGGAAAAGAAAAATGCAAAACAGCCAGTCATTCTACTAAACATTAGCAAAAATATTAAAATGCCCCCCAAATCAAAACCAATATATGTGAAGACAATTATGGCACATGGATTAAATGATAAAAGTGTACATGAGCCATGTATCTTATCTGAATATGCATTCCTTTCTATACAACTTAAAAGGCCTTTGTTTTTCTCCTAACTCTTCCTCTTGGTCTTTAAAAAGCAGTTATCTTTATGGCTGATAGTCATTGGGAGAATTACAAAGGCTTGATGACTGGAACAGTCTGAATGAGATGGTTCATGAAAACTAACGAGGCAAACCTGCATGTTACTTTAAGTTTATAGTACTGTTTCTTGGGAACACGAACACAAAACCCTTCCAAACATGTTGAAAAACAAAATACTATTGAATCTAAAGTAAGAGTTCAGGGTAATATTAATATGTATTTTTTAGCTATCCACTGATAATAATTTTGTATATTCAGAAGGAAGAGAGTACAAAACACACACATGCAAGTAAATCTGAAAACTTGGGGATGCCTAGTGCGTCTAAAAGACTTCGTACTTTTGGGAAGTCATGATCCTAACACTTAGCAACATTAATTACCAGATGAACAGCAGAGGGACAGTTTATTAGCAAAACTATGCAAGTAAATAAAAAGGTACTGAGTGTATATATGTACTTTGGAGTTTTTCATTAGTTCATTCATTCATTCATTCATCCATCCATCTAGACAATAAATATTTGTTGAGCATCTCCTTTGTGCTAAGTTCAGGGAATTTAGTGGTGAACCAAACCAACTTCCTGGGCTCAAAGAGCTTACATCCCCATTCGGTCTAGTCCCCAGAGAGACACAAATAGCAACTAGAACTTTACCACTCCATTGGGTGGCTGTGAATAGCCAGAGCATATGGGAGGCAGGACGGTTTAGTGGAAAAGGTACTGAAAGAAAGTAAGTGGATAGATGAAAGGTGAGAGAGAAGGAAGGGAAAGGGGGAAGGGTGGGATGGGGGGGGGGGATGGAGAACAGAAAAGAAAGGAAAAGATGGAGATGGGGGAATGAACAGGAGCACGAGGACAAGGACAAAGGTGTACCCAGCAGGCCTTTGCATCAGAAAATGCAGGCTCTAGTCATATGCTTCTTCTACATATGTGAGCTTCAGGGAACAGCTTGCCCTCTCTAACCTATACTTTCCTGATCTTTAAAACAAGGCTACTATGGCTGTGGTGAGAATCACATAAGATAATACATATAAAAACAATTTATAATTTATTAAGTACTTTAGAAAAGGGAGAGATTATTTATTATTATTAGTAGTAGTAGTAAATAGGTCAAAGAATATAATTACACAGACTTTTTAAAGTGATACACAAGCATCCCAACACTTTCCTATTTATTCTAAGCAACGAGAAAAGCATATAGACATAGAAATCATCTTGGCAACAGCCACTATTACTAATATCAAAGTTGAGATATTGTGAGGAAAGGACTAGGTTTAATCTAAGCCTATTTTTCAGTAAGCACTGACATTTTCCAGGGAAATCTGAAATGCCATTTGACACTTCTTCAAAACTACAGAGTACACACAGGAAACTTCCTAGTAAGTATTTTTGAACCTTCATACCGTGAGAGAATGAAATACAAGTTTTAAAACCATTTAAATTGTTTCTAGTTATCTGTGTATGAACTACCTGGTGTTTTAATATTGGCAACTTTTATTTTACTATTTTTATATAACTGGAATGCGTATTTTTTCCTAGTAGTGTCACCAGGGGACTGAGATACAGAAACAATTAGGCTCTACAGTCCAGCACTGTCTTATATAGGAGACCAGGTTGGGAACGTCTGCTCTTAAACCTGAGTTGTGTCAACCTGGACACCCTCAATCAATTTCTTCCCTTCGATTTCCAATATATAACTCTGTACCTGCCTCTCGGAGTCACTGGGAATATCTTTTACATAGTCAGCCTTGAGTAAAAGGCAACTGTTAACATTTTTGTTAATGCCACTAACAATTTGCCTGGTAGATTAGTTGCTATCTTCTCCCTTTGACTTGTTCATGGAGACAGAATTATAAGACATTATCTGGCCTACCTGTAAAACCTGTTTGAAATCGATTCTAGATAACTTCTGGAAAATAAAATGTTGTTAAAACATACCAAAGTAAGGTGTTTGGGGTCCTATGCCAAACCACTTACTAGCCTTTCTTATAGCTAACACCAGATTAGATGGCAGCAGCAAAATCCAAACAAGTTTCCTTATTAAAGGCCTCAGATGACTTAATGATAATAATAGTAACAATTATTTCAATTCACTAAGGCTTCAGTTGGTACATACCAGGCATTCAGCTAGCCACTTTACATAAGGTCTACCATTTAATCTCAGAATTACACTGTGAAATAGATGGTATTGTCACCATTTGCAAGTAAGTAAAACGAGAGAGTGAGGGAGCGCGGAAGATCATCTTATCCTTAATGTCTGGCTTATCTCCATCTAAACCACCTCAATACAGTTTCCCTGGGGATATAATGGTTTAATGGTACATCTCCATCAGAAACATTCCATGAGATTCTAAGAGCTCTAACATTTAAGGCTCTAAAAATCATATGTATGTTTAACTCAAGATGCCAAGAATACAGAATTTCTTGTATTTCAGGCTAAGAGCTTCATATATAGAAAGGTGCTTGTGATATAAGCCACATCTTAACAACAACAACAACAACAAAAATCTAGTAATTAAATGAAACGGAATTGTCCCATAGCCGAAAAACTTATGTACTTTATATATTTTAAAGATATGCTGAAAAGAACTGTTAAAAAGATTTAAGGTTGATTTCCCCCCCTATCTACTCCTAAGCAAATTGACTGCTGTTGGCTTAAAACTCCAGCATCTCAAATGGCCTTTTATATACCAAAACTTACTGTTGGTGTTAAAAACAAGGAAACAATGCAATTAAGTTACTGGCAAGGAAAGCAAAACTCTGGCACAAGTAACACTGCAAAATTAATTGGTCCTAATTAGGCAGTCACTCAGCAAAGAGCAAAGTTGGAATGTCTATGTTGAAAGGTAATAAGCCCTATACATTTTGAGAGGAATCCCTCAGGAGACTGGCTGTAGGATGTTTCTCAGGTTGGCTTTAAAAATATGGCTACAGAAACCTTTTCAGGGACACTCTGGCCCTCTTCGTTTGCTCTTGTCAAAGCAATTTATGGCTTTATCAAATTTCAGCACAATTTAATTTTGGTTTGTTCTAGAAACTGTGACCTAAATTGGATTTAGTGATCTAATTGGATTGAGCAATAATAGGGGCAATGGAATAAAATGTGAAAATATATCCAAAGAAGAACTATAATATTTTTTTTTCTGCTTCATTCACATTCATTCACACTTGCCCCATTCACCATGATATCAAAATTCTGTATGACTTATTTATCCTGCTTATGGTCACAGCTCAGAGAAAGTTCATCACGCTAGTTAAACTTGAACAAATGAACAACAAATGAACAAAAAATACACAGGAGAGACTATGCAGCTTCTCCACTCCTTTAGATTAAACAAGACAAAATCAATGCTTGAGAGTAAACATTTTGCTACTTTATCAGGTCCTAAGTTGAGCTGGAAGGACAATGGGAGCAAGGAGAAATCAAAGTCTCGAGTAACCTTTGTACTATATATCGCCTAACCCATTATTGTGTGATGTGCAATAATGATACAAGAAAGGTTACTAGTGAAGTTCTACACCTTCAAGATCACTTACATATCAATGTAGATAATTTTTCCAGACTGCTCTGTGAATCTAAAAACTCTGCACGAGTTGTCAGTATGCATCTATTCATCTAAAACACTTAAATACTTTAGCTAAGGTCCTTGCCACGGAGCCTCTTCATCCTCTACCTTCCTGGCTTCATGCAAGAAGAATATACATAAACCCATTACATTATACCAAGTAAGTATCACTTGTCATACTTCAATTCCACTTGGTGGTGCAACTCAACTTCCCAGGTTCTTTGTTAATGAGGTATTCAACCAAAAACTTTTCTTTGCAGTTCTGTGTCAGTATGTGTATCCAAAGCCTAACCCAAGGGAGGAGGGAGAGAAGACTAGAACATAATGGAAGCGAAGAAAAAAAATGCAGAGATGGGGGTGAGGGAAGGGAGAGCAAGAAGCCTAGACTCTGCCAAGAGCCCGCCCACTGGCTGGGAGATGGGAGCCTAACCTTGCTATGCAAGTCCCAGCTTGCAGGGATGGCAAAATAAGAGCAGACATGAAGATAAGAATTCATGCAATTCAGATTAATTTGCTCTTCAAATGTAGTCAACCTTCATATTGTTACTGTTAGAGGCAGGTAGGTATTCCACAATGAAATGAAAGTAACTTTCCTACTCATCAAATAATTTTGTCAGATCTGACAAAACTAGAACTTACCGAATTCTATCTCTCTGTGTTCTTGCATTCATGGAAGATACCAATAACCGTAAAACTGCCCCTCTTTCAAAATAGTAAGAAGCAGAGATTTCAGAAAAGTTTTCTGAACCTTTCCTGGTGGTTACTAATCTACAAAAGGGTAAGTGATTGAAATAGAACAGGGGATATTAAACCAGCAGTCACAGAACTGTAAAACTATTTTGTAGCCATACTATGCACACTTCATCACACACACCCGAAGTGTTAGTTGTGAAGTGTTGTAACCAACAGGGGCCAGGGAGCGATGACAGGCAGGGTTGCCTTTTGCCCATGGAGACCTCACCCGGACGGGCTTTTTACCTGCACCCACCACGAGGGCCCTGGGCTCACAGCTGCGGATGCAATGCAGAAGGGAGTTGGAGACAATGTTGGAATTGAGGAAGGCCACCACGCAGCCCAGCTTGGCCAGGCCGAACCACACATGGACAAAGTCAGGCTCGTTGCTCATCAGCAGAGCCACGGTGTCCCCCCTTTTCAGCGTGGAATGGTTCAGGAACACGTGAGCCACTCTGCTACTCCTTTTGTCCACATCCTGATAAGTGTAGATGTCTCCCTCATAGATGATGAAAGGTTTCTGGGGCTGCTTCTTGGCAAGAGTCAGGAATTTATCCAGGACAGTGAACAGCTCCCCTTTCAGTACGTACATCTCCAGCCGAATTCCATAGCGTACCACCTTCAGCAGGTACCAGAAGTCATCCCAGAAATAAGGGAACACCAGTTTCTGCAAGAAATGCAGGAAGCCTATTCCAGCCGCTAGTCCTGTTAACCATGGCAGGAGCATGGGGGCAACCGGAACAGAGAGCAGCTTGTGATCCCAGCCCTTCTTTTCAAATGCAGCTTTCCGCAGAGACCACGGCTACTCAGAGCTGAGGGCTGGCACCTGCAGCTTGAGTCAGCCTTTCTGGGAGGAAGAGGGTGATCTTGAGAAACAGAATCAGAAGTGTGCACGGAAGAAATCGCCCCGAGGGATGCTGGGGATAAGGCTTAGGTCATCACCTATCAGGGGCCTCGCAATCTAGGAGTCCAATTCGCAAGCCCCGACGGCTGTCCGCGCCCTGGGGGGTTCTCTGGCCCTCTCAGCCCTCTCGCTGCAGGCTGGCTCAACCCCCGACGGCTTTGCGGCCCGGAGCCAACCCCACCACCCTCAGGAGAACTATGTCCAGGAGCAGACGTTCTTCTGCTGGGTGTGGGCTTTCGGGCGGCTGCAACTTGGACGCTGAATTCGAGCCTGGAGAAGCTGGAGTTGGCGAGGGCTGACAAGCGCAGCCGCTGCGGGTCTTAACCCGCCAGAAACCGCGCAGGGTCTCAGGGCCACGCCTCTGCCGGGGATGCCCCCAAGTCAGGTGGGATCCAGGCCCGAGCCCCGCCCCTGCTCCGCCCCGCGCCCCCGCCCCTGCTCCGCCCCGCGCCCCCACCCCGCGCCCAGGAGCTCCCCCCTCCCCTCCGGGGGTACGGACACACTGGGTTCCCGCGAACTGCTCCGGGTGGCCACCATGTCCCCTCCTGGTGCTCTTGGGCTGGTGTATCTCTGCTCGGAACCGCGGCCGTGTCGTCCGCCTGCAGCCCGTCTCCAGGCTCCCGGCCAACCCCTGCTCGGGGCGCCGCCGCTGGGACGGCTCGGGCTCCGTCGCCGCCTCCTCTCTGGGCGTGCGTCCCGCCGCCCCGGCGAGTGTGCCGCTCGACCCGCCCCGGGCCTCTGGCCGGGAAAAGACGGTCCCCGAATGCAGGGAAAGCCGGGGATCCTGGAAGTCGTGGCTAGAGTCAAGGGCAACCAGGCTGCTGGAATTGGGTCGAGAGAGTTCATTCACTAAACAGTAAGACCTAAAATCGCTGGAGAGGCGATTGGAAGAATTAAAAAAAAAAAAAAAAAAAAAAAAAAAAAAAAAAAAAAAAAAGTCTCGACAGAAAGAACGAAAACGACAAAAAAAAAAAAAGATATTTATGAATTGGCCACATCAAGGAATATTTGAACTTTTTCTTCAGAAAACACAAAATTGGGTTGTTCTACAAAAAGTACTTTTGAAAACTTAAAGTTTGGTATTGACATGTATGTTGAAATTCTATCCTTAGAGTGCCTAGTCATTGCTCTTTACAAAATGTTCCAAAATTACTGATTGATGTGGAAACTTAAGTCCATATCTACATCCATATTTCTTTTTAGGTGAAAAATACTATTCTCTGTCCTTAACAATAACTGTTTTTTAAATCCCCCATTTAGATCGGGAACTTGAACTAAGAATTCCCAAAATGGGAGAGGAGATGGTGAAGAAACAAGTAATTGCAAAGAATTATAAAATTTTCTGCAATGATGAAATTTTAACTGAAGGTAAAAAACTGAGGGGCATTTAGTTACACTTTTTTTTCTTGCAGACACCATCATCCCAGGCCCCTGCTTTTAAGGAGTGTGAATAAATGGTTAATTGTACATAATGAAACCATTAAGCATTGCCTCACATTTCCCTCTTTCTTCTCTTATGTTCTGCAGCTGGGTTCTAGCTAACCTCAGATTTCCTAATAAAAAAAAACCTGGTAACTCCAAGGCCGACTCTGGTTTATCAATCTGAAAATGATTACTTTGAAATCACAGCGAAGAGCCCAGGAGAAAGACAGGCTCTTTGATCTTTTTTGCGCAGATGAAGAAAATGCTTTCTCAGTTTATTCAGAAGGGATGGTCTTTTCAATTCAAAAACATCTTTTCAGTTAAAAAAAGTGTTAGTATCAAGCAGTTTACAACTTGAAAAGTCAGTTTATGACTTGAAAAGTCAGTTTATGACTTGAAAAGCACCTTTGAAATTGGATCCTTTTCTCTCCTAGCTGTAATCTGATTCAGTCACCTGGAAAAACAACTTTCAAAGCAGACCATACAGACCAAGAGCAGTGGGTTTCAGCTTTTGGATTTCCACTACAAGTAAAATCTGTCTTCCTCTAGTGGGAACAGAACAACTAAGGAGACACAGGTTTGCCATCCTTTAATTTGTTAAATTAAAAACATTAAGCACACGTTAAAACAATTACCTGCTACTGTCACCATTGTTTTATAAAGGGAAGGATTTATTTCAACATTAAAAGCCAAGAAAGTAATACTATTATAATAAAGGGCAGTCTTTTAAAATAAATAAAATTGGGGCGCCTGGGTGGCTTGGTCGGTTAAGCGTCCGACTTCAGCTCAGGTCATGATCTCACAGTCCGTGAGTTCGAGCCCCTCATCGGGCTCTGTGCTGACAGCTCAGAGCCTGGAGCCTGCTTCTGATTCTGTGTCTCCCTCTCTCTCTGACCCTCCCCCGCTCATGCTCTGTCTCTCTCTGTCTCAAATAAACGTTAAAAAAAAATTTTTTTTAAATAAATAAAATTAACTTCATGAAAGACTCATTGGGTTACACTTATTTTTCTCATCATTTTTTTGAATGTTCACTTATTTTGAGAGAGAGTGAGCGAATGGGGGAGGGACAGAGAGAGAGGGAGACAGAGAATCCCTAGCTGTCTCCTCAGGGTCAGCACAGAGTGTGACCCAGAGATCATGACCTGAGCTGAAATCAAGAGTTGGATGCTTAACTGATTGAGCCACCCAGGTGCCCCTTTGTTTCGTTTTGTTTTTAAAGTAGGCTCCACACCCAGCCTGGGGCTTGACCTCAAGACCTGAGATCAAGACCTGAGCTGAGATCAAGAGTCAGACACTTACTTAATCAACTGAACTACCCAGGTGCCCCTCTCATCATGTTTAACATCATCCCAAGGCATGGAGATAGATTTTTATCAACTACAGATATAAGTGAGTCAAGAAAATATTTGGCACCATGAATATGAGACACTTTGATTTATTAGGAGAGCTACAAGCTACGTTGCCAAAATTTATATGGGCCAAGAACAATTCCTCACCTGAAATCTCACCATAAAAGAGTCAATGAAAATATTGGGTCAGCTAAGCAGTATTGTATGTACTCTTAAATCAGCCCATGTGTCTGTTCCTGTTTTTGTTTTTGTTTTTCCATAAATTTGGTATTCACTTTCAGAAAGAACCAAAGACAGCTCAGTAAAATATATATAATTATTTATTACAGTTGCTAATTATTGCAAAATGGGGGTAAGACACTAAGAATAACTGCAAATGAGTAAATTTATTGTTAAATTAAAATAAAAACAAACACATGGGAAGAGTCTAGACGTTTCTGTTACTATTACTTTTGATTAGGGACAATGCAGTATTTCTCAGGTTCCCTTTTATGGAATATAGAAATTTAATTGCTTTTAATGTTATCTGAAAATAAATATTGTGACTAAATGCAAGTCAATGCAAATAAATCCCCTTCCTTTATTTTCAGTGTATATATGATCTCCTCTCCCCCATTCCCATTTCTGGTTTGACTTTCCCCTCTAACCTGCTCCCAGTCCCCTCTGTTGCAGATTGTTTAGGCAGCAGATAGAAGTAAAACTGAACAAAAAGCATCGTATGGTAGACACGGAGTCATCTTATGCCCATAGGATTTTACCACTGTAACTTAAGAATTCTGACTTTGTGTAGACAAATTACTCGTGTCTGTAAGTATTCTGACAAAATTCTACAGCAGTCATATTTTGGATTATAGGAGGTTTGGGGAAGGCAGAGGTTTAGAAAGTCAAAAATCCGCAAAAGGTGTTTGCAATGGGCAAGGAAGCTGAGTTCCTTGACTGTAGCAGAGCTTGAGGAGGTGGGTGGGAGTGGGGTGGAATGTGTGAGGGAGATGGATTGGTAAAATGAGGTAGGGAAGGGTGAATGCAAGACTTCCACTTAACACTTCCATACAGGAAGGGGGTCTCGCTCAGGTTTTAATCACTGTCTTCGTCTCTCATCATAGCTTGATTTTAATGTGAAGCCTCACTCTTCCTACCGTCAGTTGCTTTGTTTGTGTTAATGAGCCATCATTGCCCACAAGATTATTCCCCACAAGAACTCAAGAAGCCAATTCAACATTAAAGATGAGAAGTGGGTTAGAAGGTTGGGTGGTATTAACATTACCATATGTCTTAGACACATCAAACACTTCTTGAAATATAAAATTTTTACAGCACCAAATAAGTGATCCTATAATAACAGTCTGGGCAGCAATTCTCAACCAAATTAAATGTTTAACTATCATTTTTGCCACAGACTACAAACCATGCCTAGAAACTTCTGCCAATCACCATGTTGCCAAGAAGATACTTTACACATGTATTTTATTCATGCATTTTAGAAACAGTTTTCTTACATCTAAGCCTGTCTGTTTGCGGCAACTTTCCCTTCCTCAGTGTTGGTGAAATATACCCTTTGGGAAGGACATTTATGCAAAGTTTTGTATGTTTATTCTGAATCCTCAGGGTAGCTTCATTTCTATTTAATAAGCCACCTACATGGAGGCAGGTCATTTGGTCATTAGTGACATAAATCAAAGAAATTCTTTGGCAACTTTTATTAGGAATTAACAATGTTCCAAATATCACAGTGAGTTCTTCCATGGACCCCACTTTTGCAAATCCCATAGGGTCTAAGATTTAGTCTCAAAGCTCTGGGAGGGGACAGTGGGAATTCTGAGATTCAGCATGAATATTTCATTTCTTGGCACATCCTGGAAATTTACAACACTTAAAATTAAATACTTTTCCAATGGCTTAATTATAATAATTATTTCTCCCTGGGTAGACAGGTGGTCCAGTGCTGGTGGGCGGGTGCTCCAGACCTGGCACTACTCTGCCAACTTCAACTCATGCCTTCTATTTAGGGGGGTCAAGGCAGCTGCTCCAGCTCTTGCCTGCTCCCAGTCTCCAAGAGGCAGAAGGGATAGGGACTGAAGGAGTCACCTCATTTAGTGTCTTGTTGTTTTATTTTATTTTTTAGCTTTTTATCAAATAAAATTTGCAAACACGCATAAAAGTAGAAATAATATAATAATAATACCCCCTACCATATAGTCATCACCTAGAGTTCGTGATGGTTAACATTCTGGCCAGTTTGTTTAAACTATTTTTTTCTGAAGCATTTTAATTGCAGACAACATAGTATTTATATCCTAAATATCTAGGGACATCTCTGAAAGAAGGACATTTCCCTACCTCATCACCATATCATGATCACATGTGATAAGATTAACAATAATTCTTTAATACCATCTCATACTTAGTCCATATTTAATTGCTTCCAAAATGCCTTTGGGAATTGGTTGGTCTAAAACCAGAATCAATTCAAGCTCTGAAGTCTAAATTCTCTTTTAATCTAGAAGAGTCCTTATCACAACCTCTTTATCTTTTCCCCAGAAGTTTCCTTTTTAAAGACAATAGACCAGTGGTTGTGGAGAGTGTCCCACCTTCTGCTTTGATCTGATTGTTCCCCCATGACCCCTTTAAAATGTTCCTCTGTCTCCCATATTTCAAGTAAACTGAGAATTAGACCTATAGACTTAGACTCCAGTCAAGCACTTTTGGCAAGAATACTTCATAGGAGAATCTATGTATTTTATGCTGTATTACATCAAGATAAACATGATATCTAGTTGTTGTGAATCAGACTGCTCATCACTGTTGATGATGAAATGTACCTTACTGTATACACTGATGTCCACCTTGCTTTTTCCACCTAATGTACTCTGGTGACCCCAATCTATCATTATGCAGACATTCTCATCACTTCCTTTTATGGTTGTATATACTCCATCATGTGATGATATCATAACTTATTCAACTTGCTCTCCACTGATGGGCTTGTTTTTAATCTTTTGCCATTATGAATAGTGTTATAAGTAATGAATCCATGCACATGGTATATATTTTTCCCAATGTAATTTTGGGATAGCTTCCTAGAAATGGGATTTATTGCTGAGTCCAAGAGAAAACATATGTATTATTTTTCTGGATACTGTCATTTTGCCCTCCACTGGTTCAGGTTTCACAGAGAAGGAAAAGCAGATCCAGAGAAGCTGCTTAGGCATAGCCTCGCAGGGCATTCATCATCTGAAATAATTTGTAAAATTAACTTATGACTCTTCTGGAAACAGAATTTACTTCATTTTTATTTTTTTGTTTCTAAATATACTTAGATTTTGAGTTTGTCATTCCTAAACAAAGTAGCATTCAGAAATTTATGATAAAAGGAATAAGATATTAAAATCTTCACATATTTCTGTGATAACCCTCACATGATTTTTTTAATCAATTGGATCAAAAATTGAAACTATTTGCTCTTTAAAAACTTTAAGTATTTTCCTTCTCATTCTTGATTACATGAATATTTCTGAAGATACCTTATCTATCAGATTCTGGAAGTTAACATTAGCATTTAGTTTATGAGGCAGAATCATTCTTCCCAACACGTTAATACTTTATTGGAGGGGATCCAGATTGACTCAGATGGTTAAGTGTCTGACTTCAGCTCAGGTCATGACCTCACAGTTAGTGAGTTCGAGCCCCATATCGAGCCTGGAGCCTGCTTTGGATTCTCTGTCTCCCTCTCTCTCTCTCTGCCCCTCCTACACTGGTGCTCTCTCTCTCTCTCTCTCTCTCTCTCTCTCTCTTTCCCTCTCTCCCTCTTTCTCTCTCTCAAAAAGAAATAAACAAACATTAAAAAATTAAAAATTAAAAAGTTGAGAAAAATACTTCATTGGATGAACTAGATGATGTCCTCAAAGGTCCTGCCCCTTCACACCTCAGACCTAAAACAAGTTCAGGCAACTCAGCCTTAATATTTTTCAAGCCTGAAACCACAGGTGACACCTTTTAATCATATATTCATACGATTCAAAATTCCTATTGCACAATAATTCATGTGAACACTATCTGTGCCCTACATCTCTATCTCATTATCAAGATGCAGATAAGAGTTCTAAGAAAAAAAAATTTCTAAGAACTATTTTTTTAATAAAAATTCATGAGATCAAACCCAGTAAATATCACCTTTCCAGATGTTTTGAACATTAAAGTTGATATTTTGATACTAAAACAAATTCATTAATTGTATCTATATGGTCACTACCTACACTAAATTAGCCAACATTTAAATGAAATTATTTATTACATCTTTTGGGGTTTTTTTGTTGTTAATTTATTATTATTTCCTGTTTATTTCACTAGTTTGCAAGTGCTTATTGCTACAAGAACATATTTCTGTTTACTTGGCTTAGCAGCAGGCAAGGAATCATCACATTCACACACTGAATTAGTCCAGTATGGATTTGGTAGGCTGGTGACACTTGGGTTGGAAGTTAAAATTTCCGACATATCTGTACTTACTGGATTTGCACACAAAGTACTTTGTCTGAAATATCTTGTGTAATGAGGTTGAGATGTCAAAACATTAATGTCCTAAAAAGAAAGGCAGCAATGGAATTGAGTGAGTGTTTGCTCCAACAAACCTGTATCTTTGGACTTGGGTACTCCTTACTCCAATCCTATTTACTAGAAACTACAGAAGTTGAGGTACCACCTTGATGACTCAAACTAGAGAATTTAAACTGGCCATCTAACCAGTATAGCCCTTGATTTCCTTGACTGGGAAGAATTAAATTGGATCTAACAGTTTGCTGACAGCAAGCAAACAATCGAGAAAGAAAGAAAGAAAGAAAGAAAGAAAGAAAGAAAGAAAGAACGAACGAGGGAGGGAGGGAGGAAGGTAAGAAGGATGGAAGGAAGGAAGGAAGGGAAGGAGGAAGGGAGGGAAAGAAGGAAGGAAGAAGGGAAGGAGGGGAAGGGCGAAGGAAAGGTTGAATCAGATATTTATATTGCAGTGACTGTTCATGGGTGGTAGATGTATTGTAGTTTATTTTTTTTTTTTTTTATTAATTTTTTTTTTTTAACGTTTATTTATTTTTGAGACAGGGAGAGCCAGAGCA
Organism: Neofelis nebulosa; assembly: GCF_028018385.1. Taxonomy (NCBI): domain Eukaryota; kingdom Metazoa; phylum Chordata; class Mammalia; order Carnivora; family Felidae; genus Neofelis; species Neofelis nebulosa. The sequence continues at coordinate 133,989,479 of NC_080782.1, forward strand.
TGAACAGGGGAGGGTCAGAGAGAGAGGGAGACACAGAATCTGAAACAGGCTCCAGGCTCTGAGCTGTCAGCACAGAGCCCGATGCGGGGCTCGAACTCACAGAGTGCGAGATCGTGACCTGAGCCGAAGTCGGCCGCTTAACTGACTGAGCCACCCAGGCGCCCCAGATGTATTGTAGTTTCATCTATAGCATGAGTATACTCAAGTATACCCTGGACTGGCCCTCTGGAATGTGAAAAGCTATCCCAGAGAAGGACCATAATAGTTTACTTTTATTCCTCAGGCCTGCACCTTCCCTTCCCTTTCATTGCCTATGACTGCCTTCCCTATTCTCCACACACAATCTACAACCCACACCCTGAGTTTTTCGTAGTAAGAAGAGAAATAACAAGGAAGCTAATTGAGAAAGGAAAGTGTAAAACCTCCAAGGTGGGTCCTCCCCTTACATACTGTCTCACCAGCAAGATGCACTGTCAGGGGCGCCTGGGTGGTGCAGTCGGTTAAGCGGCCGACTTCAGCCAGGTCACGATCTCGCGGTCCGTGAGTTCGAGCCCCGCGTTGGGCTCTGTGCTGACAGTTCGGAGCCTGGAGCCTGTTTCCGATTTTGTGTCTCCCTCTCTCTCTGCCCCTCCCCCGTTCATGCTCTGTCTCTCTCTGTCCCAAAAATTAAAAAAAAAAAAAAAGTTGAAAAAAAAAAAAAAAGATGCACTGTCAGTCTCCCAATGAAGCTTTCACCTGTCAGAGTTCCCCATCCTTCTGTTCACCGGACTTCTAATGCAGATTTTGCAAGGAACTGCCAAGATAGTCATCTTTTGCATAAAGCAGAGTGAAAATCCCTAATGTTTAACTAAACCTTAGGGAAACTGATTGCAACTGATAGCAAATGAGAGAAACCAACTAACGCCATGCCGATTTAAACAGAAAAGGAAGGAGGGAGTTTGGGAAGATGGCAGCGCAGGAGGACGCTGGGCTCACCCTGTCCTGCTGATCACTTAGTTTCCACCCACACGTGCCTAAAGAACCCAGAAAACCGCCAGAAGACTAGCAGAACGGATTCTCTGGAGCCAAGCGCAGACGAGAGGCCCACGGAAGAGGGTAGGAAGGATGGAGAGGCGGTGCGCGCTCCAGGGACTGGTGGGAGGGAGCGCGGGCGAGGGGCAGCCAGCCGGCAAAGCAAAGCCCCCGAGTCTGGCTGGCAAAAGTGGAGGGGCCGGACGGAGTGTGTTCCGACAGCAAGCGGGACTTGACATCTGGAAGGTTGTAAGTTAACAGCTCTGCTCGGAGAGTGGGAGGGCTGGAGGACAACGGGAGGGAAAGTTGTTGAGCCCCGGACAACAGAGCTCAGCTTGGTGGGGAACAAAGGCGCTCGCCAGCGCCATCTCCCTCGCCCATCCCCCAGCCAAAATCCCAAAGGGAACCAGTTCCTGCCAGGGAACTTGCTTGCACCTTGCAAACACCCATCGCTGTGCTTCTGCGGATCCATCCCTCCAGCGGCGGGTCTGACTCCCTCCCAGTGCCTCAGGGCCCCTCCCAAAGCGGATTACCGAAGGAAAAGAGAGCTAAGCCTCCTGCCCCTGTGCACCTTGCCGATCCACCCCAGCTAATACGCCAGATCCCCAGCACCACAAGCCTGGCAGGGTGCAAGTAGCCCAGACGGGCCACGCCACCCCACAGTGAATCCCGCCCCTACGAGAGGGGAAGAGAAGGCACACACCAGTCTGACTGTGGCCCCAGCGGTGGGCTGGGGGCAGACATCAGGTCGGACTGCGGCCCCACCCACCAACACAAGTTATTCAAGACAGCACAGGGGAAGTGCCCCGCAGTCCCGCACCACTCCAGGGACTATCCAAAATGACGAAACAGAAGAATTCCCCTCAGAAAAACGTCCAGGAAATAACAACAGCTAACGAACTGATCAAAAATGATTTAAACAATATAACAGAAAGTGAATTTAGAATAATAGTCATAAAAATAACCGCTGGGCTTCAAAACAGTATAGAATACAGCAGAGAATCTATTGCTACAGAGATCAAGGGACTAAGGAACATCCAGGAGGAGCTAAAAAATGCTATTAATGAGCTGCAAAATAAAATGGAGATGACCGCAGCTCGGATTGAAAAGGCAGAGGAGAGAATAGGTGAACTAGAAGATAAAATTATGGAAAAGAAGAAGCTGAGAAAAAGAGAGATTAAAAAATCCAGGAGTATAAGGGGAAAATGAGAGAATAAGTGATGCACTAAAGAGAAATAATCTACGCATAATTGGTATCCCAGAGGAGGAAGAGAGAGGGAAAGGTGCTGAAGGTGTACTTGAAGAAATAATAGCTGAGAACTTCCCTGATCTGGGGAAGGAAAAAGGAATTGAAATCCAAGAGGCACAGAGAACTCCCTGCAGATGTAACTTGAATCGATCTTCTGCATGACATATCATAGTGAAACTGGCAAAATACAAGGATAAAAAGAGAATTCTGAAAGCAGCTAGGGATAAACATGCTCTAACATATAAAGGGAGACCGATAAGACTCGTGACGGATCTCTCTACTGAAACTTGGCAGGCCAGAAAGGAATGGCAGGAAATCTTCAATGTGATGAACAGAAAAAAATATGCAGCCGAGAATCCTTTACCAGTAAGTCTGTCATTTAGAATAGGAGAGATAAAGGTCTTCCCAAACAAACAAAAACTGAAGGAATTCATCAGCACTAAACCAGCCCTACAAGAGATCCTAAGGGGGATCCTGTGAGACAAAGTACCAGAGACATCGCTACAAGCACGAAACCTACGCACATCACAATGACTCTAAACCCATATCTTTCTATAATAACACTGAACGTAAATGGACTCAATGCGCCAACCAAAAGACATAGGGTATCAGAATGGATAAAAAAACAAGACCCATCTATTTACTGTCTACAAGAGACTCATTTTAGACCTGAAGACACCTTCAGATTGAAAGTGAGGGGATGGAAAACTATTTATCATGCTACTGGAAGTCAAAAGAAAGCTGGAGTAGCCATACTTATATCAGACAAACTAGACTTTAAATTAAAGGCTGTAACAAGAGATTAAGTAGGGCATTATATAATAATTACATGGTCTATCCATCAGGAAGAGCTAACAATTATAAATGTCTATGCGCCGAATATGGGAGCCCCCAAATATATAAAACAATTACTCACCTTATTGATAAGAATGTGGTAATTGCAGGGGACTTTAATACCCCACTTACAGAAATGGATAGATCATCTAGACACACGGTCAATAAAGAAACAAGGGCCCTGAATGATACACTGGATCAGATGGACTTGACAGATACATTTAGAACTTTGCATCCCAAAACAAGAGAATATACTTTCTTCTCGAGTGCACATGGAACATTCTCCAAGATAGATCACATACTGGGTCACAAAACAGCCCTCAACCAGAATTGAGATCATACCGTGCATACTTTCAGACCACAATGCTATGAAGCTTGAAATCAACCACAGGAAAAAGTCTGGAAAACCTCCAAAAGCGTGAAGGTTAAAGAACACCCTACTAAGGAATGAATGGGTCAACCAGGCAATTAGAGAAGAAATTAAAAAATATATGGAAACAAACGAAAATGAAACTACAACAATCCAAATGCTTTGGGATGCAGCGAAGGCAGTCCTGAGAGGAAAATGCATTGCAATCCAGGCCTATCTCCAGAAACAAGAAAAATCCCAAATACAAAATCTAACAGCACACCTAAAGGAAATAGAAGCAAACAACAAAGACACCCTAAACCCAGTAGAAGAAGAAAAATAATAAAGATCAGAGCAGAAATAAACAATATAGAATCTAAAAAAACTGTAGAGCAGATCAATGAAACCAAGAGTTGGTTTTTTGAAAAAATAAACAAAATTGATAAACCTCTAGCCAGGCTTCTCAAAAATAAAAGGGAGATGACCCAAATAGATAAAATCATGAATGAAAATGGAATTATTACAACCAATCCCTCAGAGATACAAGCAATTATCGGGGAATACTATGAAAAATTATATGCCAACAAACTGGACAACCTGGAAGAAATGGACAAATTCCTAAACACCCACACACTTCCAAAACTCAATCAGGAGGATATAGAAAGCTTGAACAGACCCACAACCAGCGAATAAATTCAATCAGTTATCAAGAATCTCCCAACAAATAAGAGTCCAGGACCAGATGGCTTCCCAGGGGAGTTCTACCAGAGGTTTAAAGCAGAGATAATACCTATCCTTCTCAAGCTGTTCCAAAAAATAGAAAGCAAAGGAAAACTTCCAGACTCATTCTATGAAGCCAGTATTACTTTGATTCCTAAACCAGACAGAGACCCAGTAAAAAAAAGAGAACTACAGGCCAATATCCCTGATGAATATGGATGCAAAAATTCTCAATAAGATACTAGCAAATCGAATTCAATAGCATATAAAAAGAATTATTCACCATGATCAAGTGGCTGGTTCAACATTCACAAATCAATCAACATGATACATCACATTAATAAAAGAAAAGATAAGAATCATATGATCCTGTGAATTGATGCAGAAAAAGCATTTGACAAAATTCAGCATTCTTTCTTAATAAAAACTCTTGAGAAAGTCGGGATAGAAGGAACATACTTAAAGATCATAAAAGCCATTTATGAAAAGCCCACAGCTAACATCATCCTTAATGGGGAAACACTGAGAGCTTTCTCCCTGAGATCAAGAACACGACAGGGATGTCCACTCTCACCGCTGTTGTTTAACATAGTGTTGGAAGTTCTAGCATCAGCAATCAGACAACAAAAGGAAATCAAAGGCATCAAAATTGGCAAAGATGAAGTCAAACTTTCACTTTTTGCAGATGACATGATATTATACATGGAAAATCTGATAGACTCCACCAAAAGTCTGCTAGAACTTATACATGAATTCAGCAAAGTTGCAGGATACAAAGTCAATGTACAAAAATCAGTTATATTCTTATACGCTAATAATGAAGCAACAGATTCTTATACACTAATAATGAAGCAACAGAAAGACAAATAAAGAAGCATCAAGAAGCATACATTGCACCAAGAAGCATAATTGCACAAGAAGCATAAATTGCACCAAGAAGCATAAAATACCTAGGAATTGCACCAAGAAGCATAAAATACCTAGGAATAAACCTAACAATTGCACCAAGAAGCATAAAATACCTATGAATAAACCTAACCAAAGATGTAAAAGACCTGTATGCTGAAAACTATAGAAAGCTTATGAAGGAAATTGAAGAACATATAAAGAAATGGAAAAACATTCCGTGTTCATTGGTTGGAAGAATAAATATTGTCAAAATGCCAATATTACCCAAAGCTATCTACACATTCAATTCAATCCCAATCAAAATTGCACCAGCATTCTTCTCAAAGCTAGAACAAGCAATCCTAAAATTCGTATGGAACCACAAAAGGCCCTGAATAGCCAAAGTAATTTGAAGAAGACCAAAGCAGGAGGCATCACAATCCCAGACTTTAGCCTCTACTACAAAGCTGTCATCATCAAGACAGCATGGTATTGGCACAAAAACAGACACATAGACCAATGGAATAGAATAGAAACCCCAGAACTAGACCCACAAACGTATGGCCAACTCATCTTTGACAAAGCAGGAAAGAGTATCCAATGGAAAAAAGACAGTCTCTTTAACAAATGGTGCTGGGAGAACTGGACAGCAACATGCAGAAGGTTGAAACTAGACCACTTTCTCACACCATTCACAAAAATAAACTCAAAATGGATAAAGGACCTGAATGTGAGACAGGAAACCATCAAAACCCCAGAGGAGAAAGCAGGAAAAGACCTCTCTGACCTCAGCCATAGCAATTTCTTACTTGACACATCCCCAAAGGCAAGAGAATTAAAAGCAAAAATGAACTATTGGGACCTCATGAAGATAAAAAACTTCTGCACAGCAAAGGAAACAGTCAACAAAACTAAAAGGCAACCAACGGAATGGGGAAAGATATTTGCAAACGACATATCAGACAAAGGGCTAGTATCCAAAATCTATAAAGAGCTCACCAAACTCCACACCCAAAAAACAAATAACCCAGTGAAGAAATGGGCAGAAAACATGAATAGACACTTCTCTAAAGAAGACATCCAGATGGCCAACAGGCACATGAAAAGATGCTCAGAGTCGCTCCTCATCAGGGAAATACAAATCAAAACCACACTCAGATATCATCTCACACCAGTCAGAGTGGCCAAAATGAACAAATCAGGAGACTATAGATGCTGGAGAGGATGTGGAGAAACGGGAACCCTCTTGCACTGTTGGTGGGAATGCAAACTGGTGCAGCCGCTCTGGAAAACAGTGTGGAGGTTCCTCAAAAAATTAAAAATTGACCTACCCTATGACCCAGCAGTAGCACTGCTAGGAATTTACCCAAGGGATACAGGAGTACTGATGCATAGGGGCACTTGTACCCCAATGTTTATAGCAGCACTCTCAACAATAGCCAAATTATGGAAAGACCGAAATGTCCATCAACCGATGAATGGATAAAGAAGTTGTGGTTTATATACACGATGGAGTACTACGTGGCAATGAGAAAGAATGAAATATGGCCCTTTGTAGCAACATGGATGGAACTGGAGAGTGTGATGCTAAGTGAAATAAGCCATACAGAGAAAGACAGATACCATATGTTTTCACTCTTATGTGGATCCTGAGAAACTTAACAGAAACCCATGGGGGAGAGGAAGGAAAAAAAAAGAAAAAAAAAGAGGTTAGAGTGGGAGACAGCCAAAGCATAAGAGACTCTTAAAAACTGAGAACAAACTGAGGGCTGATGGGGGGTGGGAGGGAGGGGAGGGTGGGTGATGGGTATTGAGGAGGGCACCTTTTGGGATGAGCACTGGGTGTTGTATGGAAACCAATTTGACAATAAACTTCATATATTGAAAAAATAAATAAACAAACAGAAAAGGAATTGCCAGAAAGTCTAGAGAACTGGACAAAGCCAAGGCAAGAGCCAAAGGAGTTTAGACACGATGAGTACAGCTAAAACCACACCTTGACCAAGCACCATGTGGAGGTAGGCACTGCTATCTTTCCAAGTGTATGTGAGGTATAGTACCAGACACCCAGTTCCATGTGGCACCAGACAGGGTACATTGATGCACCAGCCAAAGGCCTTGTAAGCTGCCAGATGAATTCTTGCTCTAGACCAAGGGCCTGTAGGGTTGTACTCATCCCTCACTTCTAGGGCCTGGAGAAAGAACAGTGTTTGGACAATGGAAACTTCGTAGTAGGAGATGGGTCCTGCCTCCCCAAGCATCACGAGGTGGAGAATTCCCCAAAAGTAGGAAAGAGCTTCAATAACTAACCAGGCAGAAGTAAAGTAAAAGGCCCAGTAGAGGGACACTTTAGATGACTTGAGTTTTGTGAATTTCCCTATTTGTTAGTTTCAAGCTAATGTTTTTAGATTTATTATTAAAATGTTGGGGCACCTGGGTGGCTCAGTCGGCTAAACGTCCGACTCTTGATTTCGGCTCACGTCATGATTTCTCAGGTTCGTAGGTTCGAGCCCTGTGTTGGGCAGGCTCTGTGCTGACAGTGCAGAACCTGCTTGGGATTCTCCCTCTCTCCGTCTCTCTCTTCCTCTCACGAGTGTGTGCGCATTAGCGCGTGCGTGCGTACACACACACTCTCTCTCTCTCTCTCTCTCTCTCAAAAATAAATAAATAAAAACATTAAAAAAAAGTTATAAAATGTTTTTAAAACCTTCAAATAAGGGTTCTGCATACAGTGAGATGTGACCTCTAAATCTGTCATTAAATCAATTTAGTGAGCTGATTTTTTTCAATATGCTAGAAGGAAATACAAATGATCAACGTGCCTATCACCCAGTGTGATGAGTTTTCTTCCCTAGAACAGTTTCAGTTATGTAAATATATAGGTACATATTTATTTAATTACAATGTAAAATGCTGTGGGTCATAGTAAATAAAAGTTTGAAAACCATTGCTCCAAAGGACTGTACACTTGGGTTCAGGTATTTGGAGACTAGAGAATAACTTCAGTTTTTCACGATTGTGACCTGGGAGTGGAGACAGACTGGGGGCAGAAGGGACAGATCAGGGCAGCAGAACTGAAAACATGTGGGTCACTGTCAGGGCTCTGTAAGTAATGTAATTTGGAGATGATGCAGAACAAAGGACCTGAGAACTGTCGTTGCCCTCTTCCAACTGTCCTTTACCCAAGCCCCAGATGGCTGCAACTCTTCATCCGGGTCTCAATAATCATTCCCAGTGATTGGGGAGGCAGCGTTGGAAAGGGTTACAGCAGTGGGACGTGGTTTTTGTTATCTGAAGTTAGAATACATTATGAATTTCCCCTGGGAGAGCTTAGAGCACAATGCTAGTGTCATGTTATGCTATAATGCTGCTCTAATGAGGCGCATTATGAGTCAGGTAGGCTACACGTATTCATTATTTCTCCAATAAATATCTGCAATTTCCAAAGAACTGACAGACTTCCTAATGATTTGGCAATTTCCTCCATACTTCCAAGTGGAAGTGGAGGTTGATGAAAAGTCATGTGCACAAAAGAGGAAGTATCTCTCAGTATAAACACATGGACAGGCAGTAGAGACATGTCAGGACCGCTTTGTCATTTGTCATTTGCACAAATTGTTATCTAGTAACACTAGACACCTTTAGTGCCGTTGTACTCTGACATTACTCATTTTTAGGTCTCCCCCAAATGGAGTTACCATTAACCTGAACACATTGAGAGACAGTCTGTTCTTCCTTTTTGTAGCGGGGATAATCTCATGATATGATCACGTTGATCTTCTTGTGGTCCATGCCAGAACATCTTTTCTTGGCATTGGAGTGTGCACTGAACTGCATGGTTCGTCTGCTGAATAAACACTGTTCTATAGCTCAGAACTGCATAGTGTGGTGCGGTTCACAGGACGCGGAACTACAAAGAGAATCATCCCTGATATGCAAACACATTTTCTCTCACAGATCACTAGACTGTAAACTTCCAGAGAGTAAGGAATGTGATGTATTTAACTCTGAGTTCCCGGGTTGAGTATAGAGCTTGATATTCAACGAACACTCGACATATTCTGGAAAGTGATAGCCACATTTCTCTCTGACATTTATTATTACAGGCTTTACTGATCAATCTTTACAAAAAACGTTAGGAAATAGGTTTTATCACCTTTTACACTGTGCAAATGAGAAAGCTGGGGAAGGTTAAATAATTGCTCCTGTCATACAGCTCATGGGAGGTCAAGCTGGGATTTTAACCATGTAGTCTGACTCAACAGTCTGCAACGTTAATCACTGAGCAAAACTGCCTCTCTTGAAGTTGAAGTATTGTTAGAAGGCAAGAGGACCACAAGAAATACTACCAGAGGCTTTAAGAAATTATCAAAATGAGAATAGAGGTAAAATTATACAATCTCCCAATACAGTGTTACTTTCTTTGCTAAAACAGCTTTCCTCTCTGCCTCCCTTTAATGAAACTGTCTACAGCTTATAGTGTTATGATCTTTAGAGACCAGCATATACCTTAACAGTAGGGGTTACATAAATATAAAGTTGATTTTATTCTCATGTAAAACAAATCTGAAGGTAGGAAGTCCGTCTTATTTTTTAATGTTTATTTATTTTTGAGAGACGGTGAAGGGAGGTGCACAGAGAGAGAAGGGGACACTGGACCCAAAGTGCACTCTGCACTGACACCAGAGAACCCACGTGGGGTTCAAGCTCACCAACTGTGAGATCATGACCTGAGCTGAAGTTGTATGCTTAACTGACTGAGCCACCCAGGTGCCCTGGTAAGAAGTCCATCCCATGTTTTCATCAGAAACCCCAACTCCTGTTGTTCTCTTCTACCAGGTTAGCATAAGGTTGCTACATTCATGACACATCGAGACCTAAAACGGTCTGTGTAACTTCAACCATTATATCTGAGTTGTGGGCAGAAGACAAAAAGGCAGAACAATAAAAAGAAACTCCTTCCTGCAAGTCAGCTACTCTTTAAACATCCTTCACAGAAATCATACATAACACTTCTGTGGACATCTCACCAGCCAGTGCTTGGTCACATGACTGCACCTCACTTTAAGGGAGGCTGGGAAATGTGGTCTTTCCATGCATCAACAGGCTCAGCTAAAATTCAGGATACTGAACTAAGAAGGAAGGGGGATTGTGGATATGTAGGTAGACAACTAATAGTTTCTGCCACAGAGTCCCTAAATGACATGCCACCTATCTCATGAAATCTTCCCTTTAATTTCTTTTTATTTATTTTTGAGGCGGGGGGAGAGAGACAGAGAGAGAGAGAGAGAGAGAGAGAGAGATTGAGAATGAGCAGAGGAGGGGCAGAGAGAGAGAGGGGGGACACACAGAATCTGAAGCAGGCTCCAGGCTCTGAGATGTCAGCACAGAGCCCGAAGCAGGCTCCAACTCACAAACCATGAGATCAAGACCTGAGCTGAAGTCGGACAGGCGCCCCAACTTTCCTTTAACTTGTAATCTGATGTGATGTGTCCTTACTTCAAATTCCATAGCATATTGTGTGTGCCTCCAATTACGGGTTTTATTATCTGATTTATACTGTGCTCTTGTTTTATCCTTACGATTTGATGGCCAGATCCTTGAAGTCAGACACTGCCTCGGTCCTTTATGCATTCCATGCAGCACCAAGAATACAGTCTTGAATCGAATGGAGGAGGTTCAGTGTGAATGCAAATGGCATCTTCTTTGTGCTGCAGGAAAACAAAAGAGTAGTCACACATGATGCTAATGTTAATACACAACAGGTCGGTGATTTCCAATAAAGCAATAAGACTGTACATTTTTCAGCAAATAGAATTATTTGAGGATCTACTTTAACCTAACTATGGAGCTAAATAATAGAGATAATTTTACTGCATTGTGCAGACATGTTGGAATAACACAAAACATGAACGCTGAGCTTATAATCATTGTCATTATTCTTTCATATTATCATCCAATCATCATTGCCTTCGGGGAGCTGCCTTCTACACAAACAAGGAGGTTCACTAGTATATAAATAAATATGTGCCATATGAGCAAATCCCTGGTATTATCTGAAATAGAACAATGACACTTTAAAAAGAGAAAATAGGGGTGCCTGGGCATCTGGGTCTTGATTTAGGCTCAGGTCATAATCTCTTAGTTCATGGGATTGAGCCCCATGCTGGGCTCTGAGCTGACAGTGCAGAGCTTGTTTCGGATTCTCTCTCTCCCACTCTTGCTCTCTGCCCCTCCCCCACTCACGTACTCACAATCTCTCTTTCTCTCTCAAATAAATAATCATTAAAAATAAAATAAAATAAAATAAAAAGATAAAATACCATAAAAATGAAGGGAAAGTTTTTCCTCAGAAAGTGATTTTAGAAAAGGTGAGAATAGTAGATCTCTCTTTTAAAAAAACTTTTTTTTTTTTTTGAGACATAATTGACATAAAACATTACATCAGTTTTAGGTGTACTACACGAGGATTCAATATATGTATATGTATCAGAATAATCACCTCAATAAGTCTAGTTAACATTCATCACCACATACAGTTATAAATTTTTGTCTTGTGCTGAGAACTTTTAAGATTTACCCTCCTAGCAACTTTACATATATAATATGGTATTATTACCTATGGTCATCATGTTGTACACAATGTACAATGTACATTACTTCATCAGAAATTATTCTTTTTTAAACTGGAAGTTTATGCCTTTTGACCAAATTCGCCCATTTCACCTATCCCCTACATCCCAATATGTTCTCTGTACTTGTGAGCTCAGTTTTTGTTTTTCTTTTAGATTGCACATATAAGACATATCATACAGTATTTCTCTTTCTCTGACTTATTTCACTTAGCATAATGCCCACATATGTGTGGGTTTATTTCTGTACTGTCTTTTCTGTTCCATTGACCGATGCATCTGGTTTTTCTTTTTTTAAGTTTATTTATTTATTTTGAGAGAGAGAAAGCACAAGCAAAGGAGGGGCAGAGAAGGTGGGACAGGGAATCCCAAGCAGGCTCCAGGCTGTCAGCTGCAGAGCCCAGCATGGGGCTCGATCTCACAAACTGTGAGATCATGAGCTGAGGCAAGATCAAGAGTCACATGCTTAACTGACTGAGCTACCCAGGGGCCCGTTTTTTTTTTTTTTTTTGGGGGGGGGATTGTTTTTTAGTTGTTGTTTTTTTAAGCTTATTATTTATTTAAGCAATGTCTACACCCAATGTGGGGCTTGAACTCATGACCCCGAGATCAAGAGTCACATGCTGTTCTGATGGAGCCACCCATACCTACATAACTGTTTTTATGCAAATGCCATATTGGATAACAGAGGAGTTAGAACTGTGGTATAATATGTATGTACAACTTGTCAAAGACTTTGACGGTCAGTAACTATGTTGAGCGTGTATTCAACTATGTTCAATATGTGTATCTTCTTTGAACAACTATCTATTCGGATCTTTTGTCCTTTGGTTTTGTAGATACAAAAAGAATTATTTCAGCTTATTTATTGTTCCAGTTTTATTAGGGTATAATTGACAAAACCATATATATTTCAAGTGTACAACATGATGATTTGATACGTGAATACATTGTGAAATGATTACCACAATGAAGTTCATTTTATAATGGTATTTTTTAAACGAGGCTTTTATTAACCTTATTTTATGTTTCTCGGATTTTGTTTTGGCTTTTTTCTGTTTACACTTTAAGCATCTGAGTCATGTTGCTGTATTTTATACAAGCTAACTCAACTGGTTTTGAGTCAAAGATGAGTATAAATAAAGAAATAACTAATCCAGGTATGCACTGACCTAGTTGTTTGCATAGAGCGGAGAACATTTTGACTTTCCTCATGATAATGATGTCAAAAACCGACCTCTGTGCTCCGGAGTCCAAATACGTAAGGTGAAGACAGTTTGGGTATAAAGAGGAACAAGAGCTTCATTGCTTTGTGGGGCAAAGGAGACCGCAGCAGACTAAGGCCTTCAAAGCTACAAGCCCATGCCGACCAAGGGGCCGTGGGGTTTTATAGGGGGTGGAGAATCTAGCCGGTTTCAGCAGGAATTGTGTTTGTGCAGCCAGCCTCCTTGCTCTTGTTTTCAGAGTGGTACTGGGCTCCTGAAACAAAAGCCTCAGAAGGGAGGAGGGGAGGTGTGTGGCACAGAGGGAAAAAGTTACTTAGGTCAAAAATCAAGGGGTGCCTGGGTGGCTCAGTCGGTTAAGCATCCAACTTCAGTTGTGTTAAGCATCCAACTTCGAGGCTTGTGAGTTTGAGCCCCGCGTCAGGCTCTGTGCTGACAGCTCAGAGCCTGGAACCTGCTTCTCATTCTGTCTCCCTCTGTCTCTGCTCCTCCCTGTTCACACACACACACACTCTCTCTCAAAAATGAATAAACATTAAAAAAAAAAAAGAGTCTGACTTGATTTTCGCTCAGGTCATGATTTCATGACCATGGAGCTGAGAGTGGAACCTACTTAATATTCTCAGCCCCACTATCTCTCTCCCCCGTGCGCCCCCCACCCCATTCAAGCTCTTCTCCCCACTTGAGCTCTCTTGCTCTCTAAAATAAATAAATAAAAATGTTTCAAAAAATTGAGCCTCCTGGAAGCATTAATGCAGCCATTTTGATTTTTGTTCAACTTCATGCTTTTAAGTGGTTTCTATCACATCGCAAATTTTCTTTCCCTACCCACATTTAAGTCACATTTACATCTTCATGAAGACAGAGCAATTGTAAATATAATCTGCTCCATTGTGTGTATCTCATATGTACTAAACTACCAACTGGCACATCTTAAAAACTTGTTTTTAGGGGCGCCTGGGTGGCTCAGTCAGTTGAGCATCCGACTTCGGCTCAGGTCATGATCTCATAGCTCGTGAGTTTGAGCCCCTTGTCGGGCTCTGTGCTGACAGCTCAGAGCCTGAAGCCTGTTTCAGATTCTGTGTCTCCCTCTCTCTGACCCTCCCCCGTTCATGTTCTGTCTCTCTCTGTCTCACAAATAAATAAACGTTAAAAAATAAAAATAAAAAGCTTGTTTTTATTTTAATAGTTCACAGTAATAGGCCTAATATCTTTTATCACTTATATCTGTTAGCCATTTGGTTATAGTAATTTTTAAAACTTTTATGACTTCAGAAATAAAGGTAATAAAATAAAAATAAACATTTGTCTGTGAGAGCAATTACATTATAGAACGACTGGTATTTTTTTTTTTTTTTTTTTTTTGTTTTCAACATTTTTTTAAATTTATTTTTGGGACAGAGAGAGACAGAGCATGAACGGGGGAGGGGCAGAGAGAGAGGGAGACACAGAATCAGAAACAGGCTCCAGGCTCCGAGCCATCAGCCCAGAGCCTGACGCGGGGCTCGAACTCACGGACCGCGAGATCGTGACCTGGCTGAAGTCGGACGCCTAACCGACTGCGCCACCCAGGCGCCCCTAGAACGACTGGTATTTTTTAATCCTTCTACACAGTGTATATTAAACATCAATTAAGGAAATAGAATTCTTAGCACAAAAGGAGAATATTTTTCTACCTCAAGTACATATTTCACTTCAGTTTGATAATTCTTGATTTTTAGGAACTGAACAAATAACTTGAGACATTCTGTGTTAAACAAGGATAATTGTTAAGCATGAAATGTTTGCCTGAAGTGGTCATTTCTTTTCAAATCCACATGGAATTCACTGACACTATGTAATTAAATACCACACCTCCCATCTCTCTCTCTGCTTCTCATTTTATTCTAATTTAGGAACAACTTGCATGGTTAAGAAGTTTCTTCCAGTAAGTTCTGGGATGACTACTAAAAACACAGTGACCTGATGTTTCTACAGAATGGGGAAGTTCTGCCATTAATTGTGTAACAAACCAAGGGTGAACTTGACAGGCAGGGCTCCTGAACTGGGCACAGGATACGGGGCAATGAACTCTGCTTTTCACAGACATTGGTTGTCAACCAGGGAGATTTTGCCCTGATTTTGCAATATGTTCACAACGTTCTTCATTGTTACAACTGAGGTTTCAGGTGGCCAGGAGGGGTGGAGGTGGGGGGCGGGGGATAGTGGAGGGGCAGATACACTACTAGCATCTAGTGGGCAAAGGTCAGGCATGTTGCTAAACATGCTACAATGTAAAGGACACAAAGAATTTTTGGTCTCAAAATGTCAATAGGGTCCCTCCTACTTGAGAAACTGATGCAGAGAAGAATGGCTCTATCCGCATGTCCTATCTCTTCAGCTTCTTACTTATCAGTTGAATGCCAGACAGCACACTAGGCCTTTGACACTGCATCAGTCTCTCTTCCGACCCTATATGTATTACCTTAGCTCACTCTTACATTATCTAGGCGAGGAAGTATGATGACCACAATACACTTTTCACATGTGATTCAAATTCATTACAAACTCAAAGATGCATGACGTCTGAAATGTTGCTCAACTAAAATCAAGCAGCCCTGGTCCTTGTTTTCATGGAACATCACCTAAATACTAATAGTAAAATTTTATCTTAAAATATAAGGGTAAGAAAAAATATACCATTCTTTTCTCCCTCCACTCGTACATTTTCAATTAGCAATAATCGCACCTCGGATAAATCTCTTTGGCTACGATACTGCCACTGTGCAAAGCTTCACTTGTACATTTTCAACTAACCTGAATTTCAAGTGATTCCCTCTCTTCAATCCATCAACATTAGAGGGAAGATTGTTATTAAGCACTTTCAGTTAATCTAAAGATATTTCAGGAGACATCATTCTTATGATTGTCTTCTTTTGCAATAATATGCAAAATTAATATGAATAACAGAAAAAATAAACTATCAAAAAGAGCGTAGGGGGCACCTGGGTGGCTCAGTCGGTTGAGTGTCCAACTCTTGGTTTCTGCTCAGGTCATGAACTGATGGTTTGTGAGTTTGAGTCCTGTATCGGGCTCTGTCCTGGCAGCGGGGAGCTTCCTTGGGATCCTCTCTTACCGTCTCTCTCTGACCCTACCCTGCTCTCTTTCTCTCTCAAAATAAATAAATAAACTTTTTTTTTTTTTAATGATGTGCCTCTTTAAAAAAAAGAGAGCATAGGGAATTGAGTAATGCAGAATAAAACAGTTATCATGAAAACAATCAGACATCTTTACTTTTAATTATATTTTCAAGCCATCCTCACTATCACTAGGTCAAGAGCACCTTTCAATTTACTCCATCAAATAGTCTCAGTTTTGCTGTGGGGCAAACAGGAATTTAGCCTAAGGTTTAGGAGAAACCTCCTATTTATATTTAATCACTGGCGAGGCAATTATAGTTTTTAAATAAAAAAAATATGAACCTGTTCCTGGAAGCACAGATATTTGAAATTTATCTTATGAATGACATTTAGTGCTTTGTGATTGGTGTGTATATTTCTTCCAGGTGCTCATTGCTCTTTGTTCTGATTAGCGGCTATTTTTGTATACTCCAAACACTTCTAATAATACATATGAGCAAATATACAAAAATCATCTATTTTTTTAATAATTTTTAATGTTTATTTACTTTTGAGACAGACAGAGAGAGAGAGAGAGAGAGAGAGACAGAGCATGAGTGGAGGAGGGGAAAATCATCTATTTTGTATCCTAATCTGTAGTTTGGATCGTGTTCACTGGGATTTCCCACAAGAATTTTTTGTATGTGAAAACTATAAAGTGCACATTTTTGTTTAAAGAAACTCATATTTTCCTTTATACCATGAACCACAATCTAGTTAACTATGGAGAAACAACTAACCATCACATGCAGGGGAAGAGGTCAAAAGCAAGAGAAGGATAAGCAAAATATAAGAATATTTCTAGTAGTTTGTTAAAAGGAAAGCTCAAGCGGAAAAGCACCCTGGAGAAAGAAAGCCTTGAGAAGGAAAGGTTCCTCCTCCAGGAACATGGCCGGGATGCTGCTACACAACCATCATCGTAAAATTGTAAATTATTCTGAATAAACACTTTTACAAAATGGATGCACTGATTATCACAACTACCACCCACGTAGCTTCATACACACCCACTTGCTAAGTGTGAAAGAGTAAATTTGGTCAATTATCCACCAGGGGCCAGGGAGTGTTGAAGAATGGTGCCTCTTATTCTTTTTTTTTTTTTTAATTTTTTTTTAACGTTTTTATTTATTTTTGAGACAGAGAGAGACACAGCATGAACAGGGGAGGGGCAGAGAGAGAGGGAGACACAGAATCTGAAACAGGCTCCAGGCTCTGAGCCATCAGCCCAGAGCCCAACGCGGGGCTTGAACTCACGGACCGCAAGACTGTGACCTGAGCTGAAGTAGGACGCTTAACCGACTGAGCCACCCAGGCGCCCCCGGTGCCTCTTATTCTGAGGTCATTTGACCTCACCTCTAAGATCTTCATTTCAAAATCTGTGAGTAACTTTTGAGACGTACAAAGTGACAGTGTTCTGAGACAATCCTCAAATTGTTCCTCGTTGTCACCAAGGGGCAGAGTTCTCTAGAGGAGCGTAACGAATAAGAAACAAAGTATTTGGCTTCCAAAGATTGTTGTGCCATACAAAGGTCAAGTAAAAATTCATCTTGAGAAAGAAAGACTTGCATTTTCTGCAGCAGAATCATCGTATATCCAATTTTAAGACCCTGTTAGCCAGTAAAGAAAGTCAGCACCGTACTGAGTCTCATATATAATCTAATGATTGAAAGTGTATTTTACAGTTTCTATAAAGTACTCAACACAAGCTGTGCTTCCAGGATTTGGCCTCACTAGTGTTCTTCCTCTCTCTCTCTCTGTCTGTCTCTCTCTTCTTTAATTATATCCCATATAAAAATGTTACATATAACACGTTCAGAATAAAAAAGAGATCATCAAGTATGCCAGCATTGGGAAATGGAACAAGGCCTAAGACTTGGAAGGAATTTCTTCAACGGTTTGGTCCAACTAAAAGGCTGGAGGATTACAGACCCACGGAGTGAAATATATTTATCTTCATCTACACAAATGCTACAGGAGCTGTGGGACGTCACAGTGTCTTTTCTGAGATAAATGTCAGCATGCTTTTGTGGAGACAGCCTGCCTGAGCCCTTCCTGTGGAGAGCCACAAGTATGATTCAGGTTTCCTTCTGTGTTTGCCAAAATCACCATGATTTTACCAAATGATATTTTCACTTCACTTACCTTAACATTCCTTCAACTGTCTTGATATTTAAAATGAAAAAGAATGAACAATTTGGAGAGGATGACAGATGGTATGTCAAGGCCAAACGGGGTGTAAAATGGCTTTCTTTCCAGTTCATCCTTTCTCTTGTTCTCAGAATGCTTGCAGCTCCATGCTAGATGACCTGTTAAAGCTACACTGCTTAGATTTCACATATTTTCTTTTTTTAAAAAATGTTTGGGGCGCCTGGGTGGCTCAGTGGTTGAGCGTCCAACTTCAGCTCAGGTCATGATCTCTCAGTGTGTGTTTGAGCCCCGCATCGGGCTCTGTGCCGACAGCTCGGAGCTCGGAGCCTGCTTCAGATTCTGTGTCTCCTTCTCTCTCTTCCCCTCCCCCACTTGTGCTCTGTCTCTATCAAAAATAAATATTAAAAAAAATTAAAAAAATGTTTAATGTTTATTCATTTTGAGAGAGACAGAGTGAGAACAGGGGAGGGGCAGAGAGAGAAGGAGACACAGAATCGGAAGCAGGCTCCAGGCTTCGAGCTGTCAGCACAGAGCCCGACACGTGGCTCTAACCCACGAACCACGAGATCACGACCTGAGCGGAAGTCAGATGCTCAACGGACTGAGCCACTCAGGCACCCCCAGATTTCACATACTTTCTAAAGGAGATGTTTCCATTAGCGTGAGTGTATCCTCAGGGGAACATGTGGCTGCACTGAAGCTGTGTAATGTGTGAACCAACTGATTTTTTGTCTACCATGTGCAATTTAAACAAGAGGTATTTACTAACAATAAACACTGACAATGATTCTTTTGAGAATAATGAGAGGAATGCATTTCCAAACTGTCTGTACACAGGTGCCTATGTCACAAATGAGTAAGAAGGCAAATATCATTTTTCTTTCCTTTGAACGCTCGGAAGAGGTTGCCTTTTTGTACCCCAAGTGATTCCAAACTACGCCTTCCTAGGCTGTGACAGAAATGAAAAAGCCGTTAAAAGCAAACTCCTAAATGGTGTATTTGTAAACGGGGATCAGAATTTGGGGGTCCTGCTTTTTGTGACCCAAGAAGGGCTTCTGTACTCAGGAACCGAGTTGGGGGGTGCACTTGGGAAGCATTTTCCGCAAAAGTACACAGGTGAGGCTCAGTCACTGAGGGAATGCTCTGAAATGAGCTTTAGAGGTAATGACGTCATGCTCCTTCTGAAAATTATATTGAACAGAGGCTAAAAGCCTAAAATTAAAACGTTCTATTTTCTAGACCAGAAATCTGAGATCCCAGTGACATGGCTGTATCTTGGTTGGGATCATTGTAAAATTAGGTCCTTTCGTACTTTCCTTTCTTTTCCTTTGTGTTACGTTGCCATCAGGCACTGCTCACACTGTAACCGCACCATAATGAATACTTTTCTCATATTGAGTTCGTACGATCTCTTCACAGCTTGAATAAGATGTGTTTCAAAAGGAATGACTGGGAACAGCCAGCTCACTTAATGTGTTTTAAGATACAGTTTCCAAACTGGAATTCAAATATTTTAGGAACTCACTGGGCACTTTTTCAGCGAAAGCTGTCTTGTACGCTATTTCCTTCTCGGTTCCTAGGCACAATCTTTTCCATTAGTTGATAAACTACACCTTCTGTCTTCCTGCCCCTTGCTGATATTGTTATCTTTTTTTAACCCTTCGGTTTAAATCTTAGATATCTGGATTACAGCTTTACTGGGAATGTAGGTTTTCCTGCTGCTGTTGTTGTTTTCCAAGGACAGTAATGAGGACATTTGCATTAACGCTTTGAGCTAAATAAAAATCTCATTGCGGTTCTATTTGCTCTCACTTTCTGGAATAAAATTTAAAATGCCAGTGTAGAGTATGTGAGTATATATGTGTAAAATAAACTGGTTTGAAATAAAAGCTTCCAACTTTTTGACAGAAAGGAACTTATTTTCTGTGCACTATATATATTTAATGAGACGAAAAGGAGAATGCAGTTCAGCTATGGAAGCCATTGCCACGCTGGATTTTTTCAAGAGGCCCCTGTATATGAAGTGAGACTCACAGATATGATGGAGCTTTGGTTTTAGAATTCAGTTAATTTTTTAAACCTAAATATAGGGGCGCCTGGGTGGCTCAGTCGGTTAAACGTCCGACTTCAGCTCAGGTCATGAACTCACAGTCCATGAGTTTCAGCCCCATGGTGGGCTGTGTGCTGACAGCTCTGAGCCTGGAGCCTGCTTGGGATTCTGTGTCTCCCTCTCTTTCTGCCCCTCCCCTGCTCACGCTGTCTCTCTCTCTATCTCTCAAAAAAAATTTTTTTAACCTGAATATGAATTTATCAGAGGGGTTGCAAGAATTAGGATTTCTTGCAAAGTGGACTTAGAAGTATTATTTCTTCTTTCCATTTGTAATTTCATGGAGTTATTCCATGTCACTTTTCTGTACTTACTACTCTGACAGAAAATTTGGCAAAGGTGTGAGCATGTTTTTCTCAAAGCTTCAGTGCACTGGCTCAGTGAGTCTGGGCTAACTCTATGAGATTTAACGTAACACCCTAAGTGTTATGCCCTTAACACGCCCTTTAACACTAATTGTCTTGATTGGGTGTAGGGGGTTTTGTTTGTTTTTCAGTTTACCTGGTTGTAATGTAATAAATCATGAAATTTCGATTGCATGACATTTAAAGGCGAATTCCATCCCACTGGTAATTTTAAGATGAATTTGAAACCATGTTAATCATCAAGCAACAATGATAATGACTGTCTGTTGATCTTAGTGTCTAAAGAGCAGGTAGGAATGGTGATAGTCACTCTTATCCATCTCAAGAGCCAGAAGAGAAAAGAGTTTATGAGCATGCTGTGCGTTTCCTCCTACGATGAGTTGTGGTAAGAAAAGGGATACCGCTTCCAAAGAACTATACTTGTTTCTGCTAAATGGCTTGCTTCTGACTCCATTCCTCTGAATGGAGCCCAGAAAAACTACAGAAACGAAACTCGGCCTGGGAAGACTGAGGGCTGTCAAGAGCTGTTGTGAAGAATGAGTGAGGCCATGTTGGTATAGATGTAACAGTGGCTGGAGGCTGAAGGGAAGGGATAATTTGGAAGAAAGCTGTAAATTCCATTCTTACTTTTCACCACACTGCCTACGGAAAATCATTGCTTATTCTATGACTGAAGAAATTCTCAGCAATCGCTAGGCTGTTGGGATTGGTGGCGTGTACCAGGCCATGCCCCACCCCTGCCCCCCAAATTCTCTCAGGTATTTTTGAAGAGACACGCACAAGGATTTCACTACAGCCTCCTGTGAGCGCAGTGAATGCGGCCAGTCTGACCAGGAAACAGTCCCGCGTACTTTGGAAAAACAGCTTTCTCAAACAGGTTAAATTCTCCAAAGAAATGAGGTAAATCAGAGTTGTCAATATAAATTACTAACACCAGCAATTTCAATCTTCTCCTTTTCCCCATATTCTCATATCCATCAGTCCACAGAAGCATGACTGTCAGTCTTTCCTCATGCACAGCAACGGTTTATAAAGTTATCTATGTGTCATGCAATCCAATACGGTCATCCTTGAGTCTGTTTGGTTCCATAACTGAACTGGGTAAGTCAGGAGTTTTATAAGGCAAGCACAGAAATCAGGATGTTTTGACATCATAATTAATCTCTTGTTTTCTAAAGACTGATAATTTAGTCCCAACTGTCTTCAGAGAGAGATTCTCCATCATTCCTTCACTTCATAATGGCAGCCAGGATCCACACCTGCTTAACCTATGTTAGGTAACTCATTTCTCCAGCTTTGGGTTTGGTAAAGATTATAAAAGAGGGCTGAAAAACCAAACAAACAAACAAATAAAAAAAACTTTGCTACATTAGAAAAGCAATATTGAGGCGTGTCTGGGTGGCTCATTCAGTTAAGTGTCCAACTTCGGCTTAGGTCATGATCCCACGGATCGTGGGTTCAAGCCCCACGTCGGGCTCTGTGCTGACAGCTCAGAGACTGGAGCCTGCTTCAGATTCTGTGTCTCCCTCTCTCTCTGCCCCTCCCTCACTCATGCTCTGTCTCTGTGTCTCTCTTTCAAAAATAAATAAACATTAAAAAATTTTTTTTAAAGAAAAGCAATATTGAAACAGATACTACATAATTTTAAATTTTCATTAACTGGAAATTTTAGGATCTCATGAAGGCAACACCAACGTTCAAGGTATTTTAAAGGAATTCTAAAAATAAAAGGATTTAATGCAGGTATCATCAGTGGGTCATTCTATTATTTGGAAATCCAACTTTCCTTTAACAAAGGAAACCTAAAAGAATATCATTTCTGACCAGGTTAGGTTATAATTGTTATCATGCTATTTTTCAAAGCATATGGGAATAATTCTGAGGATCAGAAAACTCACTACGATTTTAAAGGTTTATCTGGCAGCTTTTCTAACCAGCGTTGCTGCATCTATCCTTTTCATTTTTATTTCTCACCAAGAAGTATCATTTTTAATTGACTCATGGCTCTCAAGTTATGTAAGTAATCAGGTTTAATGAATACATTTGGTACCAGGAAGTCAGTGAATGGGAAGTCTAAGGACCTAGGAAGGATTCTTATCAAAAATAAGCTATTAATTTCATGTATGTATATCATTACGGGCTCTTTTTCATAAATTAAGTTAATAAACAGAGCTGAGTCCTTTTTTAATAGTCTAGGTAAATAGTGGACAGAATCAGCTATAGTATAGACGCTAAAGTCATAGGATGGTCACAATTCACACATTTTTAAAAACTGTCTGTGTAAGTCCAGGAAGCATTTGTGAGCTTTGACTAACGATGAAGCAAAGCCTACACACGTACAGTCATAGTTGGACAGGTTCTGTCGGCTGGGTCAGGCAAGGTCATCTCTTCTTTGGAATTCTGTTAAAATAATTTCTTGCTGTTCCAATCCATGCCTCGCCCTGCAGCCATATTGATGTCTTTAACACATCTAGATGATTCTCTCCTTTAAAAAATGCTCAGCTATCTTTCCTATCTGGCAAGATAGCATTCACACACCCCCTCCTGACTCCTTCCTGCTTACTGATCTGTACTTCTCCCAGGAACTCATTCAGCTATATCTCCCAGGAATCCCTACACCGCTTTCCACCCCAAACCTCCTACTTCCAACTTCAAGCCTTACCCTGTGCTTTTCATGACAATTTTCCCTTCTCAATCTGTCAGCTATATAGCTCAAGCCCAGTTTCTTTGAAAGGATCTCCACGTCTTTAGTGCCAACACAATCTAGTCTCCAAATTCCTGTAGCACATGTTTTCTCATTTGCTTATTTTAGCATCTAATTATACACTTCCATATCTTGTTAATTATTATTTCAAAGTTTAATTAGGTTCGCATAATTAGGTATTTAAATAATAATTACTGCTGTGTATGAGATTTTACTGTTTTCCAGCTAGCAGAGTGTTGTGCTCTTATCAGAACCTTTTTACCTGTTGAGAGAGGAAGTTCAAGTAGAGTGATGTAGCAAAATCAAAAGTCATGTGAGGTCTCTTGGTTACATAAGTTTAAAAAATATAAAATAGAGAACAGTGACTAATTTCTTATCTGCGGCAACATCAGGCAATGTATAACAGCAGGAAATGACTTACCTCTCTGTCCCAAAAATAAATAAAAAACGTTGGAAAAAAATTAAAAAAAAAAAAAAGTATTAAAAAAAAGGCTTCAGTCCTTAATAAGAGTTTGGGAAGACTGTTTTTCAAGTCACGCTTGTTTTCAGTTGTGTCTTTCCTCAGTGCTGCAGAGTATCTAACCTTTCTTTCTCTCTTCGGAAAATAAGACTGTTTCAAGATGTGTCCCCAACTTTTAAAAAAGTAACAATAGATTTTATACTTCTAACTAGATTTTGTTGTTGTTGTTGTTTATTGTTGCATGGTTTCTTTGAAAGATTATGATTTTCCAGTCATCCTCACTGACCTAGCTTTTAATATTTATAATCAGATCCAGTTTATTAGTCATGTGAAACAGAAGAAGTCTTACATTATCACCACATTTCATTTTGGCCTCTGAGTAATGCCCACTTTATTCACTAAATTTAGTTCCAAATTTAACTGCCCCTAAAACAAATCTAACTTCAAAGGATGGTTTGACATTATCGATAATATCTTTAAGAAACTGGTTCAAATATTGAAGGCAATTACTAAGGAGGAGTTCCAGGGGGAAAAAAAGGAAGAAAGAAAGAAAGAAAGAAAGAAAGAAAGAAAGAAAGAAAGAAAAGAAACAGGCAAATGGTCAGAATAGTTTTAGTTTCCAAAGGTGTCTTCTTTGAAAATTAGAAAAATGAAACACTCCCTTATATGTGTAAATTCTGGTTTGTTTGTTTATATCATTGCCACATTCTAGCCATACGCTAAATGAATGTGTGTTTCATACCTCCCTTTCAGTTCAAAAAGTTACTGAGTATATCTCATCTTCAAGGCACCTTGCTGGGGATAGAAACAGAAATGTAACAAAATAAAATACCTCGGGACAGCTTCCTCCCAGTGAGGAAGACATACACATATGAAAAATTATAATAAAATGTTATGCGTAAGTGTCGCTGGGAGTATCTAAAGTTTGGCTTATGATTATTCTGGGCAGGTGAGGGAAACAGAAGAATTTCCTCCTTTTTTCATCACCATGAGGGCTGTCTCAAGAAAGCAGAAGTGATGATTCCTTTTTATGGAGCGTACGTTTTAGTAGACAAAGGAAAACGTTAAGTAAAAAGAACAGCCAAAAACACATTGTGTTGTAGTGACACGAATTACAGCAAAAATGAAGCCGAGAATGGAGCTAGAGGTGTTGGGGTGAACAAAATTTTAAGTAAGGTGATCAGAGAAGGCCTCCGTGAAAATGTAAAACTTGAGCATCATCATCAAGGAGGGGAGGGTCTAGGCAAAGCAGCTATCTGGAGGAAGAGAGCTCCAGGCAGATGCAGAGAGCCAAAGAGAGAAAGAAGCCTGACTGATGTGCTTAAGGAGCATCACGGAGCCCTGTATAGCCGTTATGTCAAAGGATGAGCACTGGGGGCCGTGGGGTGGGGGAGGCAGAGTTAATCCAAGATGAGATCAGAGCGGTAAGGACTAGGTGCATATGTCACAGGGCATTAAAGCCATTTTAGGGCTTTCATTTTTCTTTCCTTTTTAAAACAAATTAATTAATTATTTAAGCCGATCTCTACACCCACCATGGGGCTTGAACTCACAACCCCCAGATCAAGAGTCTCACTGAGCTGGTCAGGCACCCTGGGCTTTACCTTTTCTCAAGTAGAGATGGAGGCCAATGGCATTTGGGAGCTGAAGAGTGCTAGGATCACACTGATTTCTTAACAAGGTCATGCTGGCTGTTGGGTTAACACTAGACTGATAAGACAAGGGCAGCCCCTGAGAGATCAGTCAGGAAGCTATTGCACTTGTCTGCTTTAGGAATGGGAGCTTGCTCCGTGAGTTCGAGCCCCACGTCGGGCTCTGTGCTGACAGCTCAGAACCTGGAGCCTGTTTCAGATTCTGTGTCTCCCTCTCTCTGACCCTCCCCTGTTCATGCTCTGTCTCTGTCTCAAAAATAAATAAACGTTAAAAAAAAAAAAAAAAGGAATGGGAGCTTGCTCGGCTCTGCAAACAGTAGTGAGCATGGACAAAAGTGTTCAGAGCTGGGAGACATTGAGATAATAGAGCTGGCGACGCAGGCTGATGAAGGGGAAGCTAGGATGTGAGAGAAAGGAGGAGGCAACGACAAACCTACGCGTTCGAATCATCAGAAAGAACGGACAGCAGTTCCGGCTGGAGCCCTATGAGACCTTCGAACAGAGATATGAGTGGGCCCTGAGAGCTATAGTGGAGGGAGGAAGTCCTCACTGGAGATACAAATTTGCAAATTTCCAACCATGTTGAGATAGCAGTAAAAATGGTGTCTGTCTGTTTGTTTGTTTGTTTGTTTGTTTGTTTAAGTAGTCTTCATGCCCAGCACGGAGCCCAACGTGGGGCTTCAACTCACAGACTGTGAGCTCAAGACCTGAGCTGAGATCAAGACTGAGCCACCCAGGGGATCCCCAAATGGTTTTATTATCCGCATTAACTGAATAGAACCCCAAGACCCACAAAGGTGGGCTACTAATGCAAGGTCCCTCACCAGTGGGACAGAACAGGAGTGAGAACTTAGGTCTGCCTATTCTTAGATTAGTGCTCTTTTGTTTGCCATACTTGTTAAATACATCTTCCACCCTGCTGCAGTTATGTGTTGTTGCCTGCGAGCCGATACACTCAGCACAGGTTTGCTGAGCACCCACCATGTGCAGGAACCGTTCTTGGGGCTGGGAATAGAAAAAAGGAACAGAAGTGACAAAATCCTGTTTGTCGAGCCTGCATCTTGTTAGGGAAGGACACAAATAAACAAGGAGATATGTGATAGATTGCTTGATGATAAAATACAGACTTTAACAGTAAGCCCAGGTAAAGGGGGAAGGCAATACCAAAGGCAGCAGAGGCGTGATTGTGTCGTCGTGTTTCACAGGGTAGGCATGGAAGGGTTGACTGAACTGACCTGAGCACTGACCTATGGAAATGAGAGACAGCCATGTGGAATCCGGGGGACAGCAATGTGAGACGATATCCCCCCCGAAATCAGTAAATCAGAAGAGGAGCAAAATAAGATTTATGAGTGAAGAAATGTGTTCTCCCCCTGGCCTAGCAGTAAATGGATTTTTCACCAGGTAGCTTAATTTACAAAACAACAAATTCAGATCTGATAGTATGGGGTGAAAAACAGACATTGCTCTCAAGCTGAAAAACATGAAAAACAATAAAATAAGTAATAATGCAAACTGGTTATATTCCAGAACGTAGGAATTAGCCTTTGAATCATCCTTTACAGACCTCCAACCAAAGGATACATTAACTACACAATGATACAATATTACTCTTAAAAAAAAAAAAAAAAGCGCCCTTGCAAGTGCTGCCATCTTGTGGCAGAACAGAAAACTGTTATTAAGTTACGGCATTAATGGCTACCTTTACGTTACTATTGTTTGTCTTAATTGATCAAATGCGTCTATTGGAAGAGAAAAAGTATGCTTTATAACAGATCTGGAATGCGAAATACCTTTCAACTAAGTTAACATTCAATTAAAGAGCTGGAAAAAAAAAGTGAAATTTACAAAAACTGAGACTTTATTAGCTTGACTAAAAGAATGTTAATTGCACTGTAAAATTACTTCGCCGTACTTAAAATTTCTCCCCAATGCACGGATACATGATTCTAAGGTAAATTTCATTATTCTGTACTCCCCAAATTATCCCTTTCTCTACACTTTAAGCAGATCTTGTTTTTCAATCCGTGACAAATTGCTTTCTGCACATACTAGATAACATCATACACAGGGTAATTTTTATTCCCTGTGTCCCTGACTTTTGTGTTTGTTAGCCATTAAGTGATTTGAACAGACCGGTTGCCTGGGTATTTATGAGCATTGTGCTTGGAGGACTAGGATTCCTGGGGGTGGGGGAAGGAGGGAGCTGCCTAAGGCCATGATTTACTGTGCCTTGAAAACGAATTCCCTGTCTCCTGGAGAGTTAAAAATCATAGGCTATCACCAGTGGTATGTTATTGTGACCCCATATGCCTTGAGAGCAAAAGTGTTGGAGGCATCACTCAAATGTAATTGAGTCACAGGTCTGCCCTACAATTCCATCTCTGGCTGTTTGTCCTGCAGCCCTGCTCCTGCCTGATCCCACATTGATCCTTATTGCCTTACAAAGGATCAGTGTCTCCTGGGCCTCACAGACCTATCTCACCTCCCTTACCAGGTATTATTTTTATATTGTCAAAGACATACGGCGTTTACATTTGATTCTGTAGCAGTGACTCCCACGCCTCTTGAACCTTGATTCCAGATTTAAACAGAATCAATGTTCATGGCAGAAGCACCTAGCGGTCTTCCTGTGTCCACCCTCCACGTTTTCATGGCCAGTAAGAGAAACCTTGATTATTTTCACCTGCACACTTGGCTGCCCAGAATGAAAAGTGCGTTTCCCAGTCTTCCAGAAATGGCTCTTGACTGTCCTAGCCCACGAGAAAGAAGCAGAAATGCTGAGTGAATCCTTACAGGAACTTAAAAAAAAAAAAAAAAAAAAAAAAAAAGGCAGCTAATGTCCTACATATTAATTTTTAAAAATCAGTTTCAAGAAGTATCATGTATGTTGGAAGAGGCTAACCATGCTCTATATGGTGGGAAGTAAAGCCTACAAAATTTCAGGGGAACGCCACATCATGGAGATTCCAGGTGTGCAACAGGATGGGGCATGCCCAGACATACCCTCCAAAATAAAAGACACATTATTGCTGCTTGAAGTCTGACCCGCTTGTGGGACACCTCTGAAGGATCGCCCAGGTTCGAAACTCCCTCCACTGGAGGGACTGAGACCTCTCTTGCAACTTCCCTGTGCCATTCTCTTTTCTTCAGTTCCTCAGACATCAAAGGGAAGGATCGACCAGCTCTGCCTCTCCCTAATTAAACTCCTGCACACATCATTTCATTTCTGAGTACTTTTCTAGTGAACTCAGCCTAAGACGTCTTTCAATGTCCACCCCATCTCGACACAGACCTATCAGGCTTACGCATTCTTCTGAACGCCACAGGGTCTGATGTTAAAGGTGTTTAATGCTGACCTCTAACCCCTTTCTATCTATTTACGGACAGTATATAAGGTTATTCACAGTATACAATACAATCTTATACATACTGGCAGGTTTTTAAAACACTGGACAAAAGGCATAGAACGTATCCTGAATTATCTCTAGAGTATAGATAACATTTGTTGTTCTCTTTACTGATACTTTTCCTATGAAACAAAAGGTATTATTTTTTCTCACAAAAAAATTTTAAGTAGGTTTTTTTTAATGCTTATTTATTTATTTGGGTGGGGGAGCAGGGAGAGAGGGAGAGAGAGAATCCCAAGCAGGCTCTGCGCTGCCAGTACAGAGCCCAACGTGGGGCTTGAACTCACAAACTGTGAGACCTTGACCCGAGCTGAGATCAAGAGTCAGATGCTTAACTGACTGAGCCATCCAGGCGTCCCAAACAAAAATTTTTAAATAAAGCAAAACCTTTCCTATCTCCTAATACTGCTAACAATAGCTACCAACTGAGAAGACCAAATACACCCAAAAAAGGGAATGGATTTGTAATACAAACCCTATTTGTAGCAACTGACAAGCACATAAATTATCTGTTTCTACGCATTCCAAGAAGAGAAGGGAGATCAGCTGTGTGGCTCTGCCTAGGAATATTTCAACACTCAAAAAGGGAAAAACAAAAACAAAAACAAAACAGTGAGCTATTTCTGCAATCTCTGTCAAGTGATGTTTCTGCCATAATCTACTTGGAGCCAAGTTGAAGATAAACACGACAAAAGTGTGGAGTGAGAACCACATTATAACACAATCACTTAGCATTGTTCAGGTTAATGAGCATGAATGACCTCTAAGAATTTATCAGGACGGGATTCCTGGTGGTGGTATTATTATTAGACGTTACAGGAAGGACTGCGAGTTTGCCTTCAGCTAACATAGGAGATCCTGACTTTCAGCCTTCACTCTACTGAGGTGTAATTCATTTGGTGAAGTCTCCCTTCTTTTTCCTTTTAGTTCCATCCTACACTGTCCTCCTATTTTTGCTGCATTTCTTAAGGAAAAAAAAAATCTCATAGTTCCTTACATATTTAAAACTAATGCTTTATTTGGAGACGGTGCATCTCCTTCTCTGGAGCCAATAACTACACAGAATTAGAATTGTTTCTCAGTGCAGATAACACTGGCTATTTCCACCACAGATTACCGTGGTTTTTCATTTTTTACTTACAGGGATAATCATAAGCCAAAGTGATAGTGGACACACTTGAAATTTGCTCTGTGTTGGTGTGCCTTTTGGGCTTGTGTCAGAAGATTCTAGGACCTCATGCATTTGGCATACAAGTGACTCTCTCTTAAGATGACAATACGTATGTTCTTTCAGATCTGTAAGTCCACCTGTAATGATGCTACATTTTACAGATCACATCTTCCTCCCTCTGAAGTTATAAAAGGCCTTAACCTTAAGGATAAATGAAATGCTTTTCAATAAAAACATTAGCTAGTCATAACATTGTGTGGTCAATTACTAAATAATATTATGATAGCTGAATGCCTTGGAATATTAACAAGGAGGGAAATAAAATATTAAATGAACTTGATACTTATGTAATCAATATTAAATTATTTTAATAGTCAGTACTCCTGTGTTCTTAGGCATGCCTGCACATATTCTTGAATGGGTACTGGGTGGCTCACCTTCGCTAAGAAAACACATCCCTTTCCTTTAGGTGCTGTTCTGAGCACAAGTATTTTCTCGGTAGATTCCTGGCTCTTTAAGGGTTGGAGTTTTGGGTTCATATTTTCACTCCATAGCCATCAGCATGGTGCCAGGGTCTTGCACCCAGATAGTGCTAATAGTTACACGTCTAATTGATTGATAGGCAAGAGGTTAACACTGCGATGAAACCAACTATATACATGAGTGCTGACAGCTTTGAGTAAGAATGAACAGTTGATACTTGGTTAACGGCAAGTGTATGAACAGCTATGGACATACATTCTCAGGTTAGCCGGAGCTAATTACAACTGTATGTGGCTTGTTAAGGAGGGCCACGAGTTCCTCGATTATACTTCCTTCTTGGAAACTGTGCAGGATGTGCCTTCCTTTTGAATCCAGGCTAGCCTTTGACTGCCGTGACCAACGGAGCATTCTGTAAATATATTATTCTGGTTCCACATCTGGCCTAAAGAGGACAGACGAGTTCCATCTTCGTTTCTAGGAGCTCTGTGCCACAGTGTAAGAAGTGTGACTACCCGGAGGCACAGAACACCTGTGGGGAGGGCCTGAGATTACATTTCTGAGGGAACAGGAGTGACACTGCATTCTCCCAGCTGTCTCTGTCAAGGCAACAGGCATGTGGATGAATCCATCGTAGACGCTTCAAACCAGACCAGTCGCCCGCTGAACACCACCAAGTGACCCCAGTTGATGCCACATGGAGCAGAAAAATAACCCAGTTTAACTGCCTGATTTTCCGAATCACAAAATCATAAGATATAATAAAAGGATTGATTTAAGCCACTACTGTTTGAGGTAGTTTCATGCACAGCAATCAATAACCAGAACATTCTACAGGGTGGTTTGCCCAGGACAGTCCCAATGTCTGCCAGTGGTCCAAGCACCCTGTCATGATTTATATTTGCTCTGGATTTTCAATTTTCACAAAGGATTATCAAGAGTTGTGTTTAAATAAGCCAATATGGGCTTGGTAGTTTCTGTCATGTTCTGATCCAGAAAGAGAGTGAGAATTATGTGAAATGAATAGTTGCAACCTGAAACCTACTTCAAAACTGAGATAACCAATGAAACCTTTTCTCTTCTGAAGCCCCCAGACAGAAACAGACTAACATTTCCCCTTGGAGGCTGGCATGTAGGGTGCTTGCCAGATGATGTTATGCTCCTGAATCATTAGCTGCAAAAGACAACCATCTCCTTCTGGTCTCAGGCAGTGGTGAAGGGAGAACCATTCTATTTGCTGCTATGGCTGGCCAGACAGTTGTGCCTTGGTCCTGTCTTGTTCTACAAGAGAGACACATCTGCCAGGCCACCAGTCCTGCATTAAACTGTTTATAGTAGATAGGGGTGAGGGGCCTCAGGGAGGAACATGGGAAATTTTAAGTTAGGTGTATGTGACAATTGTGTATGGAAGAGGGCTGCAGGTATCCTTCTACAGAGTGAATAGAAAGTTGTCTGTATCCTTGATGTAGTGGTAATGTCATCTTTGTATTATGTAAATCGATAATATTTATTCCTTGTTTCTCAAATCTTAAAATTTGCAAGAAATGTTCAGAAGCAACGAGCTAAAATTAAAAGTGCACATTTAAGAAAAAGGAAATATTGAATTTTCAGTTCTCAAGAAAGCAGATGACAAAAGAAACCTGCACAAAATGTTCATCAGTGCCCATCCACCATGATATCTATACTGTCTCACTAACCCATAAAATCCAGAAGCCACAAATCTGCTAAAGAAGGATAGGCATATGCCTCAAAAATTAATTATTTTAAGAAAGCTGTGCCTGAAGAAAACGATTTAGTATGTGTAACTGCAGAAAACGTGTTTACACACGAACCTGCGAAGCCTGACTTCCAATTATATCGAAAGTCTGCTTTTCTAGATTAAACGCGTTCATTTTCGATTTCAAGATGTCTTGAAGCAGTAGTTGTCAATGCATCCACTACTAGCAAAGAAGAAGAAAAAAGACCTTTGCAAACAGTGAACTAAAGCTGTTTGTTCATCAATATCCTCAAATGCTTCAAATAGAACATCATTTAAATTCATATCAAAAGTCACTCAAATATTTTTCATCCAATTATTGGAACCAGAGAGAAAGAAGTGTTCAGTCCATTTTGCAAAAGTGAAACAGCTGACAGAGTGAAAGTTGTTTGAAAGTTCAACACTGAAGGCAGCATGATTCAGTTAGGAGTAAAAATACAAAGACGAACTTAGAATCAGCAAGTTTTATGATAAAAACAACAGTCTTAAAAAGTAGTTGGGAGAATAATTCACTTGGAATTGATGGTGATGAACGTATAATTTATAATTGAGTTCAAACAAGTTTCAAGAATCTACCAATTGAAATAGAGTATGTTAACTGTCCACATTTACGATTTACAAATATTATTATATATACATACTTGGGGTGACTGGTTTGCATTGTTTGTGATGAAGCAATATCTAATATTTTAAAAATCACTCCAGCACACTTGTAGACACTTCATTAATTGAAAATTAATTGGTGGTTAGATATATTTAAGCCTTTGAAGAACCACCTTGCAGATCAACATACGTGTTCCATGATGACATTGAAAATTTCGGTACAAGAGCTCTTTAAACTTGAGAATAATTTTATATAAAGTAATAGGAAACTTTTGATCAAAGTGTTCTGCAAACCAAGCATCGGAAATCTTTGAAGCGTTTACATTTTGAACTGACCGAAAGCATTGCTTGCGAAATGGAAGACAATGAAAATCATCCTTACCAAAGCTAGAGAACTGAACAAACTGATACGGGCACTCAGTGGATGTACACGATGTAAGTCTGTTGCTTTATCCTTGAAACATGAAATGTCTCAGTTTGCAGAAATAGTCTCTAATGGAGGAGCTCCTGTTTGTAGTAAGTTTCTTTTCCATACTGAAATCAAATGGAGAAGGCTTACACTTTTCTAACATTTAAGCTTGGCAAAACATTAAAAAGAATACACAGGGACAATTTGTCTTAGAGGAATATTTGTCAAAGATGGTTCCTTGAAAGGAGGTTAAAAAAATACCTAAAATATTAAGCTAAAAGTATTTTCAAAGTTTAATAAAAAATTTAAGATTGAGGAAATCTTCCATTTAGCAAGACTTGCTCAGAGTTTGTTAAGCATGTCAGCACCTCGAAGGAGAGCACTTTATCAAGTAAAATTATCAGAATCTACAGACGAGTCCATTTCAAATTCACGACCAGAAAATGCAACTTTCTAGAAGATGACAATTTAATGAAAAATTTATAATAATAAGATTTGATTGAAAGTGTATTCTCCAGAAAATATCAATGACAAAGTATTAAAAGTAGAAACTGCTGTGAAACTGATATGTGACCTTATACAAAAAACAATTATTTTGCTTATTGTAAAATTTCAGTTCATCAATGTTTTTGCTTTAGTGTATATGGGTATATCCTATTTTTGAAAATCAGTTTTAAATAGAATGGTTTTATAGGTCCATCAAAAAATACAACCTATCTGCTTACCTATAAGTATTTCTAAAAGTTATAACATCTTAATGATTTTAGTGCCTATGTTTGCTCTCAAAAATGTCCCATTTTTGATGATGAATGATGTGGTTACTTTACTTATTCCTAATCTGAATTATTACTTCCAGTCATTTCTTCACTTCACTCACATGATAGCCTCATGCTATCATTATCAGATTATTTTTCTTTCTTCATGATGCAGAAAAATCCATTTCTTCCTACTACTTTTTCCAGTCTGACATTTTTTCATTTTCCTATGAACACTGCTTTCTATTCCCTGAATATGCTTCTCTCCTTCTCTCAAATGTCTAGGACATTGGTAATGCTCTTTTTTGACATCCTGAATTCTTCCTTTCGAAAGCAACTTGTGACAATATTCCCCATTTTTCAAAATCTGGTTCAAATACTGTCTACTCCCACGTCGTGTGAACCACAATTAATCTCATCCCCTTTTCTCTTCCTGAAGAATTTTACTCATAAATCTATTGGAGTACATCAAATTGCTTTGCATTGCAGATAACTGCCTGCCCAGTTTTTTTCTCCTAAGTAATTATGTGTCAAATACCATATTTTCTCTTTTTTCAGTTTTGAACTAACTTTTAAAAATTTATTTACTTATTTATTTATATACGTACATACATATGTACGTATGTATGCATGTATTTTAGGGAGGGGCAGAGAGAGAAAGAGAGAGAGAATCCCAAGCAGGATCTACACTCAGTGCAAAGCCCAACACTGGGTTGAAGGGTGGATAAGCTGAGTGGTGCTCAGTATACTTTTGGACTAATTGCTATTTTTCTGTAAATATGTTTTACTCACATATCTCTCTTTACAAATGTAATGTTAATCTAAGACCCTGATTAATCAAATGTTTTTAGTTATGACTCATTAAAATAAGAAAATGTGTTTAGTCAAAAAAAAAAAAAGAGAGAGAGAGAGATAGAATTTCTGCTAATACAAACAATGGGAAATTGCTTGAATTTAATTTGTTTATAAAGAGCTTTTTAAAAAATTGACATCACAAAATTCAAAAAGCAAATACAGCTAATTGTACGATTTAAACTGTTACTCAACTATGTGTTGTAAGAGTATGAAAATGGACATCAGATTTTAAGTATAAAAGAGGAAGACATTACTGGATTTATTTGTAGCTTCTTGTGCATTATTACTTGATGTGCATTACGATTTGTAGTCATACTGTTTTTCTGTTCACTTTGATTTCCCCACAGCTTTGGAAGTTAGGCACATCCCAGTTCTACTTTTCTATTGACTTAAAATGTTAACAAACAAACTTTACTTAAAATCAAATACTACTTAATATCTCTCTCTCTTTAAAAATTTTTTTTTAAATGTTTATTTATTTTTAAGAGAGAGAGAGAGACAGAGTGTGAGTGGGGGAGGGCAGAGCGAGAGGGCGACACAGGATCAGAAGCAGGCTCCAGGCTCCAAGCTGTCAGCACAGAGCCCAACGCAGGGCTCCACCCCAGGAACCGTGAGATCATGACCTGAACTGAAGTCGGATGTTCAACTGACTGAGCCATCCAAACGCTCCTAATCTCTCTCTCTCTTATTCCTAAACAATCAGGGACTTCTTGACCATATTAAATTGCAATCACCAACCCTTTTCTGCCTTACATGTTATTATTTTGGTTCTTTTTGTTGTTTCTTTTAACCACGAAAACTAGGCATTGCTATTATTATTTTAAATAATCACTGTTACCTTAAATTTGCCTGTGAGTTTACCAGTTTCCTTGTGCATTTCATCCTATGCCTCAGACATTCATTTCTCTTCAGATATTTCTTCAGATAAGACCTATTGGTAATACACTATAAGTTTTGGGTCGTCTGAAAAATGTTTGTACTTCAACTTAATTCTTGAACAAAAATGTACCTTGGAATACAATTTTATGTCAGTAGTTGTATTCTTTTTGCATTCCTCAAGATATAATTCCCTACCTTAGTGCTTCATTTGTTGATATCATTGAAGATTCTCAATCTTATTTGTAATCTTTTTATTCTCTCTGTTGTGGTCCTGAATCTTCATTTTCTACTAGTTCTATAAAATTATCTCTTCAAACTATCCCTTCAAATATTACCCTTTTCTTATCTGCTTGATTCTCCTCTTTGGAGGCTCCAATTAAAGATACATTACAGATTTTTATTCACAACTCTGTGTCACGTAACCACTCTTTTGTATTTTTCATCTCCTTATCTTACCATTTTGCAACATGAGTAATTTCTTCAAATCTACCTTCCATTTCACCAATTTTTCTTAACCCTACCTATTCTCTCATATTATTCCAACTTTCCATCTGATATTATTCTCTTTCTCCCTGAAGAATATGCTTCAGTATTTTAAAATACCATTCTCATAGTGATTTCTTTAGTTGAAAATGTCTTATTTTCTTTATTTCTTGGAATAAAATTTACATGGGGCTATAATCCTGGTCTGGCCATTATTTTCTTTGAGCTCTCTCAATATACCTTTCCCTTACTTTCTGGCTTCTTTTGTTCTCAAGAAATCTATAGTCAAATAGTTGCTCTTTGGATAGTAATCCTCTACTTTTCCCAGCTGCCTTTGATATTATTCCTTGTATCTTTGATCTTCAACCAGCTTTATTTTAAGTGTAGGTGTTCTTTTGTAACCTTACTTGGAGTTGGTTTGGACTTCACGAATCTGTGGCTTAAATTGGTTTTAGGTATGGGAAATCCTTAGGCATAAGCTCTGTAAATATTGTTCCCCCTCTTTTCTCTCTCTTCTCTATTACTGAGATTTTAGTTAAACTTGTGCTAGAACTTCTATTGTATCTTTTTTTTTAAGATTAAAAAAAAATTATTTATTTATTTTGACAGAGAGGGAAAGAGAGAGAGCAAGTGGGGAAGGGTCAGAGAGAGGGAGAGAAAGAATTGCAAGCAGCCTCTGCACCATCAGTGCTAAGCCTGATGTGCGGCTCGAACTTCACCACCAGCTGAGATTAAGAGTTGGACGGTTAACCAGCTGAGCCATTCAGGTGCCCCTTTTTATTGTGTCTTTTATGTTTTTATCCTATCTTGCCATTTCCCCAACATATTTCTGTTGTTCAGGCTGGATTTTTTTTCTGAATTATTTTCCAATGAGCAAATTCCCTCTTCAGCGATCTCTAATCTAGTCCTTTCATCATCCATTAGTTTTAAATCTTATTCTCTTCAATGATAGAATTTCTATTTTCTCCTTCTTAAAATCTGTTGTGTCATTTTTCTTCTTAAACTGTGGTGGTTTTTATTTTGAGACATAATATGCATACCATAAAATTTATTATGTTATGTTA
Organism: Neofelis nebulosa; assembly: GCF_028018385.1. Taxonomy (NCBI): domain Eukaryota; kingdom Metazoa; phylum Chordata; class Mammalia; order Carnivora; family Felidae; genus Neofelis; species Neofelis nebulosa. The sequence continues at coordinate 134,026,844 of NC_080782.1, forward strand.
AAGTGTATGATTTAGTGGTTTTAGTATATTCAAAAGGTTGTACAATCATTACTACTATCTATTTCTAGAACAATTTCATCACCTCAAAAAGCATCCCCATATCATAAGAAATCACTCCCCATTGCTTTTCACTTGGCTCTGGCCAACCCCTCATCTACATTCTCTTTCTAGGAATTTGCCTATTCACAGTATTTCACATACAATATGCAGCCTTTTGTGTCTGGCTTCTTGCAGTTAGCATAGTGTTTCTAAGATTCATCCATGTTGTAGTATGTATTAGTACTTTGTCATATTTCATGGCTGCATAATATTTCTTTGCATGGATATGCCACCTTTGTCTCATCCAGTCATCAACAGATTGAAATTTGTTTCAAGGTTTTGCCTATTTGAATAATGCTATCTCATTGTAGATAGCATACAGCTGGCTGCTGTTTTTACATCCATTTTTTCCAATACCTGCCCTTGAACTGAAGAATTCAAATGGACCAAATGTACTTATTGATAAAGCAGAATTTATGTCTGCCATTTTGGTGTTCATTTTCTGTATGTCTGCAATGCTTATCCACAAAGTTCACTCCCTCATTTTTTTATGATCTTCTCTCAAACATTAGCTGCTCAGTGAGGTCTTTGCTGGCCATCGTGTTCAAAATTTAAACATTTTCAACACATACATTTCGCAATTCCAATCCCTACTTGATTTTTTTCAATATTTATCATTATCTATATACTACATATTGAATTTATTCACATCACTTATTGTATATATTGTTTTGTCCACAAACACATTTAGCTCATTAAATTGTAAGCTTTGTGGGGGTAGGGTTGTTTTTTTTTTCTGTTTTTTTGTTGGCTTTTTTTTTTTTTTTTTTACATTTCCAAGACCTAGGAGAGGGTCTTGCCCATAGTAGAGGTCCACCAAATATTTTGTTGAATGAATGATCAAAATACTTGGCCATTTTTTCTATGAATCTCAGTGGAGGATGGTTGTTTTCTTTTCAGTCAGAAACACCATAAATTTTTTAAATATTTATTTATTTAGAGAGAGTGTACACACACATGTGAGTGGGGGACGGGCAGAGAGAGACAGAAAGAGAGAGAGAAAATCTGTGCTATCAGCACAGAGCCTGACACAGGGCTTGATCTCATGAACCACGAGATCATGACCTGAGCTGAAAGCAAGGGTCGGATGCTTAACTACCTAAGCCACTCTGGCAACCCAATCATAAATTACTTTTGGAATTTAATTTTAAATGCTGCTTTTAGAGTACATTAAAAAAGAAATAGTTTATAATCCTTATTATATGTGGTACATAATAAAGTTTAGGCTTACAGATGTTAAAGTGGGGAACTAGCAAAACAGAATTCAATAGATGCACTAAGTGAAGACTGCATGACTAGAAGGCAAACTTGATCGGACTCAGGGGAACTCTAACTTCAGCATACCATTTTCTTCTTACTAACCGAACAAGAGGTGTTAAGTAGCTCCAGCCATCCAAAACACAATGATTGAACTGCAAGTCCAAATAGTTTCCTGCCACTTAGCATTCTCTCTTAGCTATTTCAAGGTCGCCCGAACTCATATAACTAAAACCAAAATACACTCCTCTTCACACCAGATCCCCTCCCCAAGAATTCCATTTCAACCATCCTATTACACAAGCATTACTGACACAAGCCTTACTTTTGTTAAGTCTTAATATGAAATCTATCATCAAGTACCCTGCCATCTACCACCTAAATACCTATTAAATTTATCCCTATTTCTCTCTCTGTGTCACTACTGTCCTAATTCAGATTACTATCATCTCTGTTGGGTTTCCTGCAATGGATTCTTAACTGGTTCCCCCCTGCCACTTTCATTCCTCTCCGATCCATTCTATGCACTTCAGCCAACATAATTTTTGCAAAAGCAGATCTGCTTCAAATATTTAATCAGTATTTCATTCCTCTTAAGACAAAGAAAATATTCTGGAACTTGACCTAATGCTCTCTGCGGTTTGGTCCCCGCCTATTCCTTCATCTTGAGCTGCTCTCCTTCTCCCCTTTATATGACTGCTACAATGATCCTTTCTCATTTCTTGGAATGCACATTTTTTTCACTCCTGCTGTTTTGTTCCCACTTCCTGAGTCGCCCTCATTTCCTCATTCTCTCTCCACATATAGGCCTTTTAGTCTTCCTATTCATCTAGAGAACTATCATTTCACAATCACCAGATTTCAGCTCAATTCTTCTGTTCTCACGGAAGCTTCCCTGACCATCTTCCCCACCCACCACTCCACATACCTGGACTAGGTATCAAAGTCATATTCTCCTATGAACCATGTTCTTTTTCTCACATTACTTATCTGACTTGCAATTAGATACCACTTATAAGGTTACTTGATTGTTATTAGTATTTTAAGCTTTGCAAATTCAAGACCATACCTGGTCTTCCTCCATATGTTTTACCCAAATATAATGCCCAGTACAATAAATATTTATTAAATGAATGTGTTATACAGCTTTGTATAAAATAGACCATAACCTGATGTTATGGTGCCCCTGTGGCTTTCTTTTTGCATTACCTTCACTGATATTGCCCCACCTTCTGCCCACCAGTAACAGCTCCACATAGCAGATGTGGTTATCTCAAGCTGTAAGAGCAAACAAAGACAGTACTGCTCAATCCTGTGGTCAAGGACCCACATAATAGTATAACTGCAGCAGACAAATACATGGCCCACCACAGACAAAAAAGATGGTTCTTTCAGTACTGCCCATCTCCAAAATTCTTTATTGCTGACATATGAAGAAACTGTCATGTTTTTAATAAATAAAGAAATACATGTATGTGTATGTATGTATTGGAAGTGCATGAATGCACTGGAAAATCAGTATTGATCCTATACACAGGCATCACTCAACTCCCTCGTCGTCTTTTTATTACTTGTTGACTCCAAACCTAGCTCCATGAAAACTGAAGTTGGCCAACTTCTTTTTTCAATGTGTTCTTCCATTCTACTTTTTGACCCCTATCGCCTCTACTCTCATTCTTTCTTCATGACATGTCAGGATATCCTGTGGTTCTTGAGATACCCGGTTTCACCTCCTCTCCCTCTCCTGTCTTTAGCCTCCTTTACTTTGTTCCCTGCTGCCATTAACAGTGAAGGATATTACCAGATGATTTTTTTTAAAAATTTTTTAATGTTTCAGTTATTTTTGAGAGAGAGAGAGAGAGCGGGTACAGGAGTGACAGAGAGGTAGAGGGAGACACAGAATCCGAAGACAGGCTCCAGGCTCTGAGGTAGCTGTCAGCACAGAGCCCAACGCGGGGCTCGAACCCATGAACCGTGAGATCATGACCTGAGCAGAAGTCGGACGCTTAACCGACTGAGCCACCCAGGCACCCCATATTACCAGATGATTTGTAAATAACTCAAATTATGACCCCTTCTGGGAAGAAATTCTCTAGTCGTGGAATTGCACTTATATAAAATAAGCTGGTGGATGATAATTGTAGGATCAAAAAATATCATACATGTTTCTGATTCAAACAGTGTAGGGATCCTCTAGCAATCAAAGACAACCCAGATCTTTTGTTTTCCCAGTGGTACTATTCTTAGAGAGTATTAAAAAAAAAAAATCAGTACAGCATGGAAGGAAATGTATCTTTTTAAAACTACTGAAATGTTTTAAAAGCAAAAGCCAAACCCCTAAAACTCCACATTATAGTGCTTGCTATAGATTCCTCCCTGCCCTTGGAAACTACCCAGTGATTTTCATGTGGTGCTTTAGTAGTTCTCCACCCCCATGATTGATGTGGCTTGAATGCTAACGTTATAGTTCCCTTGTCATCCAAAGTGATTTCCCAAGATGATCTGTTTCTTCTCAAGCTTCAGATAATTTAACCTATACTCTGACAACAGCCAAGGCAGCTCTTATGAAGATCAAATTAACTTACCATCAAATATATATACACACACACACACACACACACACATATATATACACACACATATATATATGTGTGTGTGTGTGTGTGTGTACATATATATATATATATATATATAAAGTTTCTGGATCCTAGTCAGTATTCTTAGATGTTCCTGGACGTGACTGAAGATCTAAAACATGTTCTAACTACAGACACTACGGAACACAAGTTCTATTTATTTAGAGTTAAAGGAGATTGATTTTAAACATCCATTTTTTCCCAAGAAAATTATTTAAGCTTCATTTTGAGGACATGCATGAAACAAAAGGAGGATTTAAGGAAATGATCCTCTGGATAACAGAAGAATGTCTCCCGCTATTTGATCTTTGATGATCTTGATAGTTTGGGTAAAGACCCTTGTTTTGGCCTAAATTGGGCAAGGCCTCCATTGTGCATATTCCCTGATCCACTGGGAGGGGTGCCTTTCTAGTAGCAAGAGTGTTTCTGATGTTCTCTTATCAATGTTTTCAATTAAAACTTGGAGATAAGATTTCCAGTCTGTACATAAAAGACCAGGAAAGGGAAAAGAATTCACAAGACCTGTGCTTTATAAAGATGAAACTGAAATTTATAGAACTGTCAGCAATTCTGGCCTCTGCCTCCACTCATCATCCACCTAGACCACACTTGCCAAAGGCACTCCACTGTCTGTGGCACCACCTCAGGAAACTGCTTAAATCAGACAGCAGAACATAAATGCTTGAGTCTGATCTTTTCATCTATATCCACAAAAAATACTGTGTTCTGCTGTCTTTACCACAGGTTAGTACTTCTAGAATTCCTCCACTTTTCTTCATTCCTATGGGCTCTACTTTACTTGTGACCACTATCAATTCTTGCTAGATCACGCAGAAGCTTCTGCCCGACTTCTCCAGTCTGATCTCTTATAAAGCTTTCTATATGTTCCTCCTCATACCCTATCCTCCAACAAAGCTGACATATTGGCAGGTCCCAGCATATAGCATGCTCACTCTTATCTCTGGGCTCTGTGCATTCTGCTTCTTTTGTTTGGACTTTTCTCCCCAGCCTTCCCTAATGACTGCTTGTTTTCTATGTTTCCTTCAAGGATGATCTCAAGTAATTAATGTTCCCAACCTTTCCTCCCACTAGGAATCTGATGGGTGTCCCTCCTCCATGTTTTTTCAGCCAAAAGAAAATTTAAAACAAACTAAATCAAACTTACCTTTTAACTAACAGTATGGTTTAATGAGAAAAATATGTTTCCAGTAGACTTTAGGAATTAATGAAAAATAATGTGCATTTCTTTTTTTGACCATACATTTGTATTCCAGAAGTCAAGGTCATGAGATTAACTCAAAGGAGAGAAGCTGCTAATGTCACAGCACTTTATTAAGGCAATTTGGTAAATGGAATCTTCTCACCTCCTTCCCACAAGGTCATTCTAGAAGCTCCTTAATTTATAGACCTATTTATAAAAAGTACAGGTCTCCATAATTGGGTGTCTTTTCCTTTTCAATTTTATGGTCCACAAAAGAAGGTGGATGATTTAACTCATTAGAATTTCAGCACTTAGTTCTTTCTATAAATACTCATCTCTACCACTGTTTTCCTCTCAACCAAAAAGTTTCAGAACTCATCTATGTTCTGTAATTACAATATAGTTTCAATGTATATGGCACACTACAGACCACTATTTTTCCTTCACTGGTGTTGCTGTCACGAACTCAAATTGTAACCATCCAAAAAACTTGTGGACTAAAGCAGAGAGATTAATGAGTTTAACAAGTATGAATTCTTGATCAAAAAGGAAAAGTAATTTGCTCTTCTAAATCCTCTTAAGTGTATAAATAAAATCTAAAAGTAGCCAAAGTTGTCTCATACCCCCCAGGCACTATCCCAGCTGTACCCTTTTCCAATCTTAGTGACTGTCAAGTATCTTGTGTCCTTCCAGGCTCTCAGCTTTGCCTTAGGAAATTTGTATTAGCTCTTTCAAATTCATGAAAAAGCCTGATTAGCTTTAAATAGTATCCTGCTTCCATTCGTGTCTGGAGGAGGGGCTTAACTACAAGTAATAAGTCTTCAGAGAAGCAAATTTGCGGGAAGAGAGCCTTCAAGACCCTTCAAACCTTAATTGTCTAAGCATCAAGCACACACTATCCCGGAGGGATAGGAGGGTTAGTATTAAAACTGTCCTGTTTAGGGGCGCCTGGGTGGCTCAGTCAGTTGAGCGTCTGACTTCGGCTCAGGTCATGATCTCAAGGTTGGATTCGTGAGTTCTAGCCCTGCTTTGGCTCTCTATTGATAGTGGAGAGCCTGCTTGGGATTCTCTCTCTCTCCACCTTTCTCTGCCCCTCCCCTGCTCTCTCTCTCAAACTAAAGTTAAAAATATATACACACATAACCTAAATATTAAATCAACATTAATTATTTTTACTATTTCTTTGATTATAAAGGCACTTTAGAGTCTTACAGGACCTTAGGATTCTCATTAATGGGGAATTCTTGCTGATATGAACTAAATACAATTTTATTATGTAACACAAAAATTGAGAGTTGATTACTTAGTATTTCTACTAAACATATTAACTACAGTTTGCCTTTGCTACACTCCCTTCTATCAGCTGCTAGAGAGCAGTGGCTTTGTTTTGTACTCATGCAACCCCCACTCAGAACAGATGACTGGAGTTCACTGAGCTCTTGGATGGGATTAAAGTTTTCAGTAAGTGTGAGGATTTTTTAAAATTTATTTATTTTGAGAGAGAAATCACTTTTGCGCATGCATGCAGGAGAGGGTCAGAGAGAGAGAGGAAGAGATAGAATCCCAAGCAGGTTCTGTACTGTCAGCCCACAGCCTGACATGGGGCTCGAACTCATGAACTGAGATTGTGACCTGAGCCAAAATCAAGAGTTGGACACTCAACCAACTGAGCCACCCAGGCGGCCTTAAACTTGAGGAATTTTTTATAAATATTTCTTCTGCTGTTTTCTGTCTTCTCCTCTTGGTAATCCCATTTTACATATGTTGATGTAATTCTCCTCATTTTTCTTCATTTCTTTTTCTCCCTGTTCTTCAGATTGCATAATGTCTAATGATTTCTGATGGGGTTTCGGAGTGGTGGGGGTCTGGACCCGATGGCCAAGAAAAAATTTTTGAGACGTCTTTGGTGTAAAAAGGTGATTTTATTAAAGCATGGATGGGGACAGGGGGCAGAAAAAGCTGCACCAGAGTTGTGAAGAGTAACTGATTATACACTATGGAGTTGGGGAGGTAAAGTCAAGAGGAAGTTTCCTAAAGAGATTTCCATATGCTAAAGAAGACTCATAGATTCCTGGAAGCCTAGCTATTGTCAAGCCAAGGCTGCCCTTCCCTCAGCAAAGCATTAACATTAAGACAGTTCCTGGATCCACATTTCCTTCTTGTCTTTGTTCCCCGCAACACCATGGAGGGGAGGATGATGTTGGAGCTATATGTTTCTGGAGATTAAGTTATTGGCTATTGATAGGATTGCCTTTTTCTTGTAATTTACAAAGATATTTGTAAACTAAGGAGACTCAGGTCTTGCACAACTGTGATCTCTATTAGTTCACCATTTGTTTTCCCCTTTCCTTTGTTCTTGGGCAGCCAGGAGTGCCCGAGGAGTGTCACACATATCCTACCTGGGTCAGGGGGTGTTTGTGGGGTGTCAGCTTGCCTCATCAATTTCCATTCCAGTTCACTATTTATTCTGCTGGTTAAAATCTGTTGAGTCCCTCAAGTGAAATTTTCATTTCCATTATTTTACTTTTCAATAAAAAAACAGAATTTCCACTCAGTTCTTTTTATAATTTCAGTCCCTTTATTGACACTCTCTTTGATAAGACACTGTCAACATATCTTCCCGTTTTTCTTTAAGCGTGGTTTCCTTTGGTTCCTTGAACATATTCATAATGGCTACCTTAAGGTCTTTATTCAGTCTGACATCTGGTTGCTCTTACAGGCAATATTTGCTGTATGCTTTCCTCTCCCATGTACAGGTTTTCCTTTCTTTGTGCCATGATTTTTTATTGGAAACCGGACATGGTAAGTACTATATTACAGCAAGTTTAGGTACTGGTTCCCCAGCCCTCCACATCAGGATTTGCTATTGTGTTTTGAACGTTTACTTGTTCAGTGATTGGCTGGATTAGTTGAGTGAAATCTACTTTCTCCCAGCAGTATGAAACCTCTAAAGTTTGTCCTAGAGGGAGCAGCCTTGAGCACACACTGTCACTATGGGATGACGGGGAGCTGGGCTGGGCTCTCTATCTCTTTCCCTCACCACAATCAGCTATTAAGCCCAACTAGTTGCCAGCTGACTGCTCCATTCTTTTCTTTTCCTTTTTAAGATTTTTTTTTGATCTTTAAATGTAATCTCTATACCCAAAGTGGGGCTTGAAGTCACAATCCAAGATCAAGAGTCCCAGGTTCCACTGGGTGAGCCAGCTAGGCACCCTGGCTCTATTATTTTCAACAATGTTCTGGGGTCATAAATTGCTCCACAGACTGATCCACCTACATTCAGGATCCTCTATTAGTTTTTGAGATCAGTGCTTCAGATTTTTCCTGACCCTAGGAGGTCATTGTTTTGCTTCTGTAAATTTGAGGGCTTATGGTTATCTTCTATGATTAAGGAATCTAAAGTCTGTTCATTTCTCTTCACCATAACATCTATTGTTTCTGAGAGTGCCCGTAGGCTTGAGTTTCACCACACTCTGTTGCAAATGAAGTCAATTCCTTTAGGAAGTGTTTCTATTGCTGTGTTTTATGACCTTTATCTCTGGCCAACTCCTTTGTTCCCCTCTGAAGTTCAGGGTGGGGAAAGTGACACATCCTTCTCTGAGTAACACTCCTGCTTTAGGGTCTAGCATTTGCCAGGGAGGCCAGGGTTGAGGACAGTAGGCTTAGGTCTCAGCTTGCCACTTATGACATGGAACGTTTGTCTTAGGAGTGAGTCAAGAGTGACAGGGCTCCAGCATTCACCACCTCCATCCTAGAGCTGCTGTCCCATGAGAAGAGGCTGGATGGAAGAAGAGAGTCCCCAACTCCTGACTGCCTGATCAGAACTTAGCATTTGCAACATATTATTGGGGGCAGAATGAGAAATACTGACATCTTGTCCCTCTCGGGAAGACACCATAGCCTCAGACTGGCAGCTGGAGGAAGAGAAAAACCTTGTTCTTGGCTGCACCCATCTGGAGGGCAGTTTCCACCATGCTGAGCTGGGATTGGGGTGATGGAAGGAGCAGACTGTGATTCAACTGCTACATATTTATGCTATTCTTACCAAGTTTTAGCAGGCTTTCTTGAAGAGATTTTTTTTGTTTTTTGTTTTTTGTTTTTGTTTTTTTTAATTTGCTGTACTATCTTAGGACCATTTCCAAAATATTTAAATGGCTGGGGTTTTAAACAATAATTTTCACAAGTTTCACTGGGGAGTAGGCCCATGGAACTCCTCACGTTGCCATGGCAGAAGGGGACCTTCCACGTGCTTTCCTAATTAGCAAATGAGTGCATCTAGCCCAGATGACTAGACTCAAAGTGATCGTCAAATCAGATTCCTCTCACGAATCTGGAATTAGGAAGCCAAGAATGCCAGCAGTTACTAGGAAGGGCAGGTGCCAAAATACCACATCAAGAATTTTTATAAGATAAAGAGGACCTGATCGATTCAAATGAGTTGTAACAAGAAAAAATGAACAGATATCAAGAGGAGATGAATACAATGGGATAATTATTAGAAAGAATGGAAAAGCCAGAGAGAAGAGAAGCTGTGTGGGAGGGACCCTGTGGATGCACTGACACCAGCTCATTCTGCTTTCCTTCTCATATGTGGAGCCCTGAGATCCCTAGAATCTTGCTACATTTATACAATACAACCAGCCTAGTATAGGAGCCAAGGACAGGCTGCCCCAAGATGTGCCACTTTGGCATGAAGATTATTTTGAGCTGAAGGCAATTGAGACCCTGCAGGCTTACGAAAAACTTTTTTTTTTTTTTTGCCTCTCCCTTAATTACACAGAAGAATCTAAAAAAAATTTTTTAAACTAGAATAGTGATTATCACCAGGGATAAATTTTATCTGAGTAATCCATCTGTATGTCAAGACAAACATCTAATTACCAAACATCTACTCTTTTTTTCTTATTGCCCTGTGAATTGCACTCCTCCCCTTCAAAGACCCAGACCCCTACTCCTGCTTACTTTAGAATGACACATATATCTCATTTTGCCTGACTGCCTTTGGAATTTGTATGTCTGTGTGGATTCCCCATATGTACGCTATTGAATTTAATTTTCTTCTGTTAATCTGTCTCATGTCAATTTGATTCTTAGTCCTTGACACTTAGTCTTGCTCCTTGATACTAGCAATCAAATAAGACTGAAGAAAATAAGAATTCCTTATATAATAATGAAGGCTCAGGTTTTATTTTCTTGGCTCTTTTGCAAATTTGTCTCAGCAATATATTACAGCAGAATAAAAGCTTAAAGATCCTAAGGGTAACATTATTAAGGAATAACTATTTGGGACAAGTTGGAGTTCAGATAGCCTGGAAAACTTTCTGATTTAAATTAAAAAAAAAACAAACACTTACAGATTCTGGATAAAATGTGACAAATATACCTGGTTTTTTTTATTGCGGTTAACATAAAATTTACTATTTTAACCATTTTGGAGTATATGGTTCAATGGCATTAATTATATTCACATTGTTGTGAAAATACCGCTACTATCCATCTCTAGAACTTCTGTGTCTTCCAAAACTGAAATTTTCTACCTTGTTTCTCCCTCCCCCCAGCCGCTGGCAACCACTATTCTGCTTTCTATCCCTATGAATGTGACTATTCTAGGTACCTTACACAAGTGGAATCATTCAATATTTGTTCTTGTGTGAATGGATTATCTCACTTAGCATAATGTCTTCAAGGTTTATTCATGTTATGACATAAGTTAGAATGTCTTTCCATTTTTTTAAAAAAAGTTTTTATTTATTTATTTTGAGGGAGAGAGAGAGAGAGAGCACAAGAGTGAGAGGGGCAGAGAGAGAGAGAGAGAGAGAGAGAGAATCCTAAGCAGGTTCTGTGCTATCAGCACAGAGCCCGATGAGGGCTTGAACTCATGAACCATGAGATCATGACTTGAGCCAAGATGAAGAGTTGGTCGCTTAGTCGCTGAGCCACCCAGGCAGGTGCCCCTGTCTTTCCTTTTTCAAGGTTGAAAATATTACAGTGCATCCCCACAGCACATTTTGTTTATCCAATCATCCCTCACTGGCCACTTGAGATGCTTCCACCTTTTGGCTATTGTGGATAATGTTGCAGTGAACATTGGTGTACAAATACCTGTTCAAGTCCCTGCTGTCAGTTATGTGAGGTGGGTACCCAGAAGTGGAACTGCTGAATCATATGGCAATATTCTTTGAGGAACTGCCATACTGCTTCCCATAGTGGCTGCACCATATTGCTCCTACCATAGCAATGGGTAGGGGCTCCAATTTCACCACAACCTCACCAACACTTGTTGTTCTCTGTTTTATTTTTATTTTTTCTTTTCATAATGGCCATCTTAATGGGCAAATGTAATGAACATACTTGTAAGTCCATATCTGAGGACTGGGGAAGAAATACAAAGAAAGTGAAAGCCAAGGGGGGAAGACTACAGAAGGAGTATAGGTTTTTAACTGTCACCAGGGCAAATGGGACAAATGCTGAGATAGTATAAAGTAAAGCACTGAATGAAGTGTCTAGATAAAGCCAGGGCCATTAAAGAGCATTCCTTCTTTCTTCCACAAAGAATGCTCTAGGGGAAAAATAACCTACCAGTTTATGGAGATGAAGAGAGAAATCCTCCTTTAGCCTGGTGTGGAAAGGACAAAGATTGCGTAGAAAGATCTGTGAGAATTTGCAACCAGAGGTATGCCCTCAAGCAGATTTTTAATCACATATACACTGCTGTGTGTTCTTGGAATACAGAAGCTAGCATATTAAAATTCTTTTACTGTTTATTTTATTTTTGAGGGAGAGACAGAGACAGAGTGTGGGTGGGGGAGGGGTAGAGGGAGAGGGAGACACAGAATCTGAAGCAGGCTCTAGGTTCGAGATGTCAGCACAGAGCCAGACATGGGGCTCAAAACCAAGAAACGTGAGATCATGACCTGAGCCAAAGTCAGACGCTTAAGTGACAGCCACCCAGGTGCCGCTGGAAGCTAGCATATTAGCAGGAAGCAATCAGGTCATCCTATTAATGCCCATGGCAGAATAACGTAAACAACTTTAGAGACGCACTGTCAACCCAGTCTTCATAAACCCTTTCTTTAAAAAAAAAGCTTCACCACTCCTTTCCAACATAAGCACGAAGTCCAAAGCTATAGCACGTGGGAGAATATTAACTATCATAACCAGGTCATTACGCATAACAAACAGCATATTCACACTCCAAAGTAGACTACGGGAGTAAGCATCAGTAAATAATAACATTAAAATGTTACCCTGATTAGAGAAATAAATATGATAAAAAATAAAATAAAGGGACATGGTACTTTAGAAATATATGAGGTTGATTGGATCAAAATTAAATAAAATTTCTATAAAATGAAAACCATAAAGTCACTGAAATGAAAAACAAGCCACCAATGGAGTTGTTCATGTATAATACCAGACACGAGTAAGGACTGCATTAGGGAGCTGAACCACAGTTCTAAAGTGATTGCCTGGAATGCAGTGTATATAATAAGTGGAAAACACACAAAAAGAAATTAAGAGATGTGGTGGAAAGAATGAGAAAGGCCAATATGCCTCTTATTAGAGCTTTAAGAAGAAATACAGATAATAAATGGAAGGTAACACTGAAAGATAATGGCTGGGAATTTTCCAGAGTAGTGGGAGACCTGGGTCCTCATATTCATGACACACACTAAATCGCAAGCAAAATAAATAAGACCAGATCCACACCTAAACACTATGTAATTAAACCAGAGTATTTTTATAGCTATAATAACAACTAGATAGAAAGGACAGCTGGCCTTGAAAGTCAAAAATAAAAAAAAATTTGAAAGCACAGCTAAGGAAAATAATAGCCTCGAAATGCTAAGGTAAATAATTGTCAGTCAAGATTTTTAGAGCTCACCCCAAAATACCAGCTTTCAAGGACCAGGATAAAACTGCCACATACTCAAAAGAACAATACTGAGGAAATCTTTCACCAAAAGGCTTTCACTTAGAAACTCCAATTTCCAATTTTTCCCAGAGAGGAAGAACTGAGGCAAAAGAAGTAATGATGAGCAGAGGAGTTAGTAAATTTGTGGTTATTTTTACAGAAGCAATAAGTGTATCAGCTGTAAGAAAAATAATAGAGAAATTGCTTCAGGAATGAACTTTTAATAGAGAAAATGTTCAGAGTTAAATTATTCTAAGTTATTGCTCAGGCACAGTAAAAGTAATGAGTAACTGTTACATTTTCTAATTATCTACAAGTAAGTTAAACTTTAAGAATGTCTATAAAAAAGAGAAAGAGAATACTATTGCTTCTAAACCAATAAAGGATAGTAAAAGACAAAGGGAATCTTCACCAATTCAAACAAAATTTTACAAGGAAAAATAATAAGTATAGAAACAGCAGGACATATGGAAAACAAGTATGATATAGAAGTAAAAATAAATGTAACTAAGCTAAATTCAATACCTATCCATTCAAGAACTATACTCAAAACATGATGGCACTTAAGGTTAAATGTTGAAAAAAAGCAGGCACATAACAAGTAAACAAAAGCCTGTGTAAGTTTTTCAGTTGATATTAAGGAAAGAGGAAGCTGTATTTGTCATGTCTTTTGACAGGTGGTGGGTCTTTCTAATTTTTTGTTAGGGCTGAAATACTTCCTGATAATAACAAAAAGTGCTGGAGGAAATGGCCCAGGGTTCAGAATTAGGCAATAGTTCACTATCTAGAGGAACCCCACTAGCCAATTAATACAGTGATGATTTGGCCTCTGGGACAGAAAATGTCACTGGTATTTTCGTATAATAATGTGTGCAGTGTGCTACGAAAACTGTCCATTGTGAGCTATGAATCAGGAACAGAAGAAGCACAAGGGTGTCATTTCACTAAAGACCTAAGGGACCAAAGCACTGAGCTTGCTTTTGTCTCTCTAGGTAACTCAGATTTTACCTTATTTGAACAAAGATCAAATTTCCCATCTTGTGGTTAGCTGTTAGGGCAACTGTGGGGAGCCCAGGGGGCCAACGTGGACTTTCTTGGCACCTGAGACAAATCTTGGGCAAGGAAAGCAGGGCCCTACTTTGGCAAGCATTTCTAGTTTTATGTCAACAAAGAGATGACAGAACACATACACTCACGTGTATACGCGCACACACACACACACACACACACTCACACGCACATGCATGTGCATGCTATTTCCTGTAGATGTTGAGAAATTTCAGGACAAAGAAGGGGCAGCCAGGACAAAGGGGGAAGGTGATGAGGATGAAGAGAGTGCCAGGAAAGTAAGAATTCCAGCTTTTTCCATTAGAGGGTGAAGGTGGAGGGTGACAGGAGGTGGAGGGGAGGGAAAGTGAGAGAGAGAATGAGGGAGAAAAAGCAAAAGGAAAAGGAGGAAGGAAATAAAGGGAGGTGGGGGGGGAAGGAGAGGAGAGGGTGAGGTAGAGGATGAGCCACATGTCAGCCCCTTTCGGAAATCCATATAGGGGTGCTGCTACACATCCACAAGTAAGATGAAACTTCAAACAGCTAGACTTTCCAAAGCCCTGCACAGTAACATAATCTGCCAAACCAGGACAAAACCACATAAGCAAACAAGTTAAGTGATGATATTCATGTCTTCTCTAGAGAACATTCCACACATTAACCCCATGTGGATTTTCCCTATATTATAGTAACATATTAATATTATAAACTCAGATTTTATATATACTAATTGAATGTATATAATAATTGCGTGTACAGATATAAATCAATAAATGAATCAAATTCTCACAGCAGCAACCCTAAGGAGTTAAGAATTGTTCTGTCCCCATTTTACAGATGGGGTAACCAAGGCAGAGAGAGCTGAAATGACTTGACTGAGGCCAAGTAGCTGACAGAAGGCAAAACAGGGTTCTGAAGCTGGTTTAAAGCCCATCTCTTAATCTGAGTGATGGCTGCTTCTAGACTTCAGAAAGGCAGGTGGGGCAGCATGCTCTGTCCAGGTAAGCAGGGCTGTGGGCTGGGACCTTGAGATCATTCTCCACTCTCTGAGCTGTGTCCGTGTGGATTTTAGGACTCACAAGCACTGAGTGGGGAGGGGAGGGGGGCAGAGATGGTTGCACGCCCTTTCTGCTCCACGCTTTCTCCACCTCAGAGCACACTTGTAACTGAGGCACAGCGATGGGACAGGACCACACCACTCAATTCAGAGACAGACCTGGCTTTACGCTTCGGCCCAGCCCTCCGCTCAGTGATTCCAAGGTGGAGGTGGGGGGGGGGGGGAGCAGGACACTGCTAACTTAACAAACGGCTCTCTCCCTGCACAGCTCACTTACTACTCCTCAGAACCCTGGGCCTTGGTGGTCTCTCTTTGCATTAGCGCTGTAAACTAACTTGGAGAGATGTTTAGTAAATGCGTGGAGTGCCCCTTCTCAGCGGAGCTCTCATTTATTCCCTATTATGTGTGATTCCAAGTTACACTCAGATTTCCATCCCCTTCACAGAAGCCCCTGTCTTCTTACGGATCTCAAGCTCCCTGCGTTATACCCCACCAGTTGGCACAGAGAGGCTCTGAGGGGCCCGTTCTCAGATTTCAAGACATTCTTTTTTTTTTTTTTTTAATTTTTTTTTAACGTTTATTTATTTTTGAGACAGAGAGAGACAGAGCATGAACGGGGAAGGGTCAGAGAGAGGGAGACACAGAATCCGAAACAAGCTCCAGGCTCCGAGCTGTCAGCACAGAGCCCAACGCGGGGCTCGAACTCACGGACCGCGAGATCATGACCTGAGCCGAAGTCGGATGCTCAACCGACTGAGCCACTGAGGCGCCCCTTAAATTTTTTTTTAATGTTTATATTTGACAGAGAGAGAGAGAGAGAGAGAGAGAGAGAGAGCACATGAGCATGGGAGGGGCAGAGAGAGAGGGAGACACAGAATCGGAAACAGGCTCCAGGCTCCGAGCTGTCAGCACAGAGCCCGACGTGGGGCTCGAACTCACGGACTGCGAGATCATGACCTGAGCCAAAGTCGGCCGCTGATCCGACTGAGCCACCCAGGCGCCCCAGATTTCAAGACATTCTTATTTCACAGGGAGCCCAGCAGCTCCACCTGGGACCCCTGTGGACCGGAGACAGAGCCCTTTTTACCCCGTCACAGAAGGAACAGCGGGCAGCCCTGAACACACACCAAGGCAGTTGACAAAAATGAAGTCTTTTTATTTGACTGCAGAGACTCTCTGGGCTATTTTGCAGGAGTTCTTCTGTCCTGGTTGTTTTTCTTAGATTAAAAATTTCACCAACATTCCAAGGGCATACCCTCACTCACGCTCGGGGGCCCAGTAATGAGCGGGAGTGCCACTTCAGAGTCAAACTCTGCCAAGTCTAATACTAGAAGTAGGTGAATGAGATTTGACTGCCTCTTAAATTGAATGTCTGTGGAATTTCTTGGACCTGAAAGAGAGCCCAGAACAAGGTCTGTATAGTAACATTCACTAGGTGTCAGTGTTTGACAAACTGTCTTGCCAGCATCATTAGTGAAATGTTCATGTTGGCACAAATTGTCTATGGAAAATGCAATTAGGAAAAAGTGGTGCAAATAGCAATTAGAAACTGAATAACCCGCCTTATTCCTTTTATTCAGATTACCCTCGGCTAGTAAACTGACATAGAGCTCTGCTGGAAATAGCTCGCAGACTGTCACAGTAGGCTCCGAAGCACGCTGTCTGCACAGAGAGCCAGAAGAGGCAAGGGGTTTCTTTGGTGCTTTTCCGCTTCCTCTTTCTGCCACTTTCTGCCCTTCTTCTGGACACTGTCTTGTCACTGCAATGGTCGTTGAGCACAGGCTTTCTTCCTTGGCCGTGGGCTAGTCCCAACAGAGGGAAAGGAAAAATCCCTTCCGAGGAGTGGCATTTTAACAGATTTCAGTCTCGACAAACACTGAGCTGCTCTGAAAAGAGCGGAATGATATCTGCCCTATTTGTGATTGGCAAAGTACCAGGGAAATTCATTTGTTCCTTCCTTCAGCTCATTCAATCATCAACAATGTACCGAACCCTTACAATGAGCCAGACACTGTTCTGGGTGCAACAGACATAACAGTAAACATCCTTGACTTCACGGGTCTTGCTTTTTAGTTTGAGAAGACAAAATAAACAGAACATTAACACATATAGTATGCTAAAACGTTTATAGATGCTATGGACAAAAATAAAGAAGGGAAAGGAGAGAGTTCGTTCCTGGTGTGGAAAGTGGCTGCAAATTTATTAGGGCGGAAGTCATAATAAATAAGCCCATCTCAGGAATAGTATCCCAGCAGAGGAACTGGCAAATGCAAATGCCTTGAGTGATGAATGTTCCCAGTGCATTCAAGAAAGAGTCGAGGTGTGTGTGGCTGGAGTGGAGCAGGAAATGAGATCAGAGGAGTTAAGGAAGAAGTGAACACAGTGCAGAGGGCCTTTAGGCTGTCGTAAGAATGGGCATTTACTCTGGGAACCGCTGGTGTGTTTTGAGTAGAGGAGTGATATGATCTGGCATAGGTTTAAAAGCTGAGGCTGTTAAAATAATTCAGGTAAGGCAGTGACAGCAAGGAAATGAGAAATAAAAAGATTCAAGGTACATTTTGAAAGCATAACTTAGAAGGTTTGGTAGTGGATTGTTTCTGAAATATGGGAAAATAGAAGAGTCAAGAATATTTCAAAACATTTTGACTTGAGGTGCCTGGGTGGCTCAAGTCAGTTAAGCATCAGGTTCTTGATTTTGGCTCAGGTCATGATCTCCTGGTTCATGAGTTCGATCCCCACGTCAGGCTCTGTCCTGACAGCTTGGGATTCTGTCTCCCTCTCTCTCTGCCCCTCCCTCACTCGCACTCACACAAGCACACCCCCCTCAAAAATGAATAAACATTAAAAATAAAAAAATAAAATAAAATAAAATTTTGACCTGAATAGCTGGCCTTGCCATTTCCTGACAATGACCTCGAGGGAGGTGGAGATAGCGGGGTGGGAGAAGACAGCAGTTTGGTTTTGGACTTGCTAATTTTCTTTTTTTTTTTTTTTTAATGTTTTTATTTATTTTTGAGACAGAGAGACACAGAGCATGAATGGGGGAGGGTCAGAGAGAGAGGGAGACACAGAATCCAAAGCAGGCTCCAGGCTCTGAGCTGTCAGCACAGAGCCCGACACGGGGCTTGAACTCACAGAGTGTGAGATCATGACCTGAGGCGAAGTCGAATGCTTAACCAACTGAGCCACCCAGGCATCCCTGGACTTGCTAATTTTCATATGCCTCTTAGATACCCCAAAGAAGATAATGAGCAGGCAATCTGAGGATACACAGATGTAGAGCTCAGGGAAATTGTCCAGGCTGGGCATACAAATGTGGGAACTGTCAGTATATGGGTGGAATTTCAAGCCCTGAGAGGGGTAAAACAGCAGTGAAGGGAGTGTAGACAGAGAAGAGACAATGTACATGGACTGAGTCCTGAAAGACTTCACCTTTTAGAGGTTAGAGTCATGGGAAGGGACCAGTAGAAGAAACTGAGAATGAATGGCTAGAGAGGTAGGAACAACACCTGGGGGATGTGGGGTCCTGGAAACCAAGGGAAAAGAATGCTCAGGGAGGAGGGAGTGGTCAGTTATACATTAAAAAGAGGAAGTGACCAAGGGTGAGTGGGAGGGGTGAGAAAATCGTGTTTCCAGACTCAATGTTAGGTATGTTCTAGGATAGCCCGTTCATTATGCTTGGAGTCCACATATAGTAGCTATATGAGACACTGCTAATATTTGTAAATAACAATACGTTTATTTTGCTTAATGTTGTTTTCTTCCTGTTTAGAAAATTTCAGCTACATTTGCCTCTCATCTTAGCCATACTTATATGTTTGCACATACATGTGTAGCAAGCAAGCATACGTACGCACGGGCGCACGCGCGCATACACACACACACACACACACACACACACACACACACACACTGAGTTACTTCTGGGAGTCCCCAGGGGTTGGCTCACTAGTGCCTATGAGAAGTCCCAAGAATTATGACAGGGTGCCCTCTTCTGTCTTACCTGGGGAAATCTGATACTGCATACAGCCCTGTAGATCAAATGTTAATGTGTTAAGAGTCCTCAAGGTATTAGAGATCTACTTAATAAAAGAGGAAGGGGATTATTATTATGATTATGTATCCAATTTCAACTGATAATTAATTCATGACATTGTTAATTCTTCAAAAACATGCTAGGCTAAAATGTTTTGTTTGCTTCTTTGCTGTCTCTTCCTCCTCCTTCTTTAGTATATGACCAAATTTCAAGTAAATATATTTAAAAAATTATGGTAAAGATGTAAGCAATTTAATTGGATTAAAAGAAATGTGGTACAGGAGCCAACATGAAAGAGCTCTCAATGGCCAAAAATGCAACAATTTGAGCAAGAAAATAAATAACAGTATTGGATTATAGCCCACAAAGTAAAATAAATATCCAGGAGTCCATACTAATATAAATCAACAATGGAATAAATAAGTTAACTCTGGTTTTTGTGTTATATAAGTAGTACTGAGAAATAAATCTTTTTCATTTAACATTTTATTGGATGATCTAACCATATCGTTATATATATTTGGCTTACTGTTACTAATGCCTAGTGTTTCACCAGTGTACTTATCCCTTATCTTAGAGATAAAACCTATATTTCCTTTCCTACTATGCTATATAAACATCCCTGAACGTGACTATTTCTTTCTCTTTTTTTTTAACTTAATTAATTATTAGAGAGAGAGAGAGAAAGTGAGAGCATGAGCAGGGGAAAGGGGCAGAGAGAGAGAATCTTAGGCAGGCTCTGTGGTCAGCATCGAGCCCGACATGGGGCTCGATCACATGACCCTGGGATCATGACCTGAGCCAAAATCAAGAGTCCTATACTCAACCTACTGAGCCATCCAGACAGCCCTGAACATGACTATTTTTATGGAACTATACAAAAATATCTCTCTGGGATATGTATCCAGCAGCAGATTCTCTGGGCCATAGAACAAATGCATATTTCATTTTATTAAGTACCCCTGAATTGCTTTCTAGAATGAGTATACCAGGTTATGCTTTCACATGTAGCATACAAACTTCCCATCCTTTCACATTTCTGCCAATACTTGCCTACCTGTCTGATTTGTGCAATTCTAATGGGTATTTTATTAGTTTCCGTTGTAACAAATCAGCAGCAATTGAATGGTTTAAAACAACTCTGATTTATCTTACAATTCTGAAGATCAGAAATCCACAATAAATCTCTCTGGGCTAAATGAAGGTGTCAGCAGGGCTCCATTCCTTTCTGGAGACTCAAGGGAAGAATCTATTTCCTTGTCTTTCCTGTTTGTGGAGGCTGTTGGCGGTACTTGGATCATGGCCCCTTTTTTCATTTTCAAAATCAGCAATATATTGTCTACAAATTTCCCTCTCACTTTGCCCTCCCCGCTTTCTGTTTACAAAGACTCTTGTAATTACATGAGGGCCACCCAGATAACTCAGGATAATCTCCCCATCTCAGGATTCTGAACTAAATCACATCTCTCTGCCTTTTAATCTCTGCCAATATATTCAGACGTTTCAGAAATTCATAACTTGGGGGCTGATTATTCTGTCCACCATAGAAGTAAAGTTGTTTTGTTTTGTTTTGTTTTGTTTTACCACCTTCAAGAGAGTGGTAAAAACATATTGGGATCATATTCCACATCAAATATCTTGGGGGATTTTTTTTCTTTCACTCCCACTTTGCAATGTTGCGTGATGCTCATTTCCTGATAAGGACATTGGAGAGTATACAGAAAGAGAACTCATATTAGAATACTTATTTTTCATACTAACACAAGTCAGGTGCTCCATGAATCTGCTTCTGAATAAATCTGCAAGTTTCTAACACCTGACAGATGAAGAGTGAAGCAGAAACGAATACAGTTTCATTTAGCTCCGAAGACGCAAATTTGAGAATACTCTTATTTGTGGAGCGTTCAAATTCAATGTCATTATGCACAAATATCACACAAATATTAGCATAGATTTGTGATTTTTAGCACAAACAAAATCGTTTCTGAGTTTGAATGCAGAACTTCACATTGTTCCCCACTTCGAGGGTGCAGGTCAAAAACTGAGAAGAAATAACCTACGGCATGTTTTCAAAAAAATTTTTTCTTGATATCAGTAGAACCCTTCTTCCAACAAACACTTATATTGGTCACCAAAGTGTAACAGGCTTAAAGCCAACCTCACTGGTTGAAATGGGAGGTGGAGACTCAAGGGCCAAGCTCACTCTTCCTCTTTACCCTTACCAGGAGGCCCAGTGACATCTCTGTGGGGTTCTAGGCTTTGAGTATCACAGCCTGACTCATTCTAGGGTAGTCTAGGGGGTAAATACCCCCCAAAAAGGAAGAACATATAAAAATTTTTGTGCCTACATTAAGCTTGTTTGGGAAGAAGGCGACCTACTTGTACTTTGTCACCGATAGAAGACCATCCCACCTACAACAAAGAACCTGGAAGAGATATCACATAAAATGTTGACCAGAATATAGACACATTAATTTTCCAGGAAGGGACAGTTATCACTGACTTGTTTGTTGTAAGCCTGTTGCTTGTAGCAACACCTTTATAACTGGCTTACTTGGGCAGAGTGTGTGAATATGGAGGGGAAGCTCCATATTAACTGTTTCGGGAAATAAGTTGTAGCAGGGAGCAATTAGAAGTTTGTATTAGAAATCAAATTTTGTAATCAAAATTAGAAATGTTAAAATGCATGGTATAGCCAATCAGATTCCCGTATGTGGAGATGTACAATGCTTCATCATTTTAATCACTTTGCCAGCCGCCTGCTGATAAACTCTAAACTCTGATCCCCTGCTCTCTAAATTCTTCCTTCCATTTCATTGTTCCCTACAGTTAGTTCATCCAGCACCATTACTTCCCAACAAACCCAAACACATGCTCTGCAACTCACAGCATCTCTATCATTTGTCCAGCGTCTCATCCAATCTAAGCTCAAAATCATGTTTATGGTCATTTCTCAAGTCTATTTTTAATACCCATGAAGCTACAATATTTATATGGTCTTCTTATTTAATCTGTTGGTTCTCAGCTGGTAAAATGACAAGAAGTTGGCAATATTTGCAATCCCTCGATTGGGTTGATGGATTGTTTTCTATTTAAAGCACTCAATTTAGAAGCATTTCTTAGACAATTTGGCTTTTTTTAGAAAAAAAATCATCAACACACTCTCTGCTCTGTTTTTAGTCATTGCCTTGTTTCCATCTGTCAAAAGGGCTCTGTGCTTTTTTTTTTTTAACAACCCTTCAAATGTTGAAATTTAACCATGAGCCTCAGTTGTGATTTGATTTTTGGCTTTGGTACCTTTAAAGCTATAAATCGACTTAAACCTTTTGGCTGAAGTGGAGCAATCCACATAATTGGCTGCTGATATGGAAATTAGAAGGTAAATTAGCCAGGTACGGCCAAACAAACTGGATTAGAAAATAAAATGATTGAAAGATTGGCTTGAGACAGTGCAATGCAGCCAAAGTATCATTCACATGGAACAGATTGGATCTGCAATCTGGAACCCCAAGTTGGTGCCTTGGCTGCCAGGACAATCTCACAAGAGGTAAGAAGGCTCATTTAAAATCTCCTTTCACAACCCAGGAAGTTAGTGTTTACGAGGTCTTGGGTAAGAAAGCAGACAACATGATGAACAGAGAGCCTGGATTCTGATTCCATGTGAAAATCTCCAGCTGAACTGAATATGCTGTAGTTATATCCAGAGAAAATCCAAAAACAATCCTTTTGTGTAACATTAGGTAGACTCTTAAATATTGTGTTGTGGTCTGGAAATGAATAAAAATAAAAGCACAGGTATTAGGCAGGATTCTCCAGAGAAACAGAACCAACAGTGCATGCACATGGGTGTGTGAGGGAGACACGCATACACACACACACACACGCACACACACACACACACACACAGATTTATTTGGCTTATGTGATTGCTGAGGGCTCGCAAGTTCAAAATTTGCAAATCAGGCTGGCAGGCTAGACACCCAGGGAAGAGTTGCTCCAATCTTGAGTGGAAGGCAGTCTGGAGGCAGAATTCCTTCTTCCTTGGGACGCCTCATCCTTTTCTCTGAAGACCTTTACCTGATTAATTAGGCTCATTCACATTACACAGGGTAATCTGCTTGACTCAGTCTACTGATTTAAATCTTAATCACCTTGAAAAAATATCTTCCTGGGGCATCTGGGGGGCTAGTCAGTTGAGTGTCAGACTCTTGGTTTTGGCTCATGTCATGATCCTGGGGTCGTGGAATCAAGCCCCAGTTTGGGCTCCATGTTGAGCATGGAGTCTGCTTGGGATTCTCTCTCTCTCTCTCTCTCTCTCTCTCTCTCTCTCTCTCTCTCTCCTCTCTCTCCCTCTGCCCCTCCCCCACTCACACATAGGCACATGTATGCTCTCTCTCTCTAAATTAAAAAAATATATCTATCTATTTATGTCTATCTATCTATCTATATCTTGACAGCAACATCCAGACTGGTGTTTGACCAAATATCTGGACACTGCAGGGTAGCCAAGTTTACACTTAAGATGAACTATCACAGCACAGCAACTTTTATTCTAATTCCTTTATTTATTCATTCAAATGTGTTTATTGAGTCCTACTTTATGCTAGGTACTCTCTTAGACACTCAGGATACAGAAGGAAATCAGACTGACTGTGTCCTTGCTTTCATGGAGATCACAGCACAGCCAAGAAAAAACACAAGATATGGAAGGAGGTTTTGCCTACTCATTAGGAATTTTGACTGAAGTCTTGAAAAATATGAGATAATTATCCTATCCTGATATTCCAAAGAGAAGTGCTTGGTTTTTGCACTTATAAGCACATAATATATATGAAATCATTTCCTCCAAAGTTGACTAAGAAATTCAAATGTCTTAGAATAGCCTAAAATTTCAGAATGTTCATACTGCATGGGATTCAAGAAGTGTGATTTTCATCATGATATTTCTATCTGGATAAGGTAAATATTCAAACTGGCTATAAATGTCTAAGCACAGCACTATCTGCTTAGCTAAATTTCTGCCAGTGTTCTGGGCAGCCATAAAATGCTCACATTGCTTGCCCTATAAATGGACAATGGCCAAAAGACTATCATTCCATTTGGATCTAATGTGTTTTTCTGTGAAGACACAGCGTGGCCTCAGGGCATGACTTGGATAATGGTCTCACACAGAGTGTCTGGGGAGCAATTCTGTGAGGGTCCTCATTCTGTCCACTCTGCCTTCTTTGTGGAAGATGGCTTTGTGGTGTAAGCACTGGCACTGATCAACTTTCCAAAAGCGGGGCAGACATCTCAAGAATGAAGAAGATTAATTCAAGCTAGTAAGCGTCTAGAGCTTAAGGACACCAGCGGTGAATTTGGATGGCTCATGTTTAAAATATGACTTACGAGCTATGTGATCTTAGATAAGCAGCTTTATTTCTCTGTGATTCAGTTTGCTAATTTGTAAACTGGAAACAATATAGTCAATAATATATTAGTCAATATAGACAATAATATGGTCAACACAGACAATAATCTCATTAGATTATTGTGAGTAAATAATGTATGTTCAGAAACTAGAATAATTCTGTCATCCAGTGTTTCATCATGTATGTAACATGCATACATACATACTTGCATATGTATTCTACTATGTATACAAAGATGTAGATATATACAGTATATGTATTCATACATACATATTCAAAATGTACATGATTAATACAAGTATATCAAAACAAAAATTTATTATCTTTCATTGTTATAAAATTTATTTAGTGGGGTAATATTTCCCTGGATAATATTTCTCTTTCTGAATAGACCCTATTTTAAAAATGTGGTTGGTCAGTTTAAGTGCCAAACAAGCTTGAGTTTAGATATTAAGGTATAAAGCTCCAGATGGAGTTATCAAAGCTCTGCATTTGCTGTAAAGTCAAATCTTCACGTCTGCCCCAGTTGGGAGTAGCCCTTTCTCTTCACTGAGGATTCTTCCCACTCAGTGTGCTCTCTGTGCTTTTGGACCTTTTCAGCGTCCTTCCTTGGAGGAAGGTTAGGAGGGTTACAGAGGGTTAGGAGAAAAGGGAAATTTTGCAACGTGAGTGCAGTTGGCACCTACGTTATTGGAGCCCACCACCCACAGGGTACCCGCTGTATAACTGTCGTCATTCTTCCTAGATCAGGTATTCATTCTTAGCTTGGAGGCCAAGGCACATCTCCTGAAATAAAATGCACTATTTTTCCAAATGCAGGTATGTATGGGAATATAAGGAGACATGCATCTATAATTTTTATTCAGTTCTACAAAAACAAAGCAAAACGAAACACTGCTTTACATAGAAATCATGTCATTCAGGGAAAGCTGGTCATTTCAGGGAAGGCCCCCACTTGCCCCTGTGGTGAAGGGTCATTCAAGAGAAGGGGAGATCTTGGGGGGTAGGTTGTGTAAATGGAGGTCTTCTTAATAGTAAGCTATGTAAGAAAAATAAGGAGATGTGAATGCATTTTTACCTTGAATTTGCAGAGGAGATTATAGAGTTTACAAATACCTGCCTCACGGAGTGGTAATAAAAGCAGAAATGATACAACTAATGAAAATAGTTGTTCACTGAGCATCTCCTTTGTAGCTGGTACTGTGTTTCACGTGTAGGTTAAAAGGACCTAGCAAATAGTAGGTACTTCATAAACAGTAATTCCTGCCTCTCTTTTTCTCTCTTACTCTCCCCTATTCCTTCTTGCCATTCTAGGACATTCATTCATCTGATGGATCATCCTCTGTTTCCTAAGATCTTCCTTCTGTTTTTCTCCCCCAGCTTTCTATAAGATTGTGTAGCAGGAATTCATCCATGAGAAAACTCTTTACTTACCTAAATATATTTATAATTATAAATATGGGTTGGAAAGCCCACAAGCTGAATTCATTTACTTCTCAGTATTCAGAAGTAGTTCCTTTCCTTTTGCTTTTCCCCCTTTTTAAAAAACATACTATAAGAATAGGGGTGCTTGGGTGGCTCCGTCGGTAAAGCATTCGACACTTGGTTTCAGCTCAGGTCATGATCTCATGGTATTAAAAATACTTGGAAATCATAGAAGTGTTACTTACAATTATTTCTCCCTAACAAAACTGCTTGTGTTCTTTCTGGTAGTTGTCTATAAATGTTCCTCTCATTAAACTACTATAATTAATATAGGTGCGCCTGTAGTAACCATTTTCCTTGTGCTCTGTAGTCATCATAATTATCTTTATAATGGCTGGCTACTACCTCATGAGATAGATTATTTTGCCTTCCCTTTCCATTGGTTCCTTTGATTCTTTAATCTTTATTCTGTTACAAAAATAACATTTTATTCTTTTACTGGATTAATGTCTCTTAGACACAATTCACAGAAATGGTATTACTGGGAATTCTTTTCCTATGGGAATGTTTTTTCTAGGCTGTCATCAGAAACTGCAAGTTGTCCAACATTATGGTCTACTTTCAGCAAACCAGATAAATCTGTGTTTAGTAAGCTCAAGATTTTAAACCTGTGCCATCAAGAGTCACCCTATGTTAAGACAGAAGACCCAGTGAAACGACCAAGGGCCATACTGGCATTAACTACTGAAGTGGCTGTGGAAAGAGGCCACCTCATATTTCGGTGACTCTTAGATATGATGAATAGCCTCTCCCTTAAGCTTCTAAGTAATGCTGTATGAAGGCAGCAAGGAGGACAGAGGACAGATGTAGGTGGACAGCATGACTCTGGTAAGCTCTTGGCAAGGCTTAAGGATCATAGCTGTCATCTTTGCCTATCCTCCATAGTCTGGAGAAAATGAATGATGATAATGTTACTCATCTACAAGAGTTCAGTTTTCTCCATAAACACAGCTGTGTCGTGAGTTAAGCAAACTCAATATGTGAAAATTCAAATTGACTGAAAAATAAACTAAAGATGATTATTTGCACCATAAAAGAATTCTGTACTTTATAAGTGATTCATTACGGAATTATTTTGAATACTGAGGTCTCTTAATGATCCTGAAATGAAATTCTGTTTACACACATGTGATTTGCATGCAAGTTTTTAAAGCCCATTAATTACATACAGAAAGGTATAACCACACTGATGGTTCTCCTTTCTCTTTTGTAAAGGATTCTGTTTATTTTTCCAAAGGCAGATTAGTTTTAGGTTTTTTTTTTTTTTTTTTTTTTTTTGTCATTTAGATGTGAACTCAGATTTAAAATAACTTTCCCCTTAAGTTAGCTGCCTAGGAAAACAACTTGTATTATTTCAATGCTAATTAAAATAATTTTGCCTATGTGACCACCTAATTCTAGAAAATAATACTACAGACATTCCGTTAGTGAAGATATAGTTTGTAATCACATCACTTGTGTGTCCAACACAGTGCTGCATCTAGGAATAATTCACACTCTGGCATGGGATGGAGAACAGGCATGAAGAAAGTGGACCGTACCGTCAGAAAGGCTTGAATGATTTCACCACTTTCTATATACGTGCAGATTCCATTTCCACAAGTCGGCTAAGGAATATGTGATTACTTGCCAGACTAGAAAGTGAATTTAAACCTGCCACAATCTGGGAGACAGAAGCAAGTAATGAGCAGCTAAAAGGAATATAGAAACATTCACATTCGTACTTCCAAAGATGAGGGAGCATAAAAAGATACTGTTAAGTGTTGCTGGAACAAAAAGAAAGACCATTTACATCTTTGAAGGGAAAAATAAAAATGCAAGAGCTAAAAACATCGCATGTACTTAAAAATTAGGAGAAGAGACAAACAGGGTGTAGCTTTTAAATGAACTAAGCCTTTACCTTCTATAGGAGTGGTCAAAATGTGCTGTTGAAGGTTTTAAAAATCAAGAAAATAGCATAATGGAATAAGCATCATATTTAAATTTGCCAGTGAAGCTACAAGAACTAAAACAGAAGAGGCTAAGAGTGATTTCTTTTTGAAGGAGGAATGGAGGAGAAAGGGTGGAGAATATTGCTTTTCAGCGTCAGCCCTTTCCTCTTGGACTTTTTTTTTCCTCTTTTTGTCTTTATTTTTTTTTTTTTAATTTTTTTTTAACCTTTATTTATTTTTGAGACAGAGAGAGACAGAGCATGAATGGGGGAGGGTCAGAGAGAGAGGGAGACACAGAATCTGAAACAGGCTCCAGGCTCTGAGCCATCAGCACAGAGCCTGACGCGGGGCTTGAACTCACGAACCGCGAGATCATGACCTGAGCCGAAGTCGGATGCTTAACCGACTGAGCCACCCAGGCGCCCCTGACTCTTTTCGTCTTTACTGTGTACCTGTTTTACTTTGATTTAAAAAAAAATTTTTTTAATGTTTATTTATTTTTGAGACAGAGAGAGACAGAGCATGAGCTGGGGAGGGCAAAGAGAGAAGGAGACACAGAATCCGAAGCAGGCTCCAGGCTCTGAGCTGTTAGCACAGAGCCCAACGCGGGGCTCGAACTTGTCAACTGCAAGATCATGACCCGAGCCGAAGTCAGATGCTCAACTGACTGAGCCACCCAGGCACCCTGCTTTGATTTTAACAAATCTTTTGCATGTATACACATAGGCATACAAGTATACCAGAATCTTCAATGGCTTGCATCATCCTGACAAAAAAAAAAAAAAAAAGCAAACTTCTCAGGATGATCACAGGGTCATTCATGACCTAAAACTGCTTACCTTTGGAAACTGTAACCAGTTTCCAATGTCCACCTGCAGCCCAGCCACACTGAGCAATTTACTGCTCCTCGAGACTTGTCTTTTTTCTCCGGCCCTGCAACATCCTGTTCTTCTGCTTGGTATTTGCCCACTGGCTCTCTCATCCATTTCCTGCCTTTTCTCTTCTCTATTCTGTATCACAGGGAGCTCACCTCGGCAAAGCATATTCTTAGGCTCCCATGCCTGGGCAGTGGGAGCCAGTAATGGGAAACTGGCGTATAGGAGGAAGGTAAAAATCAGGGTATTCCACCCCTCCCTACACGCACACCGTTCCACCCCAGCCCCTCCTTTCTGCTACAGGCAGATTCCCTGACAGGGCTGTGTGTCCTCCATGGTTCCAGTCCCCAGTAAGCAGACTCTGTGATATTTCTGTCTCCACCTGGCAACCTCAGCTGCCCTGCCCCTGCAGCTGCCCTGCCCCTGACCGGCACCACCATTTTTCTTTATTGCCCTGGCCCTAGGAGCGAGAGAGTTTCCCTGCAGGTGCTAACCTCTGAATCGCTTCAGCTTTTGCCATTTGTTCTATCAATTCTTCCAGTACCTTTGAAGCTACTTCTGTCTGTTCAATTTCTTCCCTTCAGCTACACTGGAATGAGTTTCACTTCTCTGACTCGACTCTGACCAAGCTGGTTAATTCTATTTGTCCACTTAGATTAATGTCAGGGATCACCACCTTCAGGAAGCCTTCTTGGTCTGTGTTAGCAGCTCTTAGAGTCCTCCGTGATTATCTCATCTCTCACTTCCATGTGGCATTGTGGTTGTTTCTTTGGTCTGTTTTCCCAGAATGTGAATTTCTCAAGGGCCAAGACCCTGTCACAGATGCCTTATTTCTCTTGTATTGAATAGTGACTAGACCCAGTGAGCACCCAGTAAATATTTGTTGAATCATGGTATCAGAAATGTGGAAAATTTTCTTTTCAGATGGACAGTAGTGTTGACATCCTAAATACACACGTCTAACAGTCCAAGGATGGAGTCCTAAGGTAGTGGTTAGGGATGTCCACTGTTGTATTCTCTCTTCTGTATCTTCTGCCGACGGCAGCGCATTTCAAATGTTTCCCAGCATAACCCCCAGTAAAATATATACTTTATAGAGTCTCAGTATTTAATAAAGAGTAAGTGTTTTTCATTATGCATTTATTTTCATGACAGGTACATACATACATGAGATGTGTCCTTTCTATTGTATTCTTCTCAACACATTCTGTTCTATTTCATTAAAAAAATTCCAGTTGCATCCTACTATATTAATTTCATAAAAATCTAAGAGTCACAAAGTTTCCATTGAAAAGCCTACCTTAGGTGATAGAGATGGCTTTTACCTAAACAGAGGGTCTTCAAGGATGGGTAAGATTATTTCTGCTGTCCTCTTTTAAAATCGTTCCCTCGAATATATCACATATGCCTGAAATACCACTGAGGAATCTGAGTTGCCTTATGTTGAAGAACCAATGTCTCCTCCCCCTTTTAACAATAATGATGATATGGGGTGCCTGGGTGGCTTAGTTGGTTGAGCATTCAACTTCAGCTCTGGTCACAACCTCACAGTTCATGAGTTTGAGCCCCGCGTTGGGCTCTGTTGACATCTCGCAGCCTAGAGCCTGCTTCGGATTCTGTGTCTCCCTCTCTCTGTCCCTCCCCGACTCGTTCTCTTTCTCTCTCAAAAAATAAAATAAACATTAAAAAATTAAAAAACAAATAATAATGATGATAACAATAATAATCATAATAATTATAATTCTCCTTGGAAGGTGGAACACTAAACTATTATTAAACACATTTGAATATATATAAATGAGTTTCAGATCTTCCTATTGGGGTAAGAATTAATGAATAGAGAAGGTAAAAATGATGAACACATGAAAGGAAAGGATAAAGCTTTCCTAATCCGGACATATACACACACAAAAGAAAACCATTACACCACTTAAAAATGTTACCTAGAGTGTCTGATCAAACAGTTTATATATGTGAAGCCAACATCCTGATCACTAGGAACTCATTAACCTCCACTGAGATACATACTTATGAAGCTGAGTTTTTATTCATTGCATTCTATTTTATAAAAAGTTTGAAAATGTTCATAATCTTGACTTGGATGCTGCATGAAACAGGCTGCAAAAAATCAAAATATTATGGTCTCATTGATCAAATATTTTGGATCAGGCCTACTATTAGAATATCCTCAGTAGATTTGCAGGGCACTAGT
Organism: Neofelis nebulosa; assembly: GCF_028018385.1. NCBI lineage: Eukaryota > Metazoa > Chordata > Mammalia > Carnivora > Felidae > Neofelis > Neofelis nebulosa. The sequence continues at coordinate 134,058,006 of NC_080782.1, forward strand.
CCATCTCTCTTAGTATACAGATATTATTTCTCTTATTAGACATTCATGCACAGACACAAAATAATTTTTTCCAAGGTAAGGAACAAAAGACCGTCACTGAGCCATCTGTGAAAAATTTCACATCTGATATGTATAACCAAGGTCAGGAACAAAAACACATAATAGATGGCTCAGGGTCAAAGTCTACGTCCTGAACAAAGAGGTAGATGTGATCCAAAGCAAAAGAAACGCTGCATTCTTTTCTTTTGCTTCAGCTTCTAGAGACTATCAACTTAGGATGTGATGGGGGTGGGGTGGGGAGATGAGCATTTTTACATAGGATTTTTTTTACACATATCCTTTTTTTTAATCTATTTTGCATAGTTTTTAATAATGGATGTATCTCTACCAAGCTACTATTAGGTGCTATTAAAAGACTTTTATATGTGATCCACAGCCGAGCAGAAGAAATAAATTGTTTTAAGCCAGACGCTCGCTGACACCAAAAAATGCTCTGAAAGCCAGAGTTCGTTCTAGCCTGCAGGTGGGCATTCCTTCTATTTGCTGGGGGTAGTCTATTAAAAGGGAATTGAGGAGAGAGAAAGGAATGGTAACAAGAATGACAGAAAGAAAGGGCAATAAGCAGATGGAGAGGGGGAAGGAGCACATGACACTAAGATTCTAGCACTAAGATTCTTTCTTTCTGGAGTTTAGACCTTACCAGAAATATATAGCATTGCATTTCAGACCAGATCCTATTCAGAGCCCGGGTGTCTTGCTGATAACTAATGTGTCCTTAAAGGGAGACTGTTACGGGTTGAATTGTGTCCTCTAAAAATTCATGCATCAAAGCCCTAATCCCCAAAACCTCCGAATGTGACCTTATTTGGAAACAGGGTTATTGCTGGTATAATTGGTTAAGATGAGGTCATGCTGGAGTAGGGTGGGTCCCAACTCCAGTATGACCTATGTCTCATGAGAAGGGGGAAATCTGGACACACAAACAGGCATGAATAGAGAGAAAATACTGTAAGAGATGCAGGGAGAAAATGGCCATCTACAAGTCAAGGAGACATCCTGGAACAGATCCTCCTCTTACATCTTGGTTTTGCACTTCTAGCCTCCAGAACTGACACAACACAATTCTGTTGTTTCAGCCACCCAGTGCTGACAGCTCAGAGCCTGACGCAGGGCTCTATCTCACAAACTGTGAGATCATTACCTGAGCCCAAACCAAAAGTCAGACGCTTAAGCAACTGAGCTACCCAAGCACCCTCAGCCACCAGCTTTTTATACTTTGTTAAGGTAGCCCTTGCAAACCAATACAGATACTAAGGCAGATTTCAGTTCACCCACTAAAATTTAAATCGTCTATGAAATATTAAGCATTGCTTTAAGATAAGGGCAGAAGGCTGGTTCTCAGTCTCTGCCCTCAAAGAGCTCATGATCACAGCTGAGTATTCCAAGCAAGCAGAGTGCTCCTTTAACTACCCTAACTGAGGAGAAATTAGAGGGCGAATATCACTATCCCACTTGTAAAGACAAGGAAGCAAAGAGGAGAGATTAAGTGCCTTCTTAAACTGAACATCACAAGAGTGAATTGAACTTTTCTCACTTAATTTGCCCAGGAACAAATGGTTTCATTTGTAAATTAGGGGTAAGGGGGATGGGAGTAGAGAGACTCCTCTTTAACTAGGGGTCATTTAGGGAGTTGAGTATGACATGGAGTGTGAAATGTTGAAGTCCAAACATTTGTTTCACTTACTCAGCCGTTTCCTTTCTTCACCCTTCTCTATACATATTTCCCTTTCTTTCTTACACTGGTAGTATGTTTTTCAGACACTATATATGGTGGACCCAACAACAAATAACAGCAATATTCCTCAGAATAATGGAGAGAAAGGGGATAAGAACAAAATTAACTTGTACAAACATGAAGACTCAGTTCGGATCACTGTGAAATGTATTTGAAGTACAGACAATCTGTTGTATTGCTTCTTTACTAGAAATACTTGTTTTAGGCCAGTTATTGGGTTACTTGCCATTTTTACTCTCAGTTCTGACAAATACTTGGAAGTATTTGAAAGGACATCGTTTGTACAGGGCTGTCTATAACTATGAGGCTGTCTGGTATTTTTACCAAGTTTTACTATATGATTCCCATGAAGTCATCCACAAGACTCATAATCAAAAGATGTTTTTTGCTGTGTACAAGTTGGCTGTGCAAGCTCCTGAATAAAACATTTAGGTTATATTATCAGTCCCCACAAAATCCTATTATGCCTTATTATAATCATCTCCTAAGGTAGATTACATCATGTTAGATACTAGCATGAGAAAAGCAATTTAATTGTGTCTTTCAGGTATGCTTTTCCCTTTTGTGTAATAGATCAAATATTTATTTATCCATTAGAGGGCACTGTTTCACAAATTTTAATCCTGTTGTCACTTGAAACATATGAATGGTCAATTCCCTGACAAAATAGTGAAAATTTTTAGAAAATTCTATCTCAATAGCTGTTTAATTTGGAATTTTGAAGACAACATATGTGAAATCTTCATATAGAATGTAAATTCCAAGAGTGCATTGGACATGTTTATTCATTCATGTGGCATGAGGACATAGGTAACAACAAAAGTACAAAATATGTGCAGCATGAAACTGATGTTGATAAGGCTGTGTCATAAAACATTAAAGCTTCAGATTATTTACTAGTTATCAGAAACTCAATCTGGTCTTCACATTTTTCAGTGGCTCATACAAATAGTCAATTTCTTGTACTTTCTGTAAATTCTGGGTGCAGAGAACAACCAAAGAGTCTTTGTACTATTACCAAACCAAAGAAAACTAACACACTAAGAATGTTCTAGAAAGAAACGCAGGCTAATGCAGTAATTTCCTCCGCACAGGAAATACGCTTGAGGAAAGATGTGAGAAAACTTTCACTATTAACTTTCTACTTTTGTATACTTTAAATTTGATATAAGAAAAATGATATAATGCATTGTGTATTGTTTAATGAAAGGATGGACTGGGGCATCTTCTATTTAAAAAATATTATTACTCTACTTGAAGTTTATAGCTCTCTTTCCATTACAAAGGAATTGTTATAAAGATATTTTAGAGAGCAACATTCTGAATATAATCATTGATACTGGATTAGAGGCACAATACACAGAATAAAGTAAATATTGGCATTTGGGATTTTTATACTATTGGTGTAGATAGTTTCAATGATGTCATAATTTGAAAACAGTGAGTCTGTAATGAGAAGAGATACTCAACATCCTCTCGTTCTACATAAAAATGTTTTCTAACCTAGAATAAATAATTGAGATAGAAACTTATTTAGAATTAAGGAAAAAAGAGTTCATTAGATAAAAATGAAAATAATAATTTCAATGAACAAACTGACTTGTTTTCACTCTTGGTACTGCTCATGTACAGAGAGTTACTGAGTAGTTATTTTGATTGCCTGTTAAAAAGGAATGTCACCAGGAACAATGATTCATTCTTGCAAACTCCAGAATTCCAAGATATGAAGACAAAACATATATCCTGTCTACTCCATCATTATGACTCTAGCCCCGTCCCAACTCCTTTCACTTTTTGATTCGTGCCCTGACTTTAGTTTTTTGTTTTTTTTTTAAGTTTATTTATTTATTTAAGAGAGAGAGAGAGAGAGAGAGAGAGAGAGAGAGCGCACACATGCACAGGGGAGAGGCAGAGAGAGAAAGAGAGAGAGAGAATCCCACACAGGCTGTTCACTGTCAGTGTAGAGCCTGACATGGGACTCGAACCCATGAACCATGAGATATGACCTGAGCCAAGACCAAGAGTCAGAGGTGTGACCTACTAAGACACCCAGGTGCCCCACCTTCATGAACTTTAAAACTGGGAGACAACTGTTAATGATTGGAAGTAAGGTGGGTTTTATGCAGCTTATCCCTTTGGAGAACTTCCTTTTCTAGCTGAATTATTTGGTCTTCCAGAATTCTTTGCCTATAACAGGGCTGAAAGAGCAAGTTTCCAAAATTTAAACTATCACTGGTCAAAGACCTCAGCTATTTGGGGCATCTACAAGTGGTAACCTGGATTATTTGAAAGGAATGAATTAGTGGAACAGGATTCTTTTCATATTTGCACAGTCATCCAAGAATATTAACTTCACTCTCTTCTTAGGTCTCAAATCTATATAAGTAATGTGCACTGTGGTGGGACAGAACTGATGAGTGAAAATAGCCAAAAGGGAAATCTGTGGCCTGGGAAATTCTGTGAGTTTGATGGCTTAATAGCAGTATGAGATAACAAGTCTAGACTATATAAATTGAAATGCCATTATATGCTTTAGAATAATGGGAAGATCTGGAAAATGCATTTACCTAATTCATTTCAGGCCCATGCAAATACCAGAAAACTGATCTGCAGGATAAATGTAGGTTCTAACACTCGAGCATTATTACAATCATTCCCAGATATTTGGATTCTCGAAATTAATTCATTTACCCTTTGGCTAGATCTTTCTAAGCCCACAAACAACACTCTTCATTCTCTTCTCGAGGGGCATGTCCAGAGTGAAATGAACTGGGTGAAGAGCATCTCTGCTATCCATTCTGCTGACCTGAGTTTGATGTCAAACCTGTGCCAGAGCCTGGTGAGCCTCTCAAGGAAAAGAAAGATCCTTCCTTCTGCCAGGCCACAAGGTGGGGCATTAAGAATGCGGTGACAAATTACAATTGGGAAACGTACAACATCTAAGAAATGAGCAAGAAGAGGAAACTGAGGCCATTTCTGTTTGACAGGTCATTGGGCTTTCTCCAGTGTTCCTGTTCCCAGAGATCTTTTTCAAACCGTGACCACTTTCAAGTTCTTCTGGTCTTGTCAGCTCTCACTCAAAGAAAATAGCTTTGCCTATTGCTTTCCTGGGAACAGAGGTTTGCTGGCATGAGCTCCCTCAAGCTCTATCCTTTCCAGCTACAAACTTATCCTCATGCTCACGGTCTTCTCTCTCTTCTCAAAAGGAGAACGACCCCCATCACTTTTCTGCCTTTGAGACTACGGTCTGCTTCCCATACCATTTTATCCAATTATCCTTTCAGGATTTGCTGTATCAACTAGTATCTTCCTTCCCCTTAATATAAAGTCATACTCAAGCTCTCCACTTAAAAAACAAGCAAAAACGGTCTTTGGTGTCATCAAAACATCAACATCTTGGGGCATCTGGGTGGCTCAGTTGATTGCGCATCTGACTCTTAATTTTGGCTCAGGTCATGATCCCAGGGTCATGGGATCAAGCCCTGCGGAGGGTCCATGCCTTATTGTGGATCCTGCTTAAGACTGTCTCTCTCCCTCTGCTCCTCCTGGCCCCCGACTCATTCTCTCTCTAAAATAATAATAATTAATAATAATAATAATAATAAACCCATTAACATCTTACTTCTTCTGTAAACTGCTTGAGTAAGTAGACTACACTCCCATTCTCCTAGCTTGACTTTGAATTGATGCCTCCACCAGGTATGATCTTCATTTTTATTAGTGTACTTACTCTCACAAACCTTCTAATATGTAGTTCCTGTGACCTCTACCCAGTCTCCTCATACTTGAAGTTTCTGCTGTATCTGAGACTGACCATGCTTGAAGTTCTCTCCAAGAAAACTTCTGTGCCATCACATCTCTTGACCTCCTTCCTTCTTCTCTGGCTGTTCACTTGATGGCTCTTCTTTTTCTTCAATATAGTAAATCACTGGCTCTCAGATTTCATTCATCAGAAGCCGCTGAAACATACGTTTATCTATTCCACCCACAAGTCTCAGATAAGGCTTGATAATTTGCATTTCTAACAAATGCCAACTCTGATGCTGCTAGTCTGAGGCCCGCAGTGATTGAAATGGGCATGTTTTATCCTTTTAATCTGCTTTCTTCCTATTCTGCACTCTTTTAGTAAGAGAATTAACTTATTTGATGGGTTGCCTGGGTGGCTCATTTGGTTGAACTTCCAACTCTTGATTTCAGCTCAGGTCATGATCTCACAGTTCGTGAGTTCCAGCCCCGAGTGAGGCTCTGCACTGACAATGCGGAGCCTGCTTGCATTCTCTGTCCCCCTCTTTCTCCTTCTCTGTCCCTCCCTTGCTCTCTCTCTCTTTCTCTCTCTTAAAACTAATAAATAAACACTTAAAAAAGAGAGATTTAATCTATTCGCATGCATCATCTGTTATCTGTGTACAAATGACCCACTCCCACCTCTGTACCAGAGGTCCCGATCATTCTCCTCTGAACGCTTCATCCAGGTTTACTACCACCTATATCACCTTTGCTTGTATATTTTATAGGCTCCTCTAAATTAACCTGTCCAGTATGGTACACATTATGTCCTCCACTCCAAATGGACTTCTCATTTGTGCTCCCTGGCTGACTTAATAAGCATCAACCTACATGCATAGCAAGGACACTTGGAGTCAACTTTGACATCCTTTGTTCTCACAGCTCTTTGCCTCAGATGTAATGAATGGTTCTCAAAATCCTGTAAATTCTACCTTCATTATATTCCTCTGGTCTTGTTCTATCCAAATTTTCTGGTCTGCTATATCACAAATACATCCTAATTGAAGCCCCTGTTCTCTGTCCCATCATTAGTTCTAAAATTCAACTTTCTAAGATTCATATCTAATCATGTCACTTCACCCTTCTTTAAAAACCAAACTTACAATGATTCTGCATTATCTACAATGCAGAGTTACGATGTCTTAGCATGATATTAATAAAGTACTCCACTTAATTTCATCTTGTGATACTTCCCTGTGTTTCTAGATTGACAGTTATACCCGAGCACCTGCCACATCCAGAATCAGACACATAGGTCCCTCATGTGTATACTCAAGCTGGATCACTGCATTTGACTTGTTGCCCCCCATTAACCTACACTCACCCATCTTCTAACTCCCAGAAAAATAAATAGCTCTTTCTTGGGCTCCCATGCCATTTTGTTCATATACCCTATATAGACTTTCCACTTGGTACTGTGGGACTTTGTATATATGTCAGACTCCCTTGTTAGGTTGGAAACTGCTTGATGTTCTCATGTTCATATCCCTGGTACCTAACACAGTTTGTAACAGATGGAAGACCTTCAATAAACATTTAGTTTGAACTGAAGCCCTGCAGTCAGACAAACGTCATAAAATATAGGCAGATACCCATGAGGCTTGGATTCCTAGCCACTGTGGCTGGAATTAGGGATTTCCTTTTCTCTTTCCCCAGCACTACCAGAGTTGGAGTAAACGCTCAAGTGTCATTAACATGACTTAATTTGGATTGCTTCATGATGAACCCAAAGAACAAGCTCTAAATTAGGTTTATATAACATATTTCCTGAAGCTCTTACTCTGCAACTTTCCTTTGTCTGTTGAGATTGAACACCTGCCTCTAATCTTATGGTAGAGTCATGATGTACCTCTTACATTGTCCATAATCCTAAACCAAAGGGCCCATCCTAGCTCTCCATTTACATGTGTCAAATGACTTAACCTTTCTGGGCCCCAGTCTCCTCATTTCCAAAATGGAAATAGCAACAGTACCAACCTCATAGTCTTTAATCAGGCCTTTCAAAACGGCTTCTCAACTAGACTTCCTGAATCATCCTCTCCCTCTCCCACCTAAGTATCTGCTTTATTTTTGTAAACTTATTTATTTTGAGAGAGAGAGGGAGGGAGGGAGAGAGAGAGAGAGAGAGAGAGAGAGAGGGAGAGGGGAGCATGAGTTGGGCAGGGGCAAAGAGAGAGGGAGAGAGAATCCCAAGAGAGAGAGACCGATACGGGTCTCAAACCCACAAACTGTGAGTTCATGACCTGAGTCGAGATCAAGAGTCTTAACTGACTGAGCCACTCAGGCGCCCTTCCCACTTAAGCATTTAAATGAATTAGTTTAAATATTAAAGTATACGTTAGGTGCTCAATAAATAGTAACCGTTTTTAATGTTAGTTATATTCTGAATCTCTTCCATGGACCCCCAGGACAGAATTCCAAAGATTAAAACTTCCAGGGTATTTGCATATGTTAAGATGTCTAAACCTTATATGTAATCACTAAAGATGCAAAACTGTTTTTTAACAGTTGGGCTTGGAATTGCTGAAAATGCCTTTGAGCTCTTTGTGCTTTACTTGCCTTATAAAAACTGACGTGTTATCATACTGAAACATATCCCATTTGTTGGTACATGTCTATTTATGGCAGGAGAGAGCAATGCCCCTGTATCATTTTACAGTTCTTAATAATGCATATGAGGGTAGCAAATGCTAATATGCTGAAAACAGCATTGGATCTACTTTTTCTCCTTATTAATAAAAACTATTTTTCCTTAATCCACAAAGTTATTACGCGATCCTTTGGGAAAGAAAATAAATAAATAAAAGTAATTTGACATCAAAATCTGAAATTGCCAAAACTCCTTTATCCCCCCCACACACAGCTCTTAGCCAAAATATTTTCCTATTGAAAATTTACCTCTGCATTTAGAAAATATTCATTCATTCTTGTAGCGTTCCTGGGTTTTAAGAGAGATAATTCCAAAATTCTATCCTCACTTCACCCCCTGAAATTTGAGACCTCTAAAAGGAATTGAAGACACCAAGAGGTTAAATGGCTTTCTCAGGACCACACACCACGTTAGGGTCGGAGCTGGGGTTACAGACTGCACATTTCTCCATTTCTTTCTTAAGTGTTTCACGAGGCAGACTTTCCCCTCTATTTATTTAGGTGTAGTAACTGTGCTGGTCACCAGTGAGTGGGGTTTCACAATGTGGCAATAAGATATATAAAAGATGACCTTTTAAGAAAGCATTTTGTGCCCTTTGTTTAAAGTAACACAGATACTCTGAAAATAAATCTTTCTCTCCATTTGTCTGGATCTGGAACTCTGTGTGTGTCAACATAGCAGGTAACCAGCTTTGGGACATATGTGTGTCTTGTTTGGTCCTTTACGAAAATCCCTTTCCCACAGGCATCTTGTTTTACGTTTATGTAAAGAATAAACTATGTCTTCCCAAATTGTACCTTTAAAAATAAGAGGAAAATACTTATTTACAGTTAGGGGATACAACATTTATGATACAATCAACTATCTGACAGCATCTACCAGACAGGGATACAATGTACAGTTGGCTAGGTCAGGCAGTGACGGACTGGGGTGAGTCATTCCCATCACAGTCTACACGGATGGTGCCCTCTGGAGTTACACAACGCACAACATGTGTGGCCATACACCGCTGTCTTGTTGATAAAGCTGAAGTTTGTATTCATGTGCGGAATAATTTCCAGCTATGTCCTTTTGCTTAGCCCAAGAAAGATGGAAGGTTGGCACAGCCAACAAAATGTTCAAGAAAATGTCATAATATATAGAAGCAATTAAAATTTGCTCTTGCATGTTTTTGCTTAATCTTTCATTTATCATTTTTTAGAAGTTATTTTCTCTTTTGTTTTCTACTAACCTCATGTCTCCACCTTGCCAATGGAGTTTTATGTTATTTTATTATTTATCTTTTATATTTCTCCTCAAAAAAAAAAAGTTTAATGTATCTGGATAATATTGCAGTTTTCTTTTTAATGTTTATTTATTTTTGAGAGAGAGAGAGAGAGAGAGAGAGACCAAGAGTGGGGGAGGGGCAGAAAGGGAGGGAGTCAGAAGATCCAAAGGTGGCTCTGTGCTTCCGCAGAGTCCGATGTGGGGCTTGAACTCACAAATCATGCGATCGTGACCGAAGCCAAAGTCGGATGCTAACTGACTGAGCTACCCAGGTGCTTGCACAGCTCTTAATAATGACGAATATAAGAGTAGCCAATGTTCACTGTGTTGAATCTATTATTTCTCCTTATTAATAAAAATTGTGTTCCTCCTTAACCCACAAACATACTAAGTTGTCACTTGGGTGACTTAATTTTTCTTTGGATTTGGCTATTATGGCTCTCCTCTGATAACTCCCCTTTACCTTCCTTAATTCCTCTTAATTTACTTTATTGCCAGTTTGTTTTTGGAGTGGGATAAAGCATAGGACATAGCAAGCCAGGGCAACTTAGTTCCAATTCCAGCAGTTCTGCAAGAGGGGCTCTGTGACTGTGTGTTCAGATATTTGGCTGCCTTGCCTGAAAAATGAAAGGGATGGGCCAATCTCCACTGTCACCCAGAGTTTCAAATTTGTGTCTCAATGAACTCCTATTTTTTAAAAATACAGTATTGGGTGCATGGCAAATTATATGCAGTTTAAAGATACACTAGTCATATATATTCTGGCTCAGAGGCTCCACTTGGACGAATAACCTGAGTTATAGCTGAAAAACACTTAGGGTCAGCCCTAGGAAATCATGAGAAACCGCCACTGGCCAGAGAGACAGGGTGGTCAGCTATTCTGTTTAATGTTTTTGTTTATTTTTGAAGGAGAGAGCGTCAGAGCATGAATGGGGGAGGAGCAGAGAGAGAGGGAGACCCAGAATCCGAAGCAGGCTCCAGGCTCTGAGCTGTCAGCACAGAGCCCGACGCGGGGCTCGAACCCACAAACTGTGAGATCGTGACCCGAGCTGAAGCCGGACACTCAACCGACTGAGCCACCCAGGCGCCCCTCCCATCTTTATTAGATACAATATATTATTTAAGCTCATTTGTAAAGTGAAGATGAAATACAACTCGCATGGTTTTTGTAAGACTCAGAGAGATAATGTATGCGACAGCTGAGACAGTGTTTATTCAATAAGTATTAGTATTGCTTCCGTCCTTTTGCCAACTCAAAAGGAACTATCTAACAGAACAAAGTTTTATTTGCGGGGATTAAAGTTCAAAAATATTAGCTTCAGTGGAGGTGTGACTTCCCTCTCCAGAGTCATAAATAATAGCATGAATTAGTTGATACATTAGTAGACCCAATCCAGAGACCATACAGAAGCTGGGAACATGCTTTGGTCCAAATGACGTGTGAACTCATGTGGCACGACATGGAGCCCTATCTCACGTCTGCCCAGCATGTGTCAAAACACTGGCAAGGTGTCTAAGACTAGACTAGCAGGAATTAAAAATCGGCATAGGGATAGTAAGCATTAATGTAGCCTAAACAAGAATTATATCTATTTTGAAAAATGGTTTCAGATATGATGCTAAAGACAGTTGAAGTTCTTCATCAAAATGAATGCTAGCAGTTTTAGACATAAAAAGCAATTTGTTTTCACTTGTTTCACAAATGCAAAGAACAGCTTGACCAAAGAAACTTCACAGGTTACAAACGAGCATTTGGTTAAGAAATATACTTTCTACTTTACAGATTTTTTTTTTGGAAATAAATAAGTCACAGGTTAAATCTAAATCTGTTAAAAAAAGGGCGCCTGGGTGGCGCAGTCGGTTAAGCGTCCGACTTCAGCCAGGTCACGATCTCGCGGTCCGTGAGTTCGAGCCCCGCGTCAGGCTCTGGGCTGATGGCTCGGAGCCTGGAGCCTGTTTCCAATTCTGTGTCTCCCTCTCTCTCTGCCCCTCCCCCGTTCATGCTCTGTCTCTGTCTGTCCCAAAAATAAATTAAAAAAAACATTAAAAAAAAAAAAATTTAAATCTGTTAAAAAAAAAATTAAGGGTTTTTAGTTCTCTGATTGACCTTAAGTTAAATAATGGCTCAGCTGTCCTGAAATAACAATGATAAAACACAAGACAAGCATCCTTATTTAAAAACTCAGTGTCACAGTCTGAGAGAACAGGCTTCAGGAACTTTCCACTCTTTAACCTACTATGTGTACATACTGCCTAATAAAAAGTAAATATGCCTATAGCACTTGACTTTTTTTTCTGTTCTAATTAACAATCGAGCCAAGTCAACTTGTCTTTAAAAATAAGGGGAATTCTCTGGCCTATCTTACTGAAAAGTCTACAGGTTTCATGTATGACCTGTTGGCTCAATGGCATTACCAAAAACCCTGTTCTTCTCTTCCCGTTTATCAGTTCCTATTGGCTCCATACTCTGGCTGGGTCTTCCTTGTAACACAAGGTATCTTCCAGAAGCTCCTGATGTTAAATACTTCCTTGTTCATTTCCAGTGGATAATGAGAAAGTTTACTTCTCAGATACTTCAATCCCAAATCCCGGAATTGCATCTTTTGGCCCTCACTCGTCTGGCTTGTGTTATATGCCTACCCACGAACCATTTATAGTTGGGGATAGGAACTATGAAGATTGGTCTAAGTAAGGACTCAGGAGAGCTAAAGGTATACAAAATCCCTCGCAAACCACATGGCTACGAAATTCAGAGTGAAGTTAGGAAGGGGAAAAGGGGAAAAGATGAGGAGAGACAACTAATAAAACTTACTACATTGATTCCCTTAAGCTCCTTACAGTCCAATAAGGACAATAACAGAAAAACAAAACAAAACAAAAAAAACCTAGTAATGCCACACCCATTTTCCTTAAACCATCCCAGCTAGAAGGGGCACTTTGTATTTCAAAACCACCCTGGCTAGAAGAGGCACTTTGTATTTCAAAATTGTCATGATTTATGGGGGACTTAAGACAAAGATCCCCTGGATCTCCCTTACTTGCTTTGCATAGCACAGGTTTCTGAGGCCATGGGAAGCATAGGTTCTGACTCTGTACCGCATGACCACAACCCATCCAATCCATCACCCTGCTGGGGGATAGGTAGGTGGAAGAAATCAGTCAAGTTATTCTGAGTTATACAAACATATTACCTGTAAACTCAAGTTCTCACCATATAGATGGCGATCTATATATTTATATTAAAAAAAAAAAGCCAGTGTAACCTATGAAGTTCCTTTCCTCATAACTTTAGGAAAGATGTTTTTCCCTCCTTAAATTGCTTTTTAGAAAACGACTCTGAAATAATTTACTCATTTTAAACATTCTTTCATTAATTCAGTAAACAGATACTCTGAGCACATATTATGTTCCAGGAGTAGAATTATACTAGAGTTTATTGCTGGCAACATTCTGTTCCTCCTACACAAGCCCAAAAGAAAGAATGAGGCACAGAGGCACAGAGGTGTTTGAAACCATTTACACTGTTCACATCCAGATTTGGGTTCTAAAGTGAAAAAATAAAAAAAATGTTGAAGGGGTGAGGAGGATGCTTTCAATCAGGCTGTGTATTTGACCTCACAGCCAAATACCTTATCAGTTCTTTTCATTGTTTTTGCAAATGCATTACTAAATAAATCAAGTTTTTCATCTTAAAAGATGTTTTATTAGATTCTACATAAGGATCCCCATTAGTATTTTCTGTTCCCCTCCACCCATAGCATTTTAGGATTTCAGAGAGGAAAAGGCATTATGTAAAAGTGAAATGGCAGTGAATCAATTGCTAGAAGTGAGGAAACCATATGTTTTGAGAGTCAGTTCTGGTTTCTTTTCAAAATAATCAGCAAGATACAAGTTCTGATTGACACGATTATCTCTGAGACTGGCCATATTAGTCTGAGAAAATAGCTATTGCCTTCATTTCATTTTGTATTTGGCAACATAGTATCACTCAGTCCATCAAACCTGACATCCTGGATGATCCTGGGCTAAGCAGCCCATACAGTTTTTAAAGATGTTAAGGAGACAGACAGCAAGATTCAAAATCAATTACTCCACTAACTACTAGCTGTCTAAACTTGGGTAGGTCACTGCACATTTCTAAACCTTACTGCTCTGAAACAGCAATGGCGATGACTAGTCCACAGGGGCTTTATGATGAAAGAATGAAATAATGTACACAAGGAGCTCAGCGTGATGCCTGGCACAGAGGGAGAGCCTACTGACCTATTAGCTACTCTTGTGAGGTCCTTTTATCTCTAAAGCATTCTTATAGAGAAGTTCTGTAGTTTTGTTTTGGAGGTAACAAAGCCCCTGCATGCCTCAAATCTTGAAAACTTGGAAAGTATTGTTCCAGAAAAATATGGAGAATGTAATTACGGTCATTAGCATAATTCGCAGCAAATTATGCTGTTTCATGTTAATTCTAATGCTCCACTATGCAGAGAGGTCTAAATAGCTATTAAGTGAAGTCGCACTTGTCTGTGAAGCCTGATAGAATAATTCGTGACAGCTGGTTGTCTCTACTGGTGCAAGGAACGAAGCAACTGCCAAATGTCTACTTAGCTTTCTGCAGTATAGACAGAGAATCAATGTTTGCACATCCTAGAAATGTGCTGTGTCTAACAGCAGCAAAGCAAGGAATTTTGGGTTAGCTGCTGGAGGGACCGAGCGAATCTTCAAACCCCAGATAGACGATAGAGTTATTTTAGTGTGGAAAATTCTGACTGATATGAATGGACTTTTAATACTCTTTGTTTGTAGAGCAACTAATCTTGTTCCAAACTAATGACATAATTTGGCTGTTAAAGAGGGTTCTTGAAATGCCTTGATATCTTGTTTCCTCACACCCAATTCTATCCATCTTTCACACAAGTTGATGATACTCACAGAGGAAGGGGGGATGAGTAGGGCAAATGGATTTGTGTCCATGCACCCATTCTTAAAAGGAGAGAGAATTTCAACAGAAACTTAAATTTAAGAATGCTCAGACATGAATAGTTCCCGGACTCTCACTTTGTGATAATCTATAAAAGGCTGGGAATCCCTTAGAAATATGGTTCTTGGTTCTTCCTTCAAACTGAACTAAAGAAAAGAAGATAAAACACTAAGGAAATGAATATAACATTTACTCAAGCTGAACAGCCACTCCGAGTTCACAGCAAATTAAAAGCAATCTGTGGAAGGAGGATAGGAGTATAGTTGCTATTTTTTTAAGAATCTTTTCCCCTTTATCGCCTATGAATTAACTTCCTATATAGCACTTGGAATAAGGAAATATAATTGTGTACAAATTATTATTAAAGAATATGCTTGTTTTGGTTTCCAGGCTTAAATACTAGCATCCCTTCTAGAACCTTCTAATATTAAACCAATTTTGTTTTTTCAATGATAATTTATTGGCAGCCATAGTCTGATGTCATAATGGTGTTAATTAAGAAAATATGATAAAAAGCTGTTGTGGCAGCTGTTTTCAAGGTGTCAAAACTTACAGAATGGTGTCACTTTTCGTTTAAAAGTACACTGATTATTTTTCCTAGCAAATTCTGCCATTATTAAACATCCTTTATAACAATTGATAGAATATTGAATGCTGCTGCTTTTAAACATTAGGACAAACTTCATACCATCAGAGTTGTGAATTGTGGATTTTCCCTTTCTTCTGTTACATATTTCATTTCCCTTGTGACCACTGTGCTATATATTTTCAGCATATTAGTAAACTATTTAACTAGACTGGAGATTTCTAAAACCTTAGACGATCTTTCTTGTTAGGAGGTATATCCTCATTTCTCACAATAACTTTCCAGTCTTGCCAAGGATGAGGGAGTTGATTGTTCACTTTTAACACTTATGGGGATGATTTGCAGCTTGAGTGATGATTTAATAACCATCTCTAATGCAGTGCCTCAAGGGGCTCCTTAGCACCTGAACGAATTTCTGCACCTCTAGCACGGACCAGCTTGCAACTGGCAGACGCCCAGGACCTGTGAAGACTCATGTTAGAACACTGAGGGTCACTGAAATTAGGGAATCCATTTCCTCAGTATGGAGGTCTACTGACTGACCACCACTGCCATGTTAGCTGTGGTCCTTTACTGACCAAGATCATTCCCAAAATAACATTGGAGTATTGTTATAATAGCCAACAACATGAATCACATGACATCCCAGATGACTGTATTTGTTACTACAATTTTCCAACATACATCAGTAAAAGGTCTTCTTCTGACATATCACAATACCAAACAATCACCATAATTATATGGCATTATGAAAATTGTCAGATGATGAAATCCAAGTGTTTTAAGGTAGATGAGTCTTCTCTAATTCACATAAAGAAGCCATACAGAGCCACATAGGTTCAAGGTCTTCCCACTCCAATTCTCCTTGTACACTCTATTCCAGGACCACAAGTCCCTCCAACACATCAAGCTCAAGCCTATTCTTGTAGATTTGCATTACTGTTCACTGTGCTCGGATCACTGGGATTTTCCAGATTTTTGGCTGGTCCATTCTCATTATTCACCACTTGGCTCACTGCCTGAGAGAGTCATCTCCTGACCAACCCATCGAAAGGAGCCCCTGCTTGTACCATTGGCCCACCAAATATCTGTTTCAACATTATCACTGTTACTCTTTAAAATAGTTTTCCTCACCTTTTAATTGTCTGTTTCTTATCACTTCACTAGGATTTAAGACCCCTGAAAACAGAGAATTCATCTAGTTTGCTGTATTCCCAGCATCAAGAACAATGGTTGCCACAATGCCAGTGCATAAGAGTTTCTTTTCTGGGGCGCCTGGGTGGCTCAGTCGGTTAAGTGTCCGACTTCGGCTCAGGTCATAATCTTCAGGTCCGTGAGTTCAAGACCCGTGTCGGGCTCTGTGCTGACAGCTCAGAGCCTGAAGCCTGTTTCAGATTCTGTGTCTCCCTCTTCTCTGACCCTCCCCCATTCATGCTCTGTCTCTCTCTGTCTCAAAAATAAATAAACATTAAAAAAAATCTATTAAAAAAAGAATTTCTTTTCTCTGTTAAACAAATGCATGAATGGATATTTATGAAGAGTTTTTCTTAAGGCTAAGCAGTCAGTAAACTGCAATGTAACCTTGAATTCTATGATATCACCAGTGATCTGTGTTCTTCTATTTTTTTAAGATTTTTAATGTTTGTTTATTTTTGAGAGAGAGAGAGAGAGAGAGAGAGAGAGAGAGAGAGAGAGAAAGCACAAGCGGGGGGTGAGAAAGAGGGAGACACAGATCCGAAGCAGGCTCCAGGCTCTGAGCTATCAGCACAGAGCCTGATGCGGGGCTCAAACTCATGAGCTGAGATCACTACCTAAGCCCAAGTCAGATGCTCAAGGGCTCAACCGACTGAGCCACCCAGGTGCCCATGAATCTGTGTTCTCAGATGATTTCTTAGGATTCCTTTCTTGGAACTTTGCTTTGGAGGAACTTCGTGGATCTACTTTAAGGAACACTATTGCAACCTCCTTGTGGAGTCCATTGCTACCTTCATAACAAGAATGATATTGAAGATACTTTTCTCACCATTAACATGTTCTCTTTATGAAGACACAGAGGCAAAAATTCTCGTGATCCTCTGTACCAGAACAAGAGATAATTTCTCCTGGGCAGCTGGTTTGTTTTTCTTTTTCAGTGTTGAAACTCTCATATGATTAATTCTGTTTCCTTTCTTAGCTTGTGTGCTAGGAAATTCAGAGCTAGATTTGCAGCTCACCTCTAGTGAGCACATAGCACGCATTTTGTGTATTATGCTTATTTCTTGCTTTCTGACCTTTATTTTCTGTTCAATTTCCACCAAATTTTCTACTTAATTTCTTCTCTCAGTTCTTATTTATTTGCTTTATCATAATTAAATGATTCTTTGTAATAATATTGTTTGGAACAGGGCATGGTGGAAATATACTTTAAAGTGAGATTATATTCCAAACAGGACTGTGTTATTTTTGGATCTAATATTTTGAGAATGGAGGTAGAGCCGTGAGTGACAAAGAGCCCTTGGGATATAAGCAGGTGTGCTGTAAAGATAAATGGAAGGACTTGCCTTTAGTGACTTGTTTTTTTGGCCTCGGTATTTAAGATGCTCCATATGGTTGGACAAAATCGTCTTCCTAAGAAAAACATGAAAGTCACTTTTTGGACATTCAAAGAGGTGAAAGAAAAATCCAGATTGCTTTGAAGGACGAGCCTGCAGTGCAGAAGGGTATAAACACAACCCCAGATACCAGATGTTTTAGCATAGCAATGTGACGAAATACTCCCCTTTCTTTATTTACACTTTACAGCAAATATTTTGCAAAGACAAGGCAAAGAATGTTGATGTCCCACCAGTTAAGTTTCAAGCATAACAAGGTCCCAAGTTCCAAAATGTAGCATTCCTTGTGGTGTCCTCCAAGCTCTGGGTAGTGATAAACATCTGGCATTCTATTTTCCAGTGTTCAGAAATGATGATTATTAGGACCAAAGAGGGAGGAAGGAACACTTACAACACTGATCAACTTCTAGCTCTTTTCTAGGTTGCAAGGAGCTATAAGAAATGACATCATTGTTACTTTGTTTAACCAGGGGAAGGATTTGCTAATTTGTGCACGCACACACACACACACACACACGCACACACACAGAACCAGCTTTCCTGCCAGCCCAGTGCTTAACCTTTTTCCAAATGGTATCCTTAGATGGTAGACTCCTCCTCAAATTTGGACATATGCTTGATGCTGGGAAAACACTCTTGGTGGAGGCCTCACTGCTCTGAAAACTAATACATTTAAACAATTCCTTAAAAGTGACCATTTGGATTTTGTTACCAACCTATGCTCCTTATTTCTTACTCTTGTTAGTAAATCAAAGGAAGAAATAGTAAATCATACACTTAATAAAACATCAAAGACAGACACGGCTGGAAGTGACTCCTGGTACAAGTTCCATCCCATCTGTCAGGAGGGTCTGATGCTTGGGTAGTAAATGTGAATAGGCTGGGAGACACTGAGGGGATGGGGGCCTTCATAAATCTCACATCACAGCCATTCATTCCTGCGTGCGCTCAGCAAGCAAGGGAAGATGATATGAGCAGGTTCTACACACAACTCATAACAGAGGTGGATATATTATTTTGTCCTTGAGAACAGATGATCACATTTCAGAGACCCTGAAGCCCTCTACTCTTCAAAAATTGCCCCTTTTCTCCCCAGCTCCAAAAAGTAGGGAATTCAGTTCAATAAAAGACCAAAGAAAAAGTAAGGTGCTGGGTTGTTACAGGCCAACTTATCAAAGGGGGACCTTCTAATAAAAGATCAAAGAAATCAAGCCTTAACAGGAATCTTTAGCCCAGCCAGATGGAAAGATGAGAAGATACTCTAAGTCACACCAAAGTTTTGTCACTGCCCTCCAGGTGAGAAGATAATCTGATCTTATCTCATGAATAATGAAGGCCATAGCAGGAGTCTGGGGGCCTGACCTCTTGAAAAGATTACAGAAATATGAAGCAGACCCAATAGGAGGTCTTATCTGGAGAAGTAAAGCTAATGAAAACAACTGGAACAAAGAGAAAGTTAGAATGGGCTTTTGAGATTATAGGAATATTTACCTTTTATTTTTGGAGGGCATGACTATGATCAGACAGCAAACTGAGATGAAACTTTTTCTGTTTTAGACCTTTCTAATATGCCCCTCAAAGCATTTGTGTTTCTGGATGAACACATCAAGTTCTACCATCTTTTATGCATGAATCTGATATTTTTGAAGTAACCTACCATTGTTCAGGACTGATCCCTGCCCCTACTTTCTTAACTATCACACACCCTCTTAACTTTGACCATAGGTCCCTCCAATATTGTACATTTGCAAACTAAAAAGCCAAGTCTGATTTAGGTCAACGTGTATGAAAGCAGGTAAGAGGCCCACCTGGGAACTAACCCAGTACTTTGACTTTATTCCAGGAGACTCTAAGAGACCCATGAACAGAGTCAGACGAAGGCTGAACAAGTAGCCACATGATTACATTTGCTCCTTGACATTTTTGTTTAGTTTTTGGTGTAGAGTATAGGAAGTTCTTGCTTGACCATCATTAAAACTAGTATGAGATTATACTGTTAACTGATTAGTGGACCTTTATTTTTTTATTTATTTATTTTTTTAATTTATTTATTTTTTTTAATGTTTATTTATTTTTGGGACAGAGAGAGACAGAGCATGAACAGGGGAGGGGCAGAGAGAGAGGGAGACACAGAATCGGAAGCAGGCTCCAGGCTCTGAGCCATCAGCCCAGAGCCCAACGCAGGGCTCGAACTCACGGGAACTCACAGACCGCGAGATCGTGACCTGAGCTGAAGTCAGATGCTTAACCGACTGAGCCACCCAGGCACCCCAGATTAGTGGACCTTTAAATAGCACTGAAATGATCATTACACCAAATTCACCTGTCATCTGGGTGAATTTTCCCCCTACTGGATTATTCTTACCTTTTTTTATTGTTAAACTGGGCCAAGCTTCTGTTTTCAACAGCAGAGGTGTTTAGGGAGAAATAAGTGAAGATTACTATTCTTTTTATCTGCCTTCTGTCCCTTATAAGAGGAGGGCACAACCCCTGCATCAGTCAGGGATTGATGACTTTGTCTATGATAATGTCTTTAGTCATAAATACTCAGAGTACTGTCTAAGTAACATCAAGCAGGAGAGAAAAAAACATGAATTTTAAATCTGATTCTCATAGTTCCTTCATCTTGTACAATGACTGCTCCCTTTGGGTTGATATGCCAGCACAGTGTCATGCCCTTTAAAGACCTCATTTCCTTTAACTGTCATAATAGCCATGAGGTAGGTACTATTATTCCCATTTTGCAGATGGGGAAAATGAAGCACAGGGATATTTAGTAATTCACCCAAGACCATGCAAACAGAAAGCAGTCTAAATTATTCCCTATTATTCTTACTGGCTTTGATTAATTCATCATACTTCTATTCCCCAAATGCTCCATAATTATATTTAATTCAGTTAAGAGCTTATCAATAGGCAAAATAAATAGATAACTATTAATTATCATTTTGTTTGAGTACTTCAAAAAATCTACATAATCATTTAATTTAAATGTGCCCAAATGCATTCTAAATAGCCACTTAATGTTGTGTTAGCACATTCTAGGACAGTTATTCTTTTTTGGATTGCTTTGTTCTTGAACTATTTGTTTTTTTTTTTTGAAACTTCTGTTATTTACTGGGGGGAAACAGACACTATTCAATATTTATTTTTTAATGCTTTCTACATTTTGGAAAATAAATTACTTGGAATACATAATATATTCTTATAAATCAGTATCTATCTTTCTTATTCTCATTTCATCTTCGTGTATATTCAGATGTATTTATATCTCTCTTAGTTAGCTATTTTTTTTTTTAACTCTCATGGTCAGGAATTTTAGGGAAAGAAAAGTCACCTTCCAACCTCCTCTACTGTTGGGTATTTACCTTTCTTTGCCTCTTTGGCTTGTAAAAACTCCTACCCATGCTCTGTTTTATTTTGATCAAACTTTTAACATTCACTGTACTCCATTTTCTAAACTTCCAATTACCACAAGTAGACTGATTTACCACTTTTTATACCAAAATTGAATATCTACATTTATTTGGCATATACGATGCATAATATTCATCTGGTAATATTTCATTTTAGGAGAAGTTGTCATTTTTGTTTAGAATATGCTGGAAATATTGGTTATTTTGTAACTATGTTTTCTTGAGGACAGTCCCATGAATTTATTCCTCAGGAGACTAAATTAATCATTTGACTTCAAGAAGGCATTTCATTATTGATAGAATTGAAATTAAAGATAAGCATCAGGGGCGCCTGGGTGGCTCAGTTGGTTAAGCGTCTGACTTTGGCTCAGGTCATGATCTCGCGGTTCGTGAGTTCGGGCCCACCATCAGGCTCTGTGCTGGCAGCTGGGAGCCTGGAGCCTGCTTTGGATTCTGTCTTCCTCTCTCTCTGCCCCTCCCCTGCTCACGCTCTGTCTCTCTCTGTCTCAAAAATAAATAAACATTGAAAACATTTTAAAAAAAAGATAAACATAGCAGAATAAAAACTATTTATATATTATTGTTGGAGCTACGTAAAAAAGCAAGCAGAAACCTATTCATTACCCTAAAGACTAGGAAAAATACACCAATGACAATGGAACCAACTAGTGGTCTCAAGAATAATTTTTTAACTCATACTTTTTACATTTTCTAGATTTTCTTTAATAAACATAACCAATTTTATAAGACATCAATTTCCTGCTGGGAAACACACACTCTTTAAAGAGCAAATTTAGAAATTTGTGTTTCGTTGACTATGTCCCATCCCGTTGGCCCGCTCATGATGCAGACATGCATACTCAGAGGTACTCTATGCAGCTCCTTTTTTGTCTCTAAGACCTTTCATAGCTAACCCCTAGCTCAGCAAACTGAGATTAAATTGCGGCAGAGGCAGAAGCTCATAGGCCACCAGTGTTGACATTCTTGGGACCAGTCCAAAGCAGAGAGAATTTTTCCTCTTCATTCAGGGCATCTTTGAAATCTAGACTCTGACCTGGGAGATGCAGACTCTCTGGAACTCAGGGGCAGATTTGGCAGTTGGGGCTGCAAGGAATTTTCTACTTTTTATAGAATTGTTTTAATGCATTAATAGAGAAGAAGCACTCTTGTTTATATTGGTAGAATTTCAAACACTTTTGTTTCATGGCCTCTTTATTGTGTTTGGAAAGCAATAACCCACTCCCTGGGGTCGCTTTTAAGAATGACAGGACTTCATCCCACTATATGCAGTGACTGTTAGTATTGTCTGCATTTGAGAAGGTTAAGCATTTTCACAAACTCAAATTGCTTCTATGATTAGAATTACAGAATCCAAAAGATTGAAGGGTACTACTGCCTTATTCTGTATTTAAGGTAATAGGAATTGGAAGCAGTTAAAAAGTGATTCATTCAAAATCAGGATGAGGACCAGAAGCAAGTGTCTGTCATGCCCTGCAAGTCAGGCAAACCTGAGTTTTTGCCCCATTTCGTCCCTTCCTGATCATGTGACTTGGCTTCCTATATGGAGCCTCTGCCCTCAGGAGCTTTTGAGAGATAAAAGTGAGATCATGCAGGGGTGCCTGGGTGGCTCAGTCCAGTAAATGTCCAACTTTTGGTATCAGCTCAGGTCATGATCTCATGGTTTGTGAGTTCGATCCCCACGTCTGGCTTTGCACTGACAATGCAGAGCCTGCTTGGGATGCTCTCTCTCTCCCTCTCTCTGCCCCTCCACCACTTGCATTTTGTCTCTCTCAAAATAAATAAATAAACATTAAAAATAAATAAATATATTGAGATCATGCAGGTTAGGTTTCCCATCCCCACCTATGCCCGAGGCCAAGTCTTCTTCTTCTTCTCGAAAACTCTTACTTGTGGTTCCCTCTGTTCCACAAGGGAAAGAAGGCCAAATCCAAAATGAAGGGACTACATGCCCACTTACTTCTGATGATGTCAGCTCATGCTCCCCCAGCACAATTAAAAGTCTTCAATGTCTCCTTTTTCTAAAACTTGGATAAAATCCAAACTCTTGCATACAGCCCACTAGGAACTCCAGGATTTAGTCTCTGTCTCCTCCTCAAAGATTTTTCCACCTTTTCACTTGCTCCACAAACCTCATCTCCAGTCATGCCCTTGCTGAGCTTCCTTCCACAAAAACCTGTCTTCCTACACCCACCTCATGTCCCCTCCTCTATGAATCCCTCAATGACCTCACTTTCCCTCCCCAAAGATGCAATTCTCATTCATTCATTCACTCATTCATCATTCATTCATTCATTCATTCATTCTGTAGAGCACATATTTATTCCTCTACACCCCACTCCAGTGTAATATTCTCTTCAAATGAAAGCTCACGAGTTACTCAAGTTGAGGAAAGGGATACAAATGTCCTTCCTCTACAGCCACCACAAGGGTCTTCATGGTTTACCAAACATTACCTTTGGTTGTGATGCTTATCCAGTCTGCTTACTAAGTTCACTGTTAACTATTACATTTTCATCTCATGGACAAAAGAAAGTAAGTAAATAAAAGGAGGCTGTGAATTTTTAACTCTACTGAACTGCAGTAAGTTTTAAAGTTACAGAAATTTACAAGGACAACAGGATGAAATGGAAATTGGAAGAGTTAGAGCCAAATATCATATACAATTTAATAAATAACTGATATAATCCTAATAAAAATACAACAAACTCTCAAATTACATATGGTGGGATTCTAGTATCTCCTTTCAATCTGTCCTACTCAGACAAGTTTCAATGAAAAGACTAGAAGACAATCTACTTATTCAAAGTAGGAGTAGTTTCAATGGAAAGGATTCGAGGCTTGTCTGTTCACTGGGAGTGTTGGAGCTGTGAAAGTCAAGGAAGATTCCACTAACATTCATGGAATCAAGAACTACCAGAACTGAAAGAAAACCTTCAGTGACAGTACCGGGTGCCTGCAGCTTTCAAGTGGGCAGTTTCCAGGAGCTCTCTGAGAAACTCCATACTCTTGTGTCTGCCATCTGCCTACCTGTCTGTCTGCAACCATTGCTAAAGAGTATGGTTTCACCTCTTCCCCCTTCTAAATCCTGCTTGATGATTGTGTTGTGTATCTTGTTCTGTGCTTTGATTACATTTGTTGACCACTTTACCCAGAAAAACCAACTTGATCTTTTACGCTATTCTTCCTGGATCTGAGAGGAACTGGGATCTGCCTTGTGCTGTAATTGGTGCTGGTGGCAGTGAGGTGAAGGTATATCCCCTACCAACTTTTGTTGGAATTGTTCGATTTGGAACATATTTCCCTGCCAAGCAGAGATTAGAGACTCAAAGATACTGCCTGTAAGAATTTTTTAAATGAATACTAACCACCTGTCATGTCATACATTTAATATACTTGATACTTAATTCTGAACTTCATAACATCCATAATCATTGTGGGAGCTAGTAGTTTTATCCAGAGCTTTCTTGCTTTCAATCCCTCTCTCTTTTCCTCTACCATACTCCCCAAGGGCATTTATGGAAGATTCTATTTTTTCCTTGGGTGTTCTCTATATGATTTTTCTTATCTGCCAATCACTGATCCAGGTAGATATTTTTCCATTTTTTAGTTAAGGACTATGAAGTTTAGAAAAAAATAAATTTTTCCCCACTGTTGCCAGAGATGGCATGCATTTTTTTTTAATGCCAACATTTTGCAGAGGCAGGGACTCTATTTTATTCGCTTTTGTGGCCCAGGACTTGATCCCAGAACCCAAGTGGACAATATTAAATCTGGCTCTAAAATTGAGACACATTACAGTTTAGCAATTAGGAACACAGACTCTAAGCCTAGATTCCTTGAGTGTAAATCCTGGTTCTACTACCTGCCAGTTTCTGTGGCTTTGTAAAAATTAATTAATCTGCTTGCCCTTTGTTCCCTCATATGTAAAACAGGAATCATCATAATGCCCATGTCATGAGCTGTGTTGGGAATTAATATATTTGAAATAACTAAAATAAGGCTTGACATATGGTTAGTACGATTATTACTTATCTATTATTATTAATCTATTATTAAGTATTCTTATTATTATGTAGCTAGTGTAGAATAGAGACAACGTCTTTTCAACGTAAGTTATTAAACTCTACATAACTACTACAGAGGGAGGCATTTTTAAATAGCACAAGGAAACATAAACTAATCGAATTCTCATAAAAGATTCTATTCCAAAATATTCAGGCTCCCTACTAATGTAAAACACACTAGGTTACGCTCTGGGAGATAGAACCAGGAATAAATCAAGAGCCGAGCCTTGAGGTTCATAAGGCAGTGGGAAAAACAGACACATACACGCACAATACTGACATGGAACAAAAGGAAGATCAACCCAATGAGAACAAGTAGAGGCTGTTTATCCAGAGCTGAGTAGACCAAAACAGTCAGCCAATATATCACGTGCATTCGGTAGAGAATTTCGAGGCAGGCAAAGGAGAGGGGAAGCTTTACAGGAGGAAAAAGGGAAGGCTCCATGTGCCCTGACCAGAGGCTGTTGGATGCTGTCATTGCTGACTGTAGGTAGGCTAACCAGAAGCTGGCATCGCACATAATTCATTAGAGTTACCTATTTGGCTTTGTTAGACTGGGTCTCAATCGGAAGCAGGAACAAAATTAGGAAAGCTGTCAGTTGTTAATCAAGTCCTGGACATTTGGGTAGGTAATTATCATGATTATTGTTTGGCCTCTGGTACTGGTAACTAGAGAAAGGAGTCGGACTTGCTACAGGTCTGACTTATGCGCTGGCTCCTATGGCTCGATGGTGGGTTGGTTTCCTGAGCTGGTTGCTGCAGGTTTTGTGTGAAAGTTCTATTTTTTTACATTCTGACCATTGTTTGCTTGTATATTCAGTCTCTCACTCTGATTTCAATAGGAATCATTGTGCTGCTGAAGATGTAACTTCAGCCTGAACTCATTATCTCTTGATATTTAGGAGTCCATTTTCCAAGATGTATGCACATTTCTAAGAGCTGGTATTTCTCTTCATCACTATTGACTCCACTTTCTGGCATTGTCTAAATTCTCCTTCCTCACTTGGCACTGTACTTCACCTCTTTAGCTCACAGCACCCTGACGAGGAGAACAGGCTCTGGTGTCTTGTTTCAAACTCTAGCTCAGCTTTCTAGTAATCACACAAGCTTGGGCAACTTACTGAACCTTTCAGGGTCTCAATTTCCTCATCTGTGAACGTGAATGGATAGCCACACCAACCTGGGGTGGAGGCAAGGGCTATTGTGAGGATTTGCTAGGGAAGCTCCTATAAGATTGCAAGTGTTCAGTGAATTTTAACCTTTAGCACTCTTTCTTCTTCATTACAGCAAGCGCCCCCCAAGGGATGTGGCCCCTTCTTGAATTCCCCCCCCCCCCACTTTCCTCTCCCTTGCCCCTCTCTCCACCACCCAGAAGATTTGGCCATATGCAAAAGAACTGACATTGACAACACACCTGTTCTTTAGAAAAATAACTATAAATATGGGAATCATAGAATAATTAGACAGCTACTCTGCTCACATCTATGCTAATAAATTCAAAGACCTGAATGAATGGATGAATTTCTCAGAAGACACACTTTACCCAAACTGAACTCATCCAAAGAGTTAAAAAGTTGAAAACTACAAATTATCATACTGGAACTAGAAAACATTATGAAAGGAAAATCTCAAGGAGAAAAGTATGCACCAAGTCTAGTTTCAAAGGTAAATATTCCTAGTTGCAAGGAGTGAATAATTTCTAATGCTATTTAAACAATTTAACTGAAGAGAGAGAAATTTCCTCCTTACTAAGCTGGTAAGAAGTAACACAGAAAATAAAACACTATGGAGTAGTCTCTGTTATCAATAGCAGCACAAAAACATTCATATTAGTAAATAAAGTCTACCAGAATATTTGAAGTTATTCACTTTGCCTAACTGATTAGCTCAGGGATAAAATGACTGGAAATTATTAATTAAATTCACACTATTAATAGGTCAAATATGAAAAAGCATATGTTCATTCTTGTAGATGACAAAAACCATTCATTCATGTGAAATGCTCTTGATTAAACAGGATACATGAAAATGTTCTTATCATGGTAAATATACCTTACTAAAAAGAGCAGCATAATATTTTACATATTGGCATCATTCACATTAAATTTTAAAAAAATGACAGAATGCTAGGATTTATTTGTTTGTTTTAGAATGCTAGAATTTAAAGTCTATATTTCATAGGAAACTATTGGTCTTAACAGTGATGAATCTCAACACCTAGAACACAGTGGGTGCTCAGTAAATACCTGATGAATGAACAATGCCAACCACTACTGTCATAATTTAAAAATGTTCTAGAAGTACCAACCAAGTCAAGTAACAAGGTGAGGACATGAAGCATGGAAAATAAGAAAGAATGATAACAGCATTAAAAAAAGAGAGATGACCTGATTTTAGACCCAAAACCTACAATGATCAACCTAAAAAATTTTAAAAGAATAAGAATTTAGTAAGTCAGATGATCACAAATTAATAAGTAAAAAGTGTTTTCCTTTATAATAAAAACAACTAGTTATTAATTTGAACCATATGTAATTGCCAAAATTCCTGTTTCTACAAAACAAGTTGATTTCCTGTCATTCTACTCAATGGAAAATAAAATGGAAGAAAAGATCCAACCACAAAGCTACAATACCCAGACATGTCTGGAACATTTAAGGAAACAGAAAAATTTACTGATAAATAGTTTAAAAAACACTTGAGTACACACAAAAAAACTTTTATTCTGTTTTAATTAGGAAATGCAATGCTGTCATGTTATCAATTTTCTGTTGATCTAAAAATATCATGTAACTGCAATTTTTTAAAAAGCATATGTTTATATATGTTTATATGTTTCCTTTCATTTTCCCCTTTCAGATAAGTTCATTGTGACATTAGGGTAGGAAAGTAAACATGTACATATAGCAAAAAATGCCTGAAAAACGAGAAACAAGTCTGTAAAAACAACAGAAAGGTAGGAGATTTCCTTGCCTAGATATGAGAATAAATATAAGGCTGCAGGAAAACAATGCTTCTTTTTCTTAACGTTTTTATTCATTTTTTGAGAGAAGAAACAGAGCATGAGCAGGGGAGGGGCAGAGAGAGAGGGAAACACAGAATCTAAAGCAGGCTCCAGGCTCTGAACTGTTAGCACAGAGCCCAACACGGGGCTTAAACGCACAAACCATGAGATCATGACCTGAACTGGCTGGCCACTTAACCGACTGGGCCGCCAAGGCGCCCCGGTAAAGTATGCTTCTAAACAAAAGAATGATTAAACAGGCAGTATAAGAGAAGAGACTAAAAAGTACAGAAATAGATCTAACAACACAAATTTAATGTACTCTATATATGCAAATAGGTGGATAAAAGATAATTTAGTAAATCACGTAGGGATAACTGTCTAATAATATATTTCAATACTCCAATAATACTTCAACCTGATTTTCAAATAAATTTCAAGTGAGTCTAAGTTTTAAACATAAAGAATAAAATTTCCAAAAATAATAGAAGAATATATGAGTGGTTTTGTTTTTATTGTGGGAAAAGTCTTTGCAAGAAAGATACAAATTCGGGTGATCAGAAAATAAAGTTTGATAATTGACTACACACATTATAATTTTACACAAGGCCAAAAAAATATCATAAAAAAGAAAGAAAAATGAATAATTGGGGGAAAAACATTTATAACACATGTCAGCAATCTATTGTATTACTTAGGGATAAAAGAATAACTTTATTTAGTAAATAAGTGTACTATTTTAGTTAAAAATCAGTCAGGAAAAGCTAACAGCTCAGTAGGAAAATAAGTCAAGTTCATCAGTAGGCAGTTAATATGAAAAAATTACTATGGTTTACAACTGTATGAAAAGATACTCATCTTCACACAGCCGGGTATATACAAATTAAAATGCCAATGATGTAGGGGTGCCTGGGTGACTGATTCGGTTAAGCATCTGACTCTTGATTTCGGCTTAGGAAATCAGAAAGGAACCCAATCATGGGTTCGTGAGTTCAAGCCCCGCATGGGACTCCTCGCACTGACAATATAGACCCTGCTTGGGATTCTTCCTCTCTCTCCCTCTTTCTCTGCCCCTTCTGTGCACACACTCTCTCAAAATAAATAAACTTTTAAAAATGCCAATGATTGAACTATTTTTCACTTCAGCTGCAAAGATTAAAACATTTTTACAGCTTTGCTGAGATATAATTCACATGCCATTCAATTCACCTACTTAGACTATATTCACAAAGTTGTGCACCCATCATACAATCAATTTTAAAACACCTTCATCACTCCCAAAAGAAACCCTGTACCCCTTAGCAATCACTTAGTTACTCTCAACCCTATACATCAGTCCTAGGTATTCATGAATCAAATTTCTTCTTTGATGGATTTCCTTATTCTACACATTTCATAAAAATAGGACCATATTCACATAAATGCTCACAAGATGACCCTCTGTGGCCAGCTTATTTCAGTCTTAGGATTCATCCATTTTATAGCACATATCAGTATTTTATTCTGTTTTACTGTCTTATGTTCCATTTTACTAATCTATTCATCAATTGATGGACATTTAGGTTATTTACAATTTTTGGCTATTATGAATAGTGATGCTATGAACATACTTGCACAGTTTGTGAGTGGACATATATATTATTGTGGCTATTTTTGTGTAATGTCTGTTAAAATCCACTGTCATTTTTTCATGTGTATTTATTTATTTTGAGAGAGAGAGCGAGAGCGAAAGCGAGCGTGTGCCAGCAGGGGTAGAATAGAGAAAGAGGGAAAGAAAGAATCCCCAGCAGGCTTGTTGCTGTTTGGCCACACAGGCACCCTTTCACCACCATGTTTCAATCAGATTGTCTTTTTTTGTTGTTGCTGAGTTCAGAGTTGTTTACATATTCATGATATAGGTCCCCTATCAGATAAACAGTTTGCAAATATTTTCTCCAATTTTGTAAATAGTGTTTCCATTTACTTTATTGTGTTCTTTCAAGCACAAAAGTTATTAATAATGATGGAATCAAGTTTACTTATTTTTGTTATATTACTTGTGCTTTTGCGTCTATGAAGGCTCTGCATAACTCAAGATTACGAAGATTTACTATGTTTTTTCTAAGAGTTTATAGTTTAGCTATGATCTCTTTTGAATTAATTCTTGTATGTGGTATAAGGAAGAAATCAAATTTCTTTGTTTTGCATGGGGTTACTCAGGTATTCCAGTACCATTTTTTGGAGAGATAATCCTTTATCAGTTGACCTGTTTTGGCATCCTTGGTGAAAATCAATTGACCATAAAATATGAGTATATTTCTAGACTCTAAATTCCATTACATTGATTTATATGTCTGTCCTTATTCCAGTTCCACATTATCGTTATTAACATAGCTTATGGTAGGTTGAAATCAGAAAGTGTGATTTCTAGCCTTGTTGATACAAGCCAGAATCCCCAGTGGTAAGAGGGTTTACTCTTGTCTTGTTCTCAATCATAGGGGCAAAATGTTTATTCTTTCACCATCAAATATGATATTAGGACTGGGTTTCTATAAATGTCCTTTGTCAGGTTGAGGAACTGTCCTTCTATTCCTCCTTTGCAGAGTGTTTTTATCATGAAAAGGGGTCTATTGAGATGATCATATGGT
This sequence comes from Neofelis nebulosa, assembly GCF_028018385.1. Taxonomy (NCBI): domain Eukaryota; kingdom Metazoa; phylum Chordata; class Mammalia; order Carnivora; family Felidae; genus Neofelis; species Neofelis nebulosa. The sequence goes on from NC_080782.1 coordinate 134,088,787, forward strand.
CTTTCTCCTTTAAATGATACAGTGCATTGCATTAATTAATTTTCAGATCTAAACCAACCTTGTATTCCTGAGATAAATCCCACTTGTTTGTAGTATATAATCCTATTAAAATGGTGCCAGGTGTGCCTGTATGGCCCGGTCAGTTGACTGTCTGACTCCTGATTTTGGCTCAGGTCAAGATCTCATGGGTTTGTGAGCTTGAGACCTGTGCTGACAGTGTGGAGCCTGCTTGGGATTCTCTCTCTTCCTCTCTCTCTACCTCTCCCCTCCTCACACTATCTCTAAATAACTAAATTAAACTAAACTAAACTGGTGCTAGATTGGGTTTGCTGGTATTTTGTTAAGCAATTACAATTTTTTTTTTAAACTTTATTTATTTATTTTTGAGAGAGAGGGAGAGAGCACACACAGTGGGGAAGGGGTAGAGAGACAGAGGGAGGCACAGAATCCAAAGAAGGCTGCAGGCTCTGAGCTGTCAGCACGGAGCCCAACACAGGGTTTGAACCCACAGACTGTTAGATCATGGCCTAAGCTGAAGTCGGACGCTTAACGGACTGAGCAACCCAGGCGCCCCTTTCGTTAAGGACTTTTGCATCTATAATCACAAAAGATATTGATCCATAGATTTTTTTCTTATCTTGTAATGTCTTTGTCTGGTTCAGTATCTGGGTAATACTGATCTTAAACATTGAATTGAGAAGTTTTTCCTTCTCTGCTATATTTTAGAAAGAATTTATAAAGATTTATTATTAATTCCATAAATGTTTAGTAAAATTCACTAGTGAAGCCATCTGGGTCTGAGATTCTCTTTCAAGAAGTTTTTAAATTACTAATTTAATCTCTATTTGTTATTGGTCTTTTCTAATTTTCTGTTTCTTCTTGAGTTACTTTTGATAGCTTTTGTCTTTCCAGAAATTTGTCCATTTCACCTAAATCATCTCATTGTTCACCACACAGCTGTTCACAGCGTTCTCTTATGGTCCTTTTTATTCCTGTAAGGTTGGAAGTAATGTTCCCACTAAAGATTAAAACATTTTAGGATGACAATGCAGGGAAGAGTTTGCTTACTCTATGGTGGGGATTGTGAATGGAAACTTGGAGAAATCTTCTTGAGGACACTTTAGCAATCAGATTCAGCAGAACATGGTGGCAAATTAAATGCAGGTGGTAAGGAGGAATTAAAGACAGCCCTGAGTTTTTGAGTGTGACTGAAAGGAGACTACCCTTGCATCCATAAATAGAGGGAAATCAAATTTAAGGGAAAAGTAATGGATATATTTAATTATTAGGTGTGATGGTTACATGGGTTGTAGAAGTCGAAATATAAGTAGCCAGCCAGAAATTCAGAACTAACTCTTGAGAAGAGAATAATTAGGGTGCTTGTGTTGAAACAACAGCTCCTTGAACCTACATGAAATGATGAGGATACATTTAGTTTAGTTTAGTTTAGTTTAGTTTAGTTTAGTTTTGGTTTTTGAGAAGTGCATATAAGAGACAGAAGAACAAAAATATATGGCAGAATCTTAAGGCATGCCTACAACTACGGAGTAGAAACAAAGCAGGAAATTAATACCACAAGTTGAGTGGGAAAACTCACAGAGATTTAAGGAAAATTAGGAATGACATTACAGAAACTAAGTGTAGAGACACTGTAAAGGAAAGAAGAAATAGGAGTGCCAACTGCTCTTTGGGATCAAGTAGGGTGATGACTGGGAAGAGGCTACTGGGTCCAACAAATAGGATGTCAAGTTTGGCTTCCGAAAGAATAGTTGGTCTACCGGAAACCCATTAGAATTTTTTTCCCCAAGAGTTACTTATATCAAATTGTATAGGTTCCTAAAATTGACTAAGCAAATATATTTTCATGTACTTAAATATACAATTGAGTTCCCACATATCATCGTTCTTACATCTCATAAATATAATTTCCATTAACTGCATTTCTGTGCAGAAAGAGAATTTCAGTATTTTTTGCAGTAGATCAAGGAAACTGTTTATATGCTTTGCCAAATATTTATATCTCATCTTAAATGTTAGCAAACCACTACCAGAAAATATAAGAAAACCAAATGGATCCCTAAAACCAAGATAAAATGTTTCCGACTAAAAGGTAACTTTGGGGGCTCAAATTTATCTTGGCATAAATTGTATCCTGTGAGTAGAGACTACTAAACTCAGACTCCTACTCTCTTGTGAAAAATTTAAAAAGGCTACATTATCCCCTAAATAGTAACTGTCTGGATGCCTGACCAGAATGTATTCCATCTGGTCCTTGGTTTAGGCAAGTAGAGATGTAATGTAAGTTGTAGCAAATTAGGAACATTAAGCCACATAAAAATGTCATTTTGAAACTGTTAGGACATTCTCAGAAAACTGTGATTCAGTGAAATATGATGTGGAAAGCACTCACTCTGCCCTGGGGGATAAGGGAGCCATAGCTTCCTGCTCAGGAGGCACACATCCTAACTGCAGTCTTGCAGCCTTTGACTCTTTCTGGGTCAGGATGGGATGATCACCAACCAGGAAGCCATCTGCCTCTCAGCAGACCTGAACACCTAAGGCTGCTAAGGCAAAGGCAGATCCCCATGCAACCCTTAGCCTGAGCACGACTGCCCTGTACTACTGAAATTCAATCCCACTGATTGTTCTGTAAGGCCAGAGATACAGTTAATGATGCTAGTCATGCAGCTGAATGGGACCTTGAAAAGTATCAACTATAAAATAAGCCATGTGAATAAGGAGGGTAACTTTGAAATTCCACTGAAAGTTTAAACTATGCAACAGAAAAAAGTTTCTTTTGCTAAAAATTAAAGAGCGCTTTGTTGTTTCATGATACTTCATTGGAGTTAGCTGTGTTTTATGTTTTCCTAAGATTGATTTTTTAGGTAAGTGACAATTGCCATTGGTCGGATTCTAGTCTGACTTGTTTTAAGTTTAGAAATGGAAGTTGTAAGGCTCACAAGCAGAAATAAACTATTTGAATTATACCAAAATAAAAAGCTTAGGAACAGCTAAGGGAACAATCAAAAAAATTAAAAGACAATCTACTGAATGGGAAAAGATATTTGCAAATGACATACCTGATAAAGAGTTGGTATCCAAAATATATAAAGAACTTATACAACTCAACTCCCTGAAAACAAATAATTTAATTAAAAATGGGCAGAAAACATAAACAGACATTTCTCCAAAGAAGACATACAGATGGCCAACAGACACGTGAAACAATGCTCAACATCATCATCAGGGAAATGCAAATCAAAACCACAATGAGATATCACTGACACCTGTCAGAACGGTTAAAACCAAAAACTCAAGAAACAAGTATTGGTGAAGATGTGGAGAAAAAGGAATCCTGTTACACCATTGGCAGGAATGCAAACTGGTGTAGACACTGTGGAAAACATTATGGAGGTTCCTCAAAAAATTCAAAATAGAACTACCCTACGATCCAGCAATTGTGTGACTGGGTATTTATCTAAAGAATTTGAAAATGCTAATTTTAAGGGATATATGAACCCCTATGTTTTTTGCAGCATTATTTACAACAGCCAAACTATGGAAGCAGCCCATGAGTCCGTCAACTGATGAATGGATAAAGAAGTTGTGACACACACACACACACACACACACACGGAATATTATTCCGCCATAAAAAAGAATGAAATCTTACCATTTGCAACAACATAGGTGGATCGAGACAGTATAATACTTAATGAAATAAGCCAGTCTAAGAAAGACAAATACCATATGATTTCATTCATATATGGAACTTAAGGGACAAAACTGATGAACAACAACAACAAAAAGTGACAAACCCCAGACTCTTAACTAGAGAGAACAAACAGAGGGTTACCAGTGGGAAGGTGGGTGGAGGGATGGGGGAAATGGATGAAGGGGATAAAGAGTACACTTATCTTGATGGGCACTGAGTAATATATGGCATTGTTGAATCACTACATTGTACACCTGAAACTAATAGAACACCGTGTGCTGATGACGCTGGAATTAAAATTAAAATAAGATAATATAGGATAAAATAAAATGAATTAAAAATAATAAAATAAAAAACTAAAATAAACAAAGAAAGACATGAAACTTGTAAGGCCAAAGTAGTTCTATTATTTTTGTGTGTTTGTTAACCCACCCAGGCAAAGGTTCTTATGATAGAAGTACTTGGGAAAAAAATTAGGAATGCACTTAAACCCTCAGGTTAACTCTCTCCATCCAAGTGTTCCCAGAAAAACAAGGTCTAGAGCAAGATGAAAGCTAGGTTTTCTGAGCAAACCACAACACTGGGGTCTGGACAGACCCTTCTGCCTTTTTGCCCTCCACTTCTCCTCTTCTCCACCAAACCATCTTTCTCTATTCCATCAGATGCAGCAACTGGTGACAGGGAGAGGAGGCAAGGAGCTGTGCAGGGCATGGTGTTAATGAAATTTATTAAACCCTGAAACTGGAAAGAAACTTCTAATTTGCTGCTTCTTCTCTAAGCGCTAGGCAAGTAATGTCTCGCCTAGAAGACTTTCTAGAGTAACTGGCAGTCCCAGGAGGACAGACAGCTACAGCCAAATAAGGAGATGCAGGGAAAAGGAAGGAGTGTTATATTTTCACTTGAGAAAGTGGAAAGAGATGATACTAAAGATTTCTCATTTTGTGCAATTATTGATTAGATCTCCTAAATGTATCATCAGTACCTGAGTTTATCATCTCCTTATTAGCAAGCCATTTTTTAAAGTTTCATCAAACTGTTTGGATGAAGTCAGGACAAATCTTTTAAAATAATTTTTAAGCAGTTGATTTATATGAAGATCTGAAATCTTTTCATGTTCAGTGACAGCTCTGATTATTAGCATCATTTGCAGATACCAATGATTAATGGAGGATATTGTTCATAACTCCTTCAAGATCTCTAGTTCTTAACTACTTGAAACCTGTTTTGAATCAGAAAAAAGGGACTTCACTACAGAGACACTGGAAATGCAGAAAAAAAGAAAGAAAGAAAGAAAGAAAGAAAGAAAGAAAGAAAGAAAGAAAGAAAGAAAGAAAGAAAGAAAGAGGAAGGGAGGGAGGGAGGGAGGGGAGGAGGAAGGAAGGAAGGAAGGAAGGAAGGAAGGAAGGAAGGAAGGAAGGAAGGAAGGAAGGAAGGAAAGGTCTTCCACATTTAAAGTATCTGTTACCTCTCTCCAATTCAAAGAGTAAAATATTCTAAAATTTGTTGAACAGCTTTATAGATAAGTACCTTGTGCTAGGCTTGTGGCTTGGTCCCTATGTTTAGCTGTTACTCTGGTTATTTTACATTTTAGCAACTTTTTAAATGCAGTTTGTGAAACTATATTTTTTAGTTGCATCTGTAGATTCTAGGAAGGACAAAAATTGAAGAATGGTAGAAAATGAGTAAGTAAAGGATAATTGATTTTGTGTGTCTCTTATGTTTAGAAGTGATCTTTTAAAATTCATTTCTAAATAAATCCAAAGTCTAGCACCATAAATGGACATAATTGGACATGTCCAAATGTTAGGTTCCATTAAAGGAAACATAAAAAGGATGAGTGTGGGTGGTCATAAACAGAATCTTAATTTTTTGTCGATCCTTACTATCAGGTACTATATTAGTAAGAATTAGTAGTACCACTAAAAGGGGAGAAAATGTTTCCTTTTCTCTTTCAAAGTATATAGGAATCAATAGAGAAAGATACGTTCTGTGAATATCTAGCTAAAGAAATAATTTTGTATCTCTTCTAAAAATCTTTTCTATTGGGCTTGCCAACCTACCCTAAGGCCAGGAAGTGTAAGAGGTTCTTTTCTTTATCTCTGAAAAAAAAATTCTCAAAATCATTTAAGGACCCCTTTTGAATCCCGAGTTCTAAGACTTAGAATTCGGGACTTTATAATACACGAGGAAACCATTCCTACAGCTATAAAATGTTCTTTGCTGCAAATTTATATTATTTTCATTTTATGATCCCAGATCAATTTTTTATATATTTTTTTAAATGTTTATTTATTTTTTGAGAGACAGAGAGAGCATGAGCAAAGGAGAGGCAGAGAGAGCGCGAGACACAGAATCCAAAGCAGGCTCCAGGCTCTGAGCTGTCAGCACAGAGCCCGATGCGAGGCTCTGACCTGAGCCGAAGTTGAGACGCTTAACCAACTAAGCCACCCAAGTGCCCCTCCTAGGTTAATTTTAATGTAATTCTCTTAGCATATTTGAGAAGGGAGAATATATCAATTATAGTTAATATCCCATTTTAAAGAATGCAAGATGGATTCTTTGGGCATTTAGAGGACTCTTCAGTCCCTGATCTTAGAGCAAGAAAAATTCAAAGTGACATTAGGTGTCTCAACCTCTGAAGCACAGCAACAATCTCACAAGTTTAACTGTTTCCTTATAAGGCAATTGAAAAAAATGAGTGAATGGGGTGCCTGGATGGCTCAGTCAGTTAAGCATCCAACTTCAGCTCAGCTCATGAAGGTTCCTGAGTTCCAGCCTGGCGTCGGGCTCTGTGCTGACAGCTCAGAGCCTGCAGCCTGCTTCTAATTCTGTGTCTCCCTCTCTCTCTGCTCTTTCCCTGCTTGTGCTCTGTCTCTCTCTGTCTTAATAATAAATAAACATTAAAAAAAAAAAAGGAAGAAAAGGAAAAAAATGAGCGAAGGACCTGAATACACATCTTTCCAAAGATGACACACAAATGGTGAAAAGATACAGGAAAAAGTGCTCAACATCACGAATCATCAAGGAAATGCAGATCAAAACCACAATGAGATACCATCTCACACCTGTTAGAATAGCTGTGATCAAAAAGATAAGAGATAGAAAGTGTTGGCAAGGATAACGAAACCCTTGTTAGCATCACTGGTACAGCAACTATGGTAAAGAGTATGGGTGTTCCCAAAGAACTTAAAAACAGAACTATTACATGCCCTAGCAATCTCATTTCTGGGTATATATCCAAAGGTAAAAAAGAAATAGCTGTATTCCCATGTGCATTGCAGCATTATTCACACAACAACTGAAGTAAGGAAACAACCTAAACATTCACCTAGGAATGAAGAGATAAAGAATATAGATAATGTGTGTGTACACACACACACACACACACACACACACATATATACATTATGTAATAATGTATATATATGAAATGAAATATTATCCAGTCTTTAAAAAAAAGAAATCTTGTCATTTGTGACTACATGGATGAAACTACAGGGAAGTAAGACTGAAAGAGAAAGACAAATACTGCATGGTTTCACTTATATGTGAAATCTAAAAAAAAAAAAAAAAAAAGTCAAACTCACAGAAACAGAGTAGAATAGTGGTTGCCACGGGGCTAATGGGTGGGGGAAATAAGGGGAGGTTGGTAAAAGGGTAAATTTTCAGTTATGAGACACTTAAGGTCTGAGGATCTAATGTATATACAACATTGTATGTCTAATTGAAATTTTCTGAGAGAGTAGATCGCAAGCATTTCTGTAAAAAAAGTAATGAGATATCATTGAGTTAGTCACTGATTTATACTATTAAAATTTTATAAATATTAAATATAATTTAAGACTCAAAATTATCCCTGAATCCACCACCATTTACAATGACAACAAATGTACACTATCAGATGTTTTACAACATCTAATCCACATTGCTGTTGAGGTTAAGGATGATCATCTTTTTTTTTTTGTTTGTTTTTTAATTTTTAATCCTGGTGTTTTACCCTGATGTGTCCAGATTTTCTGCATTTTAATTGTAACACTGTTATGATTATAACTCACCCGTTACTTAGGGTCATTCTGCAATTTAAGCATATAAACCCAAATGACTTCAATTCCTCATTTCTCAACCCTCAGGCTCATCCCCACTTCTGTGATCTCACAGGAGCTTATATTTTCATGGTCTTCTGGGCATCTCTGCTTTTCATCCATATTAAGGCTGACATGAGCACAAAGCCTGCTACTAGATAATTTTATGATCACTACAATCATTCACAATGATGTTTCTAAAAATAACCACACAATAAGAAACAGCTGTTTCAGCCACAAAGAACAGGATTTCTATAGCACCAGCTATGGAATTTTATACCTGAACAGCTCCAAATATACATGCAATTCCATTGCCAAAACAACTGATGTAATTTATCAAGGATTAGCTAATGCTACGTACCTTAGGAGCCACAAAGTAGCAGAACAAAGCTAAATGCAAGGCCTCCTATTCTTTTGTGATTTGCTTCTTTCAATCAACATTATGATCTTAGGAATGCCTGGGTGGCTTAGTCAGTTAAGGATCCGACTTCAGCTCAGGTCATGATCTCACGGTTTTAGGGTTCAAGCCCCAAGTTGGGTTCTGTGCTGACAGCTCAGAGCCTGGAGCCTGCTTCGGATTCTGTGTCTCCCTTACTCTCTGTTCTCCTACCACTTGTACTAACTCTCACAAAAATAAATAAGCATTTTAAAAGAACATTACGTTTTTAATATAATATGCTGATATATATATGTGTTGCTTATTTACTTCTATTTCTCATTACTATAAAACATTGCATTTTAAAGATTATACCAAATTTATTTATCCATCTTACTACTGATGAATATTTTGATTGTTCCAATTCTTAGCTATTACAACACAGTGCTGCTACAAGTATCCTGGTCCATGTAAATCATGCTTATGTGTAGTTTTAGGTAAACTCTTAAGGAATTTACCCATTAGTAGAATGGCTGGGTTACAGACTACACATATTTTTGCATCCATAGGTAATGCCAAACTATTTTCTGAGTTGATTATGCCAATTTAAATTTCCACATTTTGGGTGTAAAATATTCTTTGACTTTTTTATTCCAATTATATTTTTTATTTCTAGAAATTTTATTTGGTTATTTTTCAAAGCTGTGTGGTCATTTGTTATATAGAGTTCCTCATATCCTATGCATATTTTTGAATATGGCTTTATGTCCTATAAGAGATCAAATATATTTTATAAATGGTATCTGATATTTCATTGTCCTAAAAATTTGGAGAGTCTCTTTCTGCCAGTTCTTCCTCATGGTTTCTGTTTAGTTATTTTTGATTATAGGCTTCCCAATTGCCTTCAGGTTTATTATGGAAATCCACTGAGGACTGGCATGGCGATTGGTTCTTGTGGAGATCTGCTTTGGCTTCTTCCAGGGAGTCTGTGGCACCCCAATAATTTGGGATCACTCTAAATTAAATTCTCGGCTTGAGTTTTCTGACCACCCAAGTGCCGTGTATTTAGGCTTCAAGTGCATGCATGTTAGGGTTGGTTTGTGGTTATACATTCTCAATAGTTTTGTTCTCCCTCCCATTCAGCAGCTATTTGGGAAAGTCGATGTTCCTTGTAGACTCATGACTGGGGATGCAATTTTCCCAGACTACTTTTACATTGAGGCTGTTGCCATTTGGAGTCTCCATTGTATGGGGAGGGTGAGTTTATCTATCTGTCTCCTCATCATGGGTGGAACTTGGACTTTGACTTTTCAGTCATGGGAGACCATGAAAATCAAAGTTCATTTTAATGTAGTTGAACAAATATCCTCAGAGTGAAATCCAGCTACAGTGGCCCACATAGTTCTCAGTCCCTAGACTGGAGAATTGTTTACTCTCCTGTCAACTCACTGATCCTTTTCAGAGTATTATATCCTACCCAAGAAGTTCAGTTGTTTTTAGCACCAGAAACAAAATTTGCATTGGTTTTCTTTAAAGTCAATTCCACCCTCCCCCTGGTGGGCTTATTTCACATCTGAAGAATTCTATCACCTTATTCATCTCCATGTGATGACGAAGGCAGAGACTGAATCACAGGAACTACAAGCTAAGGGGTGCTGTGGATTTCTGGAAAGCCACCAGAGACTAGGAAGAGGCAGGGAAAGATTCTCTTCTACACACTTCGGAGGGAATACGGCCTTGCTGACACCTTGATCTTAGACTTCTGTTCTTGAGAACTGAGAAACAGTAAATTTCAGTTGTTTTAAGCACCCTCTCCCTCATTTGTGGTACTTCTGTTTACCACAGGCCTAGGAAACTAATACAGCCCCTATCCAAAATGATCCCTTTGTAGCAAAAGGATCTCCAGCATAGGTGATGGTCTTCCAGGCGTGAAAGCTTGTGCCTTGAGAAGAAGGGAAGGAGGAAAACTGTCCTCAGTGTTCTTCCTAGTGTTGAGTCTGTCAGGCAGTTAGGAATGTCCTGCGTGATTGTGTTCTGATATTTGTACACACTGATGTTTCACAAACTGATATTTGAAACACTTTCTGACAAAGATTTAGTAGAAGGTTGTTACCTGTGGGTATTCATAAGAATGTGTACCTGTATGCAGTAAAACTGTTTCCCTGTAATGTTTAAGGACAACTATGCAGAGCATTGTTACAACCAAAAAGCAGGTGATACAATGTTGCTTCATTTCAATTACTAGTTCAAATAAAAATGAGAGAAACTAACAGCCAAAAACAGCAAGTCAGGAACCTAGGAAGGCTCTCACGAGAGTATGATTTTTAAATCCTGGATGTCACAAGATGATACAAAATTTCCTAGGGTCCGTGTATACAGTTAAGACAGGGCATTGGCAGTATTTACCAGAGATCTGAATTAGATTAGGCGTCGACAAGGCAAAAATGGAAAAGGAATTAGAGTAAGAAGAACATTCCAGATAGAGGGCGGAGCATATGCAAAACCGCTCAGGGGATGGGTACAGCACAGTGCCCCCAAGGAACTGAAGGAAATCCAGGGTGTATGGAGCAAAGGGCCTGTGGTGCATGATGAGGCTCAAAGTGGTCGGCTGTGGCCAGTCATGTGTGGCTTTGCAGATCACATCGAGGAAAGATTTTAAAGTGTTTTATGTGGATGCAAAGGACAGTGGGACATCGGAGGAACACTGCCAGAGATACAAGTCTGTGATCAATCTGATGTTTGGCAGTTACTGAATCCACGGGCTCAGCCACACAAAGCATACAGACTGAGAAGGCGGGAGGTTTGGAGGCCAGGGGAAACTGATGCTCAGAGAATTTCAGTAACTTGACCAATAGTACACTCTTATTACACCTCTTATCACATCATTTTGAGGTCTCCTCTGTGAGAGGAGGGCTCTGTTTAAAAATGGCCGTGCTGTGTTGACACTAAGCCCTAAGTTTTTCATAGAAGAAAAAGCTGGCTCTTCTAACAAGCCGTTTCTCCTGAGCATAATAAAATGGTATTACAAAGCACAAGGAAGGCCTTTCCTCACAAGAAGAAGAAAGAAATCGACACAGCCTGGGTATGCATGTCCCTAAGAAGACAAGTGGCATTGTCTGCTGCTGATTTTGAGAAGTCAAGGTCAAAGGCTGGAGGGGTCGGAGAAAGCAGTCTGGGACATATTAGGCAGTTCACAAGCACAGTAAGTCGTTTCAGTGTACCCTTGAGGCAAGGGTTTGTAAACTAAACTGCCCCCTCGACACCTGAGAGCAGTTTGAATCAGAAACTTGTGAAAAACATCCTGAGCAAAGAAGTTAGGATGATTAAATACTGATAAATAGTAGATGAGTGTAATGAGAAACACAAGTTAATTTATACCCAAATTCACTCTTTTGTATTAGCTTCATATTCAGTAAATATCATGAATATAGGTACGATTATTTTGATGAATGGTGTATCTTTTGATGAAAATTTCCTATCACCTAAATCTTGTGCTGTATCTCATCTAATAAAAATCTTCACAACTGCAACTCACCAATTCCCATAGCTTTTGACAGGCACTGCCATTCTCTGGGAAGCATCTGTTTCCCCACTCTTTCATTTTTTTCCCTCCTTTTAAGTAGGCTCCACACCCAGCATGGAGCCCAACGTGGGGCTTGAACTCACGACCCTGAGATCAAGACCTGAGCTGAGATCAAGAGTCAGATGCTTAACCAACTGAGCCACCCAGGCGCCCCATATTTCCCTTCTCTTTTGGAAAGCCTTCCATAAACACCATATTCCCCTAACCCCACAGCTCTGTATCTGCTCTTCCGTATGGTAAAACCGGAGGACTGCAATCTCTTCTGTAATATCCATTCTCCTCTTCATTCCTCATCGTGCTGCACTCAGGCTTTTGCCCCCATTGCTCTATTTAAATAGCATGATTTCAAGAACAACAGTCCCCCAGTGACCCCCTTGTTGCTAAATCTAGTAGTCAATTCTCATTCCCATCTCACTTGACCTGAGTGGCATGTGTCATAGATAATCATACCCTCTGGCCATGCAACACTTCCTCACCTTGACTTCTAGGAACAGCACACCTGTGTGTTTTCTTCTCCTTCCCTCACTGGCCTATTCCCTATCTTAGTCCTTTCTCATCATACTGATCTCTAAAAGTTAGATGCCTTAGTCTTTGTCTTTGCATTTCACCCTCTGTCTTCATTCCCTTCCTTGATGATCTTATCTAGTCTCATAACCTTAAATTCTACTTATGTGGACAACTCCTAAATATATATATCCACAGCTCAAATGTTGAGCCAGAATTTTAGACTCACGTGATAAACAATGTAGTTCACATCTAAAACAAGAAAGTGTTCTTGGCAGTTTAAAAAGTCACAGCAGTATTTTAACATTTAATAGTGGGAAAAAATTTAATAGTGGATTGGAAGATAAAGTGGAACCTACCACCTAGAAAAAAAAGAACCAAAACTCCAAGTAATAAAAATTTCCGAAAGAAAAAGCATTAAGAATTTGACAATCTACTCAAGAAAGTCAATATTTTAAAAATATTATAGGAAAATAAATTGAAGATACCGAGAAAGGGAAATTACCAAAAAAATATGTATAATAATTTTCCATAATAAAAAACTTACCTAGATCTGTGTATTAAAAAGGCTCTCTGAATGCATTATAGAATAAATTTAAAAAAATATATATCAATGCACATCACTGTGCAATATTACATCTCTGAGGTGAGAGGAAATCCTAAAAGTTCCAAAAAGAGAACTAGGGTTCCATATCTTTGAAGGAGCAGTCATTAGGAGGGCATGCGGTGCTGAACTTTGCCAAACAGCAACACCGTAAGCTAGAAAATAATTCATTCAACAATGATTTGCTTAGTGCCTACTTTGTACCAGGTACCATGCTTGGTGTTGAAAAGAGAGAGGTGTGGGGGCGCCTGGGTGGCTCAGTCGGTTAAGCGTCCGACTTCGGCTCAGGTCATGATCTCACGGTCCGTGAGTTCAAGCCCCGCCTCGGGCTCTGGGCTGACAGCTCAGAGCCTGAAGCCTGCTTCGGATTCTGTGCCTTCCTCTCTCTCTCTGACCCTCCCCCGTTCCTGCTCTGTCTCTCTCTGTTTCAAAAAGAAAAAAAAAAAAAAAAAAGAAAAAGGAAAAGAAAAGAGAGAGGTGTCTTTGAAATTCTGAGAGAAAATTATTTCCACCTAAAATAGGATACTCCAATCAAGCAGATAGAACTACATAAGCAGCAGCAGCAGCAACTGTGCCTCTTATCTGGATCTATGCAAGAAGTTGCTGGAGCATGTGGACCACTAGCACTGGGGCTGTACACAAATGGAAAGATTTACCAAGGTGACTGGAAGGGATTTCTCAGGACAAACTTTGAGTTCAGACTCAAGAAGGGATCTGGGGAGGCGGGGGAGATAGAACTCTCTGATTACCTATTGTGTTTAACTATTTTGGGAAGAGTTTCAGAATTCCATTAATTATAAAAATCATAACTAAAAGTTATGGAAGTAGCAGCCTCTGGCAGTGAGACCTAAGGTGGAGTACTTTTATCATTAGAAGTGGTGCAATGAAAATATTTAAATTATGGTCATTTATTACTTACTAAAAATAATAAGCACACACTTTTAAAAGAATTGAATTAGAACAAAAGTACCCTAGCTAAGGTAAAAACAAGACAGTATGTTTTTCTTAAACCTGTTTTAACTCACACACACACACACACACACACACACACACACGAGAATATTACTCATCCCTCAAAAGGAATGAAATCTTTCCATTTGCAACAACATGGATGGATCTGGAGGGTGTAATGCTAAGTGAAATACATCAGAGACAGACAAATACTATAATATTTCACTCATATATGGAATTTAAGAAGCAAAACAAATACGCGAAGGAAAAACTATAGAAAGCAAACTGATGGTTAGCAGAGGGGTCATGGGTGGGGAATGGGTGAAAGAAGTTATGGGGATTAAGGAGGGCACTTGTGATAAGCAACAGGTGATGTATGAAACTGCTGAATCACTAAATTGTACAACTGAAAGTAATCTAACAATGTATGGAAGGAAAATTTAAAAAAAAATCTTAATGTGCATGCACACACACACACACACACACACACACACACACACGATGGAGTTCTACTCAGCCATAAAAAGTGAAATCTTACCATCTGCCAAACATGGACAGATGTAGAGGGTATAATGCTAAGTGAAATAAGTCAGAGAAAGACAAATACCATATGATTTCACTCATATGTGAAATTTAAGAAATAAAGCAAATGGACAACAAAAAAGAGAAAAAAACCAGACTCTTAAATACAGAGAACTGGTGGTTACCAGAAGGGAGGTGGGGGGGAGAGGGAAATGGGTAAAATAGGTGAAAGGGATTAACAGCACACTTATGATGAGCCCTGAGTAAGGTACAGAATTGTTAAATCTCTATATTGTACACCTGAAACCAATACAACAAAGTATGTTAAGTACACTGAAATTCAAAAAGCAAATAAAAAATGAATTTGTTGCTTTGATTTCAAGTGAGCCTGATTCTTTGTTTTCCAATACCATTACTACTGACCCCTTAGGATATTCTGAATAGAAGAACGTCAATTTCCATACAGTAAACGAAGCATATTCTGCAAGGTGAGGACTTAAATGAAGTTTGTGGTCTCCATAAACAATTGCATCATGCTATGCAGCCTCTATTTGTTCAAGAATGAAGATAACGTTTTCTTTACCAAAGCAAGACAAAACAGGCTATAAATTACAAAATGTCGCTCTCCTTGTTCACAGAAAACTACAATCCATCTGGAACCAAGCAGGAATGGAGTTACATAAAAGCTCTCTAAGTCAACGTAAATCACAGACAGAAGAATGTTTCCACTTTGGTGAACCCATCGCTCTGGTCAATTCCTTTCTTATACTTTCATATGCATGGTAGCCAAATGCCTGGCTACCGGCACTTGGAATATTTTTATATTTACTCCCCAGTAAATAAAATTTGGTGGAAATAAGAACCACGGTGAAAATTGGTGACTTTGATCGACTCTGTGAAAATGCTACGGCTGGAGTGCAAATTTCCCAGCACGCATATACTGAGAATACAGTGTCTGCAACATTAATGTGATGGTAACAACATAAAAACTTGGAAGTATTAATGTATTCAGAATGTGAATAACCTTTTCACCCAAAGAAACCTGAATTCAAAGATGGTTAACCACAGAAGTGAAAATATCTTGGGTGGTCTAACTCTAGGCATTTGTTCTTAGTGTATTTGGCCCAAACACAAAACCGCCAAGGAGTCTGGCATGATGGATGGTGTCTTCCCAAAAGATGCTTGGGATTAAGCAGGTTGTTTTAAGTCAGACATGGGTGAAGGAATTGTGGCAAGAAGCTAGTGGAGAGGTTTGTCATTTGCCAGGTCATAACCAGTCCTTTTTCCGTGAGGATGTCATTAATAGAAGCCAGCCTCCTTCAACACTCTACTTTTCCTCTATTCCTCCTACCAAGTAAAAATTAATACCAAGAATTCTGGACATTATATATAAAACCTGCTAGGAAGAATATGAAAAGCAGACACAGGAAAGCAGACCAGCTGGGGACGTGACGGCACAGTAACATCAGAGATGCCAGACTGGGAGCCGAAGGAGATGGCTTCTTGCGATCGCTAATGGGAAAAACAACTCCCCAAAAAAGCTTGCTCTCTCCAGACAAAGTACCAGAAACAGGTAGCTTAGCAAGACAGGAGACTGGTAAAAACTGTTCTAGTACTGCCAAACACCACAGGGAAAAAAAAACACACAAGTGTGATTCCATCCTTACCCACACCTATAAAAGCTAAGTGGAGAGCTTAGAATTCCATCCTCACCAAGCTGTAACAAGGAATCCCATTCTGATTCTTCCGCTCCGGTAGGGTCAGGGTGGTGTCAGAGATGGCTGAGTAGGAACCTGGGACTTTTACCCCCGTAGGCCGTAGGCGGCCACCTCCCCACCCTGTGGTGTCTGGAGCAGCCAAGTGGGCAGTGGTAGGAGTGGCCTCACCAGGCACGCCTACTCTTCCTGGCTAGGAAGCTATCAGTGGAGGCCAAGTGGGGAGTTGAATTCCCATTTCTGCCCAGCAGGAAGGAGGCGTACACAATCTCAGTTGTCAGCTAAGGTGAATGGGAACCTGGACTTCTACTCCCACCTAGCAGTAAGGAGGCAGTGCCCGCCCCCCCCCCCCCCCATTTCCCTTGCTGGAGCTATGTCAGAGAAAGCCAGGTACAATAGAAAGTTTACATAAGATCCAGAGGCTCATAACAAAATATTAGAAATATGCAGCTTTCAATCAAAAATCACTCATCACACCAAGAACCAGGAAGATAATAAACTAAATGAAAAAAAGACAATCCACAGTGGTGTATGCTCCAATCAACAGAGCTAAAAAATTTGAGGCAAAAAGTGACAGAACTAAAAAGTGACGTAGACAAATCTACAGTTATACTTGGGGGCTTCAACACTATTCCTTCAACACTGGTAGAACAACTAGGCAGGAGATTAACAAGGATATATAACTCAATAACACCATCATCCAACAGGATCTAGTTAACATTCATAGAGCACTTCATTCAACATCAGAATATTCACTTTCTCGAGTGCTCACAGAACATACACCAAGACCATATCCTGAGCCACAGAACAAACCTCAATAAATTTAAAATAATTTAAATTATATACAGTGTATTCTCCAACCACAATGGGATAAAATTAGAAAAGAACAGGGGCTCCTGAGTGGCTCAGTTAAGCGTCTAACTTCGGCTCAAGTCATGATCTCATAGTTTGTGGGTTTGAGCCCCACATCAGGCTCTGTGTTGACAGCTCAGAGCCTGGAGCCTGCTTCGGGTTCTGTGTCTCTTTCTCTCTATGCCCCGCCTCTGTTCACACTCTGTGTCCCTCTGCCTCAGAAATAAATAAACATTAAAAAAATTTCAAAAAAAAAATTAGAAAAGAATAATGGCAAGATAACAGGAAGATCTTCAAATGCTTGGATGCTCAATAACACACTTACAACTAGTATATGAGTAAAATAGGAAGTCTGAAAAAAATTTAAAACACAATGAACTGTATGAAAACGAAAATGCAACATTTCAAAATCTATGGAACACAGCAAAAGCAGTGCTCAAAGGGAATTTGTAGCACTAAATGCACACATTAGAAAACAGGAAACAATCTCAAATCAGTAATAATGACATAACTGTCTACACAGAAAATCCCAACATAATTCTGAAACACACCCAGAACCAATAAGTGAATTCAGGAAGGTCACAGGATATAAGATAAATGTACAAAAGTCTATTTTATCTTTACATACTAGCAATAAGCCAGTGGTCATCAAAATTAAAAATACAACACCATTTATAATTGAGACAAAGGGAAAGAGTGAGAGAGAGAAAGAGAGAGAGAGGATGGAAGGAAGGAAGGAAGGAAGGAAGGAAGGAAGGAAGGAAGGAAGGAAGGAAGGAAGGGAGGAAGGGAGGGAGGGAGGAAGGGAGGAAGGGAGGAAGGGAGGAAGGGAGGAAGGGAGGAAGAAAGGCAGATATAGGTATAAATCCAACAAAACATGTACAGGACTGATAGGCTAAAAACTACCAAATGTCCATAAAATAAAGCAAAGATCTAAATAAATGGACAGACATGCTCTGCTTAGGTACTGGAAGCTCAGCCTAATAAAGAAGATGTCAATCCCAATCCACCACAAATTGATATATAGGCTCACTGCAGTTGTTGGGGTTTTTTGTTTGTTTGTTTGTTTTTTGAGAGGGAGAGAGAGAGAGAGAGAGAGAGAGAGAGAGAGGATGCACACAAGCATGGGAGGGGCAAAGGGAGAGGGAGAGACAGAATTTTAAGCAGGCTCCACACCCAGCACCGAGTCTGATACGGGCTCCATCTCACAACCATGAGTTCATGACCGGAACCCAAATCAAGACTTGGGCGCTCCACCAAATGAGCCCCCCAGGCACCCCTCAAGCAATCCTATGAAACTATCAGCAAGATTTTTGTAGATATGGATAAAATTAACTTAAAATTTATATGAAAATGAGAAGTAACTAGAAGAGCTAGAAGCAGTATTTAAATAAGAAGAATAAAGTGGTAGAAGTCAGTATACCTGATTCCAAGACTTATTAAATAGCCATAGGAATCAAGACTGGTAGTTGGCAGAGAGATAAACACATAAATCAAAGGAACAAAATAGAGAACCAAAAAACAGATCCACACAAATGCCCCAATGGTTTCTGACAAAGGTGCAAGAAAATTACCATGGGAGAAATAGAGCCTCTTCAACAAATGGTTCTGGAACGCTTGGGCATCAATGGGAGAAAAATGAACATTAACTTAAGTCTTCTACCCTCCAACTTAATCATGGACCTGAACTTAAATGTAAGATACTAAACTATAAAACCTTCAGGAAAAAAAAAACAAAAAACAAAAAAACAACCCAAAAACAAAAAACAAAGTCTTCAATGGGGCACCTGGGTGGCTCAGTTGGTTAAGCATATGACTTCAGCTCAGGTCATGATCTCACAGTCCATGAGTTTAAGCCCCACATCGGGCTCTGTGCTGACGGCTCAGATCCTGGACCCTTCTTTGGATTCTGGGTCTCCCTCACTCTCTGCCCTTCTCCCACTCGCACTCTGTCTCTCTCTCTCTCTCAAAAAGGAGAATAAAAACTTTTTAAAAATTAAGAAAAAAAGAAGTCTTCACGATCTAAGGATAGGTAAAAAGTTTTTAGACTTGACACCAAAAGCATGATCCAAAATGGGAGGGATTGGACTTCAAGAAAATTTAATACTTTCTTTTTTGTTTGTTTGTTTCCCCATCCCCCACAATCCTCAAGTTGACTCACACTCAAGAAATGATTTTAATGTTCAATATATATGTTTAATGGCATGTGCATTAAACAGGCTCCACTTAAATCATCTTCCTCTCCAACTATTTCTGCCACACCATCCCTCTGTAGCCTGCCTCCTAAGACACCGGGCATTTCAACAGGTTATAAATAATTAGCATATCCCCCATATTCCACTAATCACAACAACTTCAAACCAGTACCTTTACCTTTGTTTAATAACCCAAGTTTTCCACCTGCTTTATTAGCTTTTTGTAACCATAGGGTTTGTTATTTATTTCTCCTGGTTTTAAAGTATCTTTCTCATACTCTGAGCCTCCATTCTCCTTTCTTCAGATTTTTCTAGTTATTTGCAGCATGAAAAAAAATTGTACAAGTAACCCATGGATAATACTTGTGATATGCAACTCAA
The DNA here is from genome assembly GCF_028018385.1 of Neofelis nebulosa. NCBI lineage: Eukaryota > Metazoa > Chordata > Mammalia > Carnivora > Felidae > Neofelis > Neofelis nebulosa. The sequence continues at coordinate 134,108,267 of NC_080782.1, forward strand.
GAAATAGAGCAGTATTCCGAGAAAAATACGGTATTCTCAATTTTCTCATCTTCAACCCCATTCTCCTCCCCAGAAATAACAATGTTAACATTTATCACACTTTCTTCCCCATCTTGTCCTCTTTCTATGCATTTACATAAATTAAAAAAAAATTTAATGTTTATTTATTATTGAGAGAGAAACAGACAGAGTGAGAGCAGGGGAGGGGAGAAAGAGACACAGAACCTGAAGCAGGTTCCAGGCACTGAGCTGTTAGCACAGAGACTGATGCGGGGCTCGAACTCAGGAATCTCGAGATCATGAACTGAGTGGAAGTTGGACGCTTAACTGACTGAGCCATCCAGGTGCCCCTATTTTGTTTTAATGTTTATTTTTGAGAGAGAGAGCGAGAGCGAGCAGGGGAGGTGCAGAGAGAGGGAGACACAGAATCCAAAGCAGACTCAAGGCTCTGAACCGTCAGCACACAGCCCCATACATTTTTATAAATAAACAAATATCATTTATATCCTATAAATAACATTACACTAAATATAGCATTCTGAAATTTCCTTTTCCATTATAATTTTGGGAGTATTTTCATGTCAATGCCCATAAGACTACAGCTGTCTCCCTCCATTTTACAAGTTTATTTATTTTGAGAGAAAGAGAGAGAGTAAGAGGGTGAGAGCAGGGGAGGAGTGGAGAGAGAGAGGGAGAGAGAGAATCCCAACCAGGCTCTATGCTGTCATCATGCAGCCTGACACGGGGCTTGATCTCACAAACAGTTAGATCATGAGTTGAGCCAAAATCAAGAGTCAGGTGTTTAATCAACTGAGCCACCCAGATGCCCCTACAGCTCTCTTTTTTTTAAAACTACATATTATTCCACAGTATGACTTTATCATAATTTACTTAACTACCTCCTCATTGTTAGACTTAATTAAGTGTTTCCTTATTTTTACTATTAACTGTACCCTTGTGGTTTTGCACAAATGAGTAATTATTTCTTTAAGCTACCTTCCCAGAGTGGAATTGGTGATGTAAGTACATGTGCACTTTTAATTTGGAGAAATACTGATCAATTGCCTCCTCAAAGGCAAATGTAACTAATTTATTTGAATATATGAATATGAAAAAAGATTCAAAATAACTCACAAAGTTCTGATAGAGTAAGAAATACAGCTCCGTTAACATTTCCTTGATTGTCAGTGGAGCGGAGAAGATATTCATACATTTTTGGAAATTTTATAGCTGTTTTTAGATTTTCCTATAATAACATTATGGTTTTGTTGAGCCATAGTTTCCATATAGCTATTCAAGTTTATCTTTATCTATGGTGTGAAGTGTGGGTTAGAATTATTTTTTTTTCCAAAGAAAGTCAATTTTCTCAGCACATTAAGTAAACTATTCTTCCCTCACTGATTTAAAAAAAATTTCTTTATCATAAAGTGAATTACCTTATATAAAGAATCTCTTGGGGCACCTGGGTGGTTCAGGTGGTTGACTGTTTGGCTTTGGCCCACGTCATGATCTTACGGTTCATGGGTTGTGCTGACAGCTCAGAGTTTGGAGCCTGCTTCAGATTCTGTGTCTCCCTCTCTCTCTGCCCCTCTCACTTGTGCTCTGTCTCTCTCTCTCTCTTTCTCTCAAAAATAAATAAACATTAACATTTTTTTTTTAAATCTCTTTCTCGACTTCATAATTTTCCATTTTTCCATCTATGCTTGCCTGCTCTAATACCAGACAACATGAAGACCATCTTTATAATATGCTTTGATATCTAGAGTGATTGTTCATCTTGAGAATTGCTTTTGTTATTTTATGCATCTTTTTTCCATTTAAACATAAGAATAAGCTTGTTAATGTGTATGAAAATATTGCTGTGATTTTGAGTGCTATACATTGAATTCAATTATTCAATTTTTCTCAAATATTAGCATCTTCATAATTTGAGTCTTTTCATATCAATCATGATATGTCTCTTCTATTTATTTAGGTATATATGGGGAGATCCTTTAGTAGCAGTTTATAATTTAAATCATGCAGTTCTATACAGTTCCTATTCCATCTCTGCCTAAGACATTTATGATTTTGTGAATGGGATGTTATTTTAGCATAAAATTTTCTAATCGGTTATCACTGATGCATAGGAAAGTTAATGGTTTTCATATGTTGGGTTTTTTTTAATTAAAAAACAATTTTTTTAACATTTATTTCTGAGACAGAGAGAGACACAGCATGAGTGGGGGGGGGGGGTGCAAAGAGAGAGGAAGACTCAGAAGCTGAAGCAGGCTCCAGGCTCTGAGCTGTCAGCACAGAGCCCAACGTGGGGCTCAAACTCACAAACCGCGAGATCATGACCTGAGCTGAAGTTGGTTGCTCAACCGACTGAGCTACCCAGGTGCCCCTTTAATTTTTTTTAATGTTTATTTATTTTTGACAGAGAGAGAGACAGAGCATGAGTGGGGGAGGGGCAGAGAGAGAGGGAGACACCGAATCCAAAGCAGGCTCCAGGCTCTGAGCTGTCAGCACAGAGCCTGACGAGGGGCTCGAACTCACAGACCTCGAGATCGTGACCTGAGCCGAAGTCGGATGCTCAACTGACTGAGCCACCCAGGCGCCCCAATATGTTGGGTATTTTATTCAAACACCCTTATGAGTTGTCTTACTAATTCTATTAGTTTTTAAATTATATACTTGCAAATAATTACCAGTTTTATGTTTTTTCTATCCAGAAATAGACAGATATCGATATAGATACATACATACATTTCTGAAACATACACATATATGATATATATACACATTTTTTATGAAATATAATTGTGTTTTTCTTGATTCATTGAATCACTGAAGACCTCCATGCCATATTATATTGTGATGTGATAGTGGACATTCTTAGTTTCCCCAGAGGTACACTTCGTTGGGCTTTACAGAAAAACATACTGGTTTCCCTTACTTACTTACTTACTTACTTAATTACTTACTTAGGCTTCATGCACAGCATGGAGCCCAATGTGGGGCTTGAACCCAGGACCCCGAGATCTAGACCTGAGCTGAGACCAAGAGTTGGATGCTCAACTGCCTGAGTCACCCACACACCCTTACTAATTTACTTTTTATACTGTTTATCTGATTAACCTCTACTTTTAACTTTATTAATTTAATCATTTTATTTTCATCACGTATTTTTATTCTTTTTTAGCTCTTTGCATTTTATACTTAGTTTATTTATTTTATTAGATTTTTTGTTTTCTAAAACAAAATTTATATATTGTTCAGACATCTTTTAAAGAGCTACATGTTAGTGGGTCACCTGGGTGGCTCAGTTGGCTAAGCGCCTGACTTCAGCTCAGGTCACGATCTCATGGTTTGTGGGTTTGAGTCCCGCTTCGCATCAGGCTCTGTGCTGACAGCTCAGAGCCTGGAGCCTGCTTTGGATTCTATGTCTCCCGCTCTCTGCCCCTCCCCCACCCAAGGTCTGTCTCTCTCTGTCTCTTTCTCTCTCTCAAAAATAAATAAACATTAAAAAATTAAACAAAGTGATACGTTAGAGATATTTTTTATTGTGGTACAATTGACATATAACATTATATTAGTTTCAGCTGTATGACATAAATGATTTGATATCTCTATACATTGCAAAATAGTCGCCCCAGTACATCTGGTTAACAGCTGTCACCACGCATATTTACGTCTTTTTTTCCTTGTGATAAGGACTTTCAAGATCTTCTTCTAACAACTTTCAAATATGAAATACAGTATTATTCACTACAGTCACTATGCTGTACATGACATTTATTTTATAACTAGAAGAAATCGCTTATATGTGGTAGGGTTGTTCTACATTGCTCATCTCTACTTAATGGGGTTATGACTCACATCATGTTTGGGAGATAAGGGAAAATAATCGTGGACAAACTGTGTTTCAGGGTACCATAGACCTACACATTATTTTCCATGTTAGTCATGAGTCTAAGTCCATGATGAGCTTCACAAAATCCAGTAGTCCCCATGAAATGAATGGACAGAACTTAGGTTAGGAACTGTTGTCCTTGGCTAAGGGAAAAAACAAAACACAACAAAAGTCTATTTCCATTTGGGCACTTTATTATGGTTGCCTTATACCCAAAACAGTTGCATTTCTAGGTTTAGCCTCTCATCTTTGTGTTAGTTTAGAAATCAGGAAATTCATTAGGGATCCTAAAAAAATTTTTTTTAATTAATAAACACAAAATAAAAACAGGAGACCAAAGATGAATACCAAATATAGACAAACCAGATTTCTGTCAACTCCGTTTTAGAAAAAATGTAAGCCTAGGGATATTTTGTTGCTGCTATAATTGAAGCAGTCCCCTTAGCAATTCTGAAATGTTGGAAAGGTTGGTCTCAGTGTTACCAAGCATGGAATTTAGGTTCAGATTTGCCCTGGTAGTGTAACCTTTTTAGAGGATGATTCAAAGGGAATCATAAAGAACGTATCTTCCAGGAATTCATGTGAGGAGATTAGGGAGCTTAAGGTAAGATTCTAGAGCCTGTTAGAGAATTCTTTAAAAAAAATTTTTTTTAACGTTTATTTAATTTTGAGGCAGAGAGAGACAGAGCATGAACGAGGGAGGGTCGGAGAGAGGGAGACACAGAATCGGAAACAGGCTCCAGGCTCTGAGCTGTCAGTACAGAGCCCGACGCAGGGCTCGAACTCACAGACCGCGAGATCATGACCCAAGCCAAAGTCGGCCACTTAACCGACTGAGCCACCCAGGTGCCCCAGAGAATTCTTGATGTAAAATTTCTCACCAGCAATAAATGACTATGCAGTGCTTTTCTCTTCTTTCACCTACCATTATATTTAGCTAGGTTTTACAGATTCTGTAACAAAGTAGGAATTATGTGGATGGATTTCAGGTGAAGGTAGGGCATTTTACCAGTAAGTATTTCAAAAACCCTACACAATAACACCTAAATGGATATGGGGGACAAATCACAGGAATAGTAGAGTTCTATGTGACTCTCTACTAGACTTCTAAATTTTATTGCAAGGCACCCTATGTATTTAAAAGTGAACCCTGACTGCGAACTGTCTTAGTTTCCACCCTCTTTTGCACCTCAACAATTCTGGGAAGCCTAAACAAAGGTCTGCTGCTAATGAAGATGGGGAAACTTGTATCTCAGAAGACTGAGGCAGGAAGTCACAGGTAGAACTTCCATTTGACCGGAAGTACTTTTACTCACAATGTCTAGCCCAGGAACTGAGCTGGACAGTAATGGTCCTCTCCATCGCAATGGTGGCTAAAGACAATGAAATAAAAATGGGTCAGAAGAATTTTTTCTACTTATGCCTCGGAATACTTCTTGTTACATGGGCTCAGACTCCGGAAGAGGAGACTTGAGTAAGGCAGGCTCCAACCTGACACTGTTCTTCAGACGCCAGGCCTCTGCTACCTCAGCATTCTCATCTGAGAAACCAGTAACTTCAGGACACACAGCAATGTTCATAAATACCTTTCCCTGTGCCCATGCCTGTTTACATGTAAGAATGTAATGACAAACAGACGGACACATGGACTCTGTTTCAAAGCATAACATAACCGTTAAATAATGAGACTCTCCTAATTGCATTATGAGTCTTCTCTGACCATTGACTTACATACAGTAATGCCTCTTGCTATGAAATACCTATAAATATACAGATCATGAGGAGTCTAGCTTAAAAGTCTGGTAGGAGCCATGACTCCTCTTACTGGTGGAGGCCAGAAAACTGCAAAGACAATAAACCTTGACATCTGCTCCGGGCTAACTTGCTGTGGCCAAGGCGCACTGTTCACATGTCACTTGGGTATCTGCCAGGCTATTAGTCATTATGCATTCTGCCCCAATGGTGCATTTGAAATAGAGTGGACTCTGAATGTGCTCGGGGGGGTGAGGGGAGAAGAGAAACACTGGTTTATATTCAATTAGTTTAAAATTTTTGGTCCTTCCCTTGCTGGGAAAGTTACACTTAAAATCTGAAATCCTTGTTCGCCAACCTTCAAAGTCACTTTTCCTATAGCAGTATGCGGTGGTTATTAACAACTGCTCAAGTGTGTAGTGGTTATTAACAACGGAACAAGAAAAAAGCCAAAGGAAGTGGAAGAGTTAAGGATGAATACGGCAGATGTTTTTAGAGCAACTAAACCCACCTCCTCAAATCATCTACTTACCTTTTTTCCCTCTTACTCACCTCTACCCCTTCAAGACCCTTTCGCATTAGCCCATCTGCCAATTAACACCTTAATATGCTGTCCTGTGTAGTATCTACTGTGTTATTGCCCAGAGAATCTTTGGATTGTATGTTTAAGGACAATCTCTCTCTCTAAGTAGTAAACCATAGAGATCAACAGCATTTCCTCCCAGACACAATAACAAAAAACAGCTATTTTTTAAAAACGATTGGTTTGATCTCCAAACAATGGCTTGACTTGCTTAGCAACTGAGTCGATTAAGTTGATCTACAAAACCATGAACCTGAGTTTATAAATCAACTGTGTTTATACCAATCATTACAATTACTGCTTAATCAGTAAGTAAAACCAACATACAAATAGGAACCTGCGAACGTGGTTTTAGGTAATTTTTGCTACATATGGTAAACAGCAATTTTTTAGCTACAAATGACAAACATATTTTAAACTATGTTTTCATAGAAATAGGAATTTCTTTCGCAAAAATTCAGGGGTTTACTAACTTCAACCATAGCAGGACCAGGGACCCGAACAACGTCTTAGTCCAGTTTGAATATGCAGGTTACTCTCTCTGACGGAAGAGAGCTTTTCATAAATTGAAAAGACCACACCCTAAAAAAGCTGCCTTAACATTAATAGTGCCAACACTGAGAATACCTGAAATATACAGAATTGGGAATATACCCACATTACACTGTAAGTAAATAGAGTTGGAATAAACTTCCTTTCAATGTTTGTTTATTTTTGAGAGAGAGAGATTGAGAGAGCAGAGCACAAGCAGGGGAAGGGCGGGGGAGGGGGGGACAGAGAATGCAAAGGAGGGCTCTGTGCTGATGGCAGAGAGCCCGAGGTGGGGGCTGGAACTCATGAACTGTGAGATCATGACCTGAGTCAAAGTTGACATTCAACCTACTGAGTCACCCAGGCGCTCTGAAATAAATTTTTTAATATAGGTATATGTTATTGGTTCAAAAGGTATCTCAAAGCTGATTTAAGTGTGTGATAAGTTGCTCTTTTATCTATATCACTTTGTGTTTATTAAACTTCACATTTTACAGCATTATTAAAACTACTCATAGTTGATACAGACATTTTTGCAACAAAATAGATAAAATGATGTATATCAATGCCAAAATGGACATATCTCTCCCCTGTGAAAACCATTAAGTGGTTCTCCATCAACCCTAGAATTAAGACCCAGCTAGTTACTTTGATATGCTGGGCTTTCCATAATCAGGTCATAACCAACTCAACTTCGTGCTCAGGCAGAATAATCACAAAATTAAAATAGAATAGAATAGAATAGAATAGAATAGAATAGAATAGAATAGAATAGAATAGAATAGAATAAAAATAAAATAAAATAATAAAATAAAATAAGATGGCAATATACTTTTCTTGCTTATGTCATTCTTTTTTTTTAAAATTTTTTTTAACGTTTATTTATTTTTGAGACAGCTAGAGACAGAGCATGAACAGGGGAGGGTCAGAGAGAGGGAGACACAGAATATGAAGCAGGCTCCAGGCTCTGAGCTGTCAGCACAGAGCCTGACGCCGGTCTAGAACTCATGGACCTCAAGATCATGACCTGAGCCAAAGTCGGCCGCCTAACCGACTGAGCCACCCAGATGCCCCTTATGTCATTCTTAAAAGTTTCAATGCCACAGAAAAAAAGGCATGCTTTGATCTCTAGCATCCACATAACACATCTTTGGGAGGAATCTTTTTTTAAAATTGTTTTATTTTTGAGATAGAGAGAGACAGAGCATGAGTGGGGGAAGGGCAGAGAGACAGAGGGAGACACAGAATCATCAGAAGCAGGCTCCAAGCTCTGAGCTATCAGCACAGAGCCTGGCCCAGGATTGGAACCCATGAACCATGAGATCATGACCTGAGCTGAAGTTGGACACCTAACCGACTGAGCCACCCTGGTGCCCCTGGGAGGAATCTTAATGTCTGCTTTGAGTCACATTCTCCTCTTTAATCCCCTTAAACATAGGAATGGCCCTGTTCGTTAGTCTAGTCTGGTCCTTGCTTGCCCCTTTGTTTGGGTGGGAGGAGACCACAGAGTACTTGCTGACCTGCCTCACCCGACCAAGACTAATATCTGCCAAAACAAAGGCCTATTTTAGTAATGCTATATATATACTGTCACCACTCTAATTTTAGACAGTCCAGCTCAGACCAAAGATACTCTCATTCTTGCAGAACCAAGGAGGTTAACCATGGTCCCATGTTAAAGGTAGTGGGACAAAAGCATGGACTGAGGAAGTAGAGGAGGAGAGTATAAGAAGAGTCTGGAGGGGTTGGAGAGGAGAGACAGCCCAGTCCCCCACCTTCTCCCTGGCTTCTCCTGCCTGGCAAGCCTTGCTCTCTTGACAGAGAGCATTCCGACTGGGACAAGGAGCAGATCTGTAGGGAGGGGAACATCATAGATGGATAGATGGGCCAGCTCTACCTTATACACATGGAGTTGAGGGTTGCTCTTAATAGGTAAAACGTGTGAGAAAATAGGACATACTGTTCATAAAAACAGATCATAGCAAGCATGACAAGTCTTTGACCTATGTCTGAAGTTGGTCTTCCTGTAAGGATTGTTTTGGCTCAGCCTAGATACTAAAGCAATCAGTTCAAGTACTTACCTGTTTTTTTATAAGGTCATGTGCTGGGGCTACAAAATCTGGTTGAGGATATTGTGCTGGAGGTGCTAATTTTACCTTCCAGGATTTCCTTTTTCATGAGTGCCATTAAGTGACCTCAAAACAGAAGTAAATGAAGAGCGAATATCCATAATATTGTATACATCACATATTTCATAGATAAATACTTAGCAACCAGGAGACATATGGGGGGGGTGGATCTAATCCCACAAATAAATGGCATTATTCACTCAATAATTTTCATTATTTTGCAGCTCAGATAATACTGTTTAGACATCTTGGGGCACCTGGGTGGCTCAGTCAGTTGAGCATCCAGCTCGATTTCAGATCAGGAGAGCCCCATGTTGGGCTCTGTGCTGACAGTGGGGAGCCTGCTTGTGATTCTGTCTCTCTCTGCCTCTCTCTCTCTCTCCCTCCCTCCCTCCCCCCCCCTCTCTCATAAAAAATAAATACTAAAAACATATTGTTTAGATATCTTTACTTAAAATTAGTAAGAATTAATCTATAATGGAAATTATAAAAATAAACCAACAATCTAGTGCTAGTAACATCAGAATCTAAATCAAATGTTTTCACAATATGAAGCAGATGTTTAATCCATGAGGCCATTCTATCTGGGGTTCTCAACGTTATTTGAGCCACCAGAATCTCCTTGGGTTTTTCTATGAACGCAACTTAAATATTGTTAATTGGAACTTTAAATTTTGCTATATGATAAAGTTAAAGGAAAGGCATAGGATCAATTTTTATATAGTTTAGCAAATTTTATGTTTTCTCAACAGAAAGAAGGAAATTCAATTTTCAAAAAAAAAAAAAAAACCACAAAACCCGTACACTACTTTTCCTCTCTTTTATCAAAGCAACGTTTGATGTTTAGGTGATAACCCAAAAAATTAATAAATGAAAAAAAGGAAAAGTATGAATTTAGTGTTCTTAAAAAATAAGACCCAGTTCTCATGGAACGTAGCCTCATATCAACCACCTCCCCGTCTCACTCCGTTACCCCAGCTGAGCTCACTTTTCTGCATCACTTTCCACTTTAAAAATTCATGAATCAAAAAAAAATTAAGGGCTGTATGAATTATTTCATACAGAAAATTACAACAAAAGCCCCAGTAAATATATTTTTGTACTTTCATTTCCTGGCTTCAGAAATTTATCTTCTCATATTCTTGCTTTTTTCATACTATAGAACAAAGCCAGTATGCTTTGTACTTATTTTTCGTGTGACATATCTGGTATATCTGGGTAAGTATACCTGGATAAGAAGAGTAGTAAGTAAACAAACATCGTGAATATGTAAGAATTGTGTATAATCAACTTCATTCCATTTTAAGTGGATGGAGACAGACTATCTGAAGCTACTGAGACTGATTTTTATGACAGTGGAGAAAAAAATGTTTAGGAAGTATGTTCCAGAATAAAATATAGCAGATACAGAAAAAGCTGTAAAAAGGAAAGAATGTGTCCTGAAGCTAACTGTGCCCAAGGAACTACAGAAAGAAATTTGCAAAATGAAAAGAGATACCCCCGATACTCTTTTCAGTCTTCATAGAATCTTTACTGACTACTACCATTTCCTTTAGGTCCGGCTTAATTTTTTTCAAGCCTGGAGTAGATGCGTTAAAACCAATTTCCTGAGTTGTATCTGAGTCCTGTCAATCCATTTCTTTCTCATTTTGTATGTCTGCCTATTTGTGGGGAGCATTTATACCTGCAAACTAGGAACTGAATTCACCAAAAATTTCCTGGGATATGAAAACGATTCCCACACACAGGTAAATACACTGACTCAGAAAGAGAGACAAAACCATAGAGCTAAATGATGAGAATCTGAATTTATAAATTTAGGTGTCTCAAAGTATCTTAAATGTTTCCAACTTTATGTACCATAAACAAGCAAAAGGATAAATCTACAGTTTAATGATTATACACGTAGGTTATGACATGCAGAAGGGTGTAATTCCTCAATAAACTTTATTCAGGCTTTCCATTTTCTTATAAAGAAAATATTTTCTTTTGTGTTTTGGGGAAGGGGAACCCAATGAATTGAAATCAGCACTCAGGGATCTCTTATTAACTCCGGACCATGTGTTCAGCTCCTGCCCTCTGCTAGCCTCTACCAGAGCATTAGTGGCTCTCAGGGAAGTTTATTCAACTGCTTCTCATCACATCCACCCACACAGATTTACATGCAAAGAGCTCAGGATGTCCAGAATGTGGACTTTGAAAGTAGAAAGGAAGAGAGAAAGACTTGGGGTGGGGGAGAGTGAAAAAATCATTTTGAAATGTGTGCCTTTCAACCCATTTGTAATAACTGCAGCCTTTTACACAGGCCATTTTATAAAATTATTAGCTGTTAGAAAGAAGTTGTGTCGTCATCATTGGAGTATGCTGAGCTCACCAGGATGCCTCATGCTTTTCAAAGCAAAAGAGAGAGGCAGGAAATAGCTGCTATTCCTTTTTTTTTTTGTTAATTTCCTGAAATGTGATGATAAATTAAGGTGACTGTAGGTACAAAAGGGTCCCCAGTGAGATCCATCTCTTAGAACATGCCTCACAGTAGCATTTCTGTGTCACCCACCCTGGAGGCAACTCTTGGCATCCCCACTCACATCTCAACCTCATCTTAAATCAACTATTCTATTTCAGTCTTTTGAAGTGAGGGGAAAAAACTTAAAATTTAAGGGAAAATGCGTAAGATTAAAAGATCCCAGAGCAGAATTTTTTCTCCTCATGGAGTCCACCTTGCCTATAGATTTCTTCTGAGATAAACTGCCATTTCCCCAGCCCCTTCCTTTATAAAGGAAGCACTTTAGAGGTGCCTGGATAGCTCAGTAGGTTTAGCATCCGACTCTTGATTTCAGCTCAGGTCACGATCGCAGGGTTGTGGGATTGAGCCCCATGTTGGGCTTTGTGCTGAGCCTGGAACCCGCTTAAGATTCTGTCTCTATCTCTCTGTCTCTCTCTGTCTCTCTCTCTCTTCCTCTGCTCCTCTCTCTCTCTGTGCCCCCACCCCGGCCTCCTTTCTCCCACTGGCTCTCTTTCTCTCTCTCTCTCTTAAAAAAAATTACAAAGGAAACAGTTTATAAAATTTCATTTTTAAAAGTGGTAGTGTTCTCACTACATACACAGACCCTCTGGTAGGAATCACTGTGTCCTTGATGGTATATGACAGAGAAAAAAACCATCTATAGACAGACAAGCATGAGAACTTCACTCCACAGCTTTCACTATGAACCTCTGTCAGGAATCAAGAGACGGGAACTCATGAACTCAAGAGTTACATAGGAAATTGAAGAGAAAAGATATACCGGGAAAGGAGAGATGGAAAGAATAGCTTAATTCTTATTAACTGCTAAAGACGGTAATAATAATACTATTGAAAAAGCAGCACTGGACCTCTGAATGACCTTTCATTTATTAAAATGTTTTCTGGATGCCAGTCTTCCTCTGAGCATGAGTAGGCTTACTTATCATGGCTGAGAAATCTATTTTTCTCTGAAAATCCTTATAATTAAGTTCCCTGACTTGAATTACTTTGAGTGGTTTCTGTTATTTGCAACTAAACAATCTAACCAACACCAGGGGTCAGTAAAGATATTGTAGTTTGGATGAGTGAGACTTTGTAATTTATGTAAAGTGAAAGAGATGATTAGGAATGTTGTCCATAAAACAATGTAACAATATACTCATGTATCTAAATCGTCAGTTTTCCCTTTTACTTTGGAGGATTCATCTGACTGCTCTTTACTAGAAATCTAGATGTCATCCTCGATTTCTTTTCCTCTCATTTTCCAGGCACTAAAACTTGATGATTCTACCTTCAATTTATATCCTAAAACCTTCTACCATACCTGAAATCCTCCAGCCTGACATTAGTGGTGCTGACTTCAAGTGTGAAAACTGCCTTCTAATTGATCGCCATGATGTTTCTTACCTAAATTGTTTTCAATCTGCAATACATTCACTCCAGTCAGTCATGTGCTGAGAACTTTGCAAAGGCATTTCACTTTTAGGATAAGGGCAAAATCCCCTAGCATAATCATCCAGACTCAAACCGAGGGCTCCCAGGGCTACTACGCCAGCCTTTGACTCCAAAGTGCCTTATTTTGATTCCCCAATTATAAACTCTTCTCTTTCCAACGTGAAGGTCTTTGGACCCATCCTCTCCCATTAGCTGAAACATTTCCTGCCACCCAACTACTTTCACTCCCACCCCAGTCATCCAGCCTGATTCTTAATTGCAATGGCGGCTTTAGAGTCTTTGTTCAAAATTCACTTTTTCAGAGGAACTTTTCCTGACATTGCATTATAGATCAGGTTCTTCTGTTGTGTGATTTGAAGACATCCCATATTACCCATCGGTAGCATTGGCTACATTTGTGACTATGCAGTCATTTAGGACTTCAAATCAGTCTTGTAGGCTCACCCTTCCTTTAATATCTGTAAAAGGAATTTAGTTCCTGACTTTAAACACTATGTGAAAATTTTTAGATATATTCTCTATCAAATCTCAAATAGATTTGAGACAGTTGAGTGTAAAATATAGGCTATGTAATATCAAAACTGGCTTTGTGGAGCTTCTTTAATACTTAACAACACAACTTTATAGACTTTGCAAAATTTATAAGAGCTGTAAAATTTATAATCTTTGAATTTTATGATAATATCATGCACAGAAGAACTGGGCAGGAAAGAGCTAGGAAGCTGGCAGGTTGATGGCAGGGGTAGATATAAAATGTTCATAAATTTTGGAAGTATCTGATATTAATTTTATTTTTCCTGTAAATATATAGTAAATATTGTATATGTAGACTACGCCACCATGATCACAGATAAATCTTACTTCCCTGTTAATAAGACCATAAATAAGAATTTTGAGACAGACTAAAAGATCACTGGAAAGGGATAACCATTTGATGGTAAGGAAGGAAAGACAGGTTCACTCAGGGCAAACAAACAAAAGCATCACCTAATTTAAAAGCACAAAGGCATATACTTCTGAAAGGCAAAGTTGAAGTACCCAAAGAGAAGGTACCATCCTCCAGCATACTCGAGTACAAATGAAAGTGAAGTCCACACAAGCGCTAGCTTGGAGACACATGCCTTTTTAAATGCAGTTGACCTACGTCTAGCACAATGATAACCGACTATGGATTTGGAAGACTAATGTCATATGCTTTATTTATTTATTTATTTATTTATTTATTTATTTATTTAATTTTATTTTTTTTAACGTTTTATTTATTTTTGAGACAGAGAGAGACAGAGCATGAATGGGGGAGGGGCAGAGAGAGAGGGAGACACAGAATCGGAAGCAGGCTCCAGACTCTGAGCCGTCAGCCCAGAGCCCGACGCGGGGCTCGAACCCACGGACCGCGAGATCGTGACCTGAGCCGAAGTCGGACGCCCAACCGACTGAGCCACCCAGGCGCCCCTAATGTCATATGCTTTAAAGCAGAAAAAAAGTTCAAATGTGTAACCAAAAATGATCGTCCAAAGATAATCGACATCAGTAGGTGTCTGAAGATTGTTACTACAATTGAGCCCTTATCTGGAAAAGTGAGCCTCATGTTTCAAAGGTAAGACCCTTTTCCATTATTCTGTATACTGTGCTCTAGGAATTGTTTTTTTAATGTTTATTTATTTTTGAGGAGAGACAGAGATGGGGGGGTGGGGGTGGGGGTAGAGAAAGAAGGAGATACAGAAACCAAAGCAGCCTCCAGGCTCTGAGCTGTCAGCACACAGCCCGACACAGGGCTCAAACTCACAAACTGTGAGATCATGACCTGAGCCGAAGTCGGACGCTTAACCGACTGAGCTGCCCAGGTGTCCCTGTGCTCTAGAATTTCTGACTAGCCAATTTCCCTCCTGAATATTTCTCAGCGTCTCACCATGTTGTTGGATCTCTCTCTCTCTCACTCTGTCTCCTTTTCTCTCTTGAGTCCCTCAATCGCTGTACTCCAGTCAGCCGCAGAAAATTCAAGCTTTTTTCAACCTTAATAAATCAAGCAATGTGTTTCTAACTTTGGATATACCTAGTTTATCCCAGCTAATGTCCTACTGACACACTACTGATAGCTAGAAAAGCTATCAAGACACTTTCCTAAAAATACTTATCTCCTACAGAGTAACAAGCTTTCCATCAACATTTTTTGTTGCTATATTTATAAGATTCTTTGTTGTTGTTATTTTTAGTTGTCTTTATCCACTGGCTCTAAGCTCTGTGAGGGTAGGTGTCATATCTGTTTTCTTCTTTTCTGAATCTCTAACTCTTAGCAAAGCAAGAATAAATTAAGAGTTCAATGTATATTTCTTTGATGAATAAATTAATATATGTTGGTACATACCTCTTCTTAGCACAGATTGAAAGGTATTGGTGACAACTTCCTGGAGAAGTGCCCCTCCTCCCCAAAACATATTTTAGGATGTGAATACTAGTATGCAATGATAATGCTCCTTTTGGCCCTGGAGAATATGAGATGATGTTTAGGAGTCACCCACTGCCTAGACCCTGGGGCAGAGACACAGAGCTCGTTTGTGGTCCAAACGAGCATAGGAAAGCTAGATAAGCTGAAATGCTCACAGTGAGGGGTGCCTGGGTGGCTCAGTCAGTTAAACATCTGACTTTGGCTCAGGTCATGATCTCATAGTTCATGGGTTCGAGGCCTGCATCAGGCTCTGTGCTGACAGCTGGGAGCCTGGAGCCTGTCTCATATTCTGTCTCCCTCTCTCTCTCTCTCTGCACCTCCTCCACCCATACTCTCTCTCTCCCAAAAATAAATAAACATTTAAAAGAAAGAAAGAAAGAAAGAAAAGAAAAAGAAAAGAAAAGAAAAGAAAAGAAAAGAAAAGAAAAGAAAAGAAAAGAAAGGAAGGAAGAAAGAAAAGCTCACAGTGAAGTGGATAAGGCCCACAGTGGTGTATCAAACACTCCCAAATAATGATACACACAGATGTCCCTGCCGTGTAACGACCTGTCAGGATTGGTAGATCTCACAGTACTCCTTCAATGGCCAGCTTGTACACTAACAAAACCAACCACCGTAAACGTGAAAGTGCGATAGTATCAACTCCATTTCACATGTGAAGAAACATGGTGTGGGAGTTAAGAAAGTTACCACAGATCTAGCTGACAAAGGGGGGAACTAGAATCTGACCCTAGTGAGTCTGACCCTTTTCCTTCCACTTCATGCTCTGGACCATGTTTCCACCACGGTCAGAAATATGGGGGAGGAACAAATCCGTGCATATAAATGAAGATGCTTATTTTTCTTTAACAACATCTGTTTGTTTGTGTTTTTATTTTTTTAATGATTATTTAATTTTGAGAGAGAGAGACAGGGCTTGAGCAGGGGAGGAACAGAGAGGGAGACACAGAATCTGAAGCCGGCTCCAGGCTCTGAGCTGTCAGCACAGAGTCCAATGCGGAGCTCAAACTCATGAGCCATGAGATCATGACCTGAGCCGAAGTTGGATGCTTCACCGACTGAGCACCCATGGTCCTCCGCCCCTGCCCCCAGTCACCCATTTTGTTCTTTGGAACTAAGGATGTTTCTTAAAAGTAAAGCTTGTTAATAAACATGCTTTCAAAACAGATCAAGTGATTAAAGTGGAAAAAGCTTTGTGGTCCGTATGTTATTGTATCTGTTTGCATCCAGACTGTCACAGATGTTTTCCCCATATTAGAAGTGATCTCTCAGGTGTATTGTTGTGGTTTGTTTTTAATTCTGTGCAAGTTTTCTAAGCATGTTATTTACCTTGTTTCAAATGTCACTGGTATAATGGCAGAAAATGTTCAATATTGGCAATTATAGGTTAGGTTCAAATATGAATAACACATGACTTCCAAGAAGCCAAAGCCTTGAATTTCATTTCACGTGGGCAGTGTTTCCTCTCTTCTGTTTTCACTGGACACTTGCCTGCTTTCACAGTACCCTACACCACACATCCTGTTTATTAGTTTAAAGGAGTTTAACAAGGGGATTTATTTTATGTTTTTCTCTGTCCACCAAAGTGCAATTGACTACTTTATAAAAAGTGGTTTCCCCAGTGTATTCACATTGGACCTCATTAGGACTTCTTCCATAACACTGCATTCGATGTTCACCCAGTCACCTTTCTGACCATCATCCATGCTAACTTTCCTTTCATGAATATTACCCAGTAACAATTTACTTTTCAATTTGATTTAGATCTTAAAAAATTGTCCTCACCACTTTTTGAGAATTCAAAGTATTTCTCAATTGCAGTTTATTTATCATGCTCTTCAAAAGAACCCACTTGTAACCAACACTTTTGCAATGTGTTACTTTGTATCCACTGTAAGAACTTGAACTTTAGATTTAGAACTCTGAGCAAAATGGTGGGAACACATCTTGCTTTAATGTATTTTCAACAGAGTCCCTAGCAGTCCTGCTTGAACAAACTAAATACCATTACACTGATGTTCTATTTACAGAAAAGGTCTTATTATTTAACATTTATGTAAACTGCTTGCCTGGTTCCCTTAGAGACCCACCAATCCAAACTAAAAATATGCCCTATCATTTCCCCTGATGTTACTTTTACTGAACCTCTCTCTAATGGTCCTGACGTGCCTTGGTGTAACGAGCACAGAACTGCAAGTGCCAGCCCTTGTGACAGCCACATGGCTAATGCACTTCCCTGGACCTTAGGGATTTTAGTTTTTCTCTCCTGGAGCCAACCACACACTCTGACATAGAGGCAATGCTGTTAAATTTTTAATCCAAGCGTCTTCATCGTTTCAAAGGTTTCACAACTATGATTTCTGGCCCAAGACCATGTCCCCAAGAAGCAAATAATCTCTCTTAATCAAAATTAAAAAGTCCTGTCTTCAAACTCTTCAACTTCCCCACTCCATACTAAAAGAATAGCTTCATTTGGCTCGCCACATGGAATGTTGTTTTCCTGGCTCGAAATATCATGAACACTAAATTCAATTACATAATGAACCATATGATGTGGATACTGCTGGAACACTATGTGGGTCAGTGGGACTAAGCACAAATAGAATAATGAAAACCACAGTTAGTGTGCAATGCGCTTTTGGGCTTGTTAGGAAGGCAGTCATGGGGGCTGTGGATGCTATTAGAGTAAATCATGCTGATCTATTCTAATCCTATAAATGAACTCTTGGAGAGTCCAAAGAATGATGCACTCGGTTTATCTTAGATGCAAAGGATATATAGGGAAACAGGAAACCTTTAGCAGAGAACTCCCATGCAAACCTCCTTCTAGACCTCTGGCTTCTGGCTCAGGCTTTCATGCCTCATTGAATCAGCTTTTACTGGGAAGGCAGGGTTAAGAGTAATGCTTTATGGTGACTAGAGACAAGAGCTTCCCGTGACTGCTTTCTCAAAAGCGTGCATTGTAACACAGAAGCAGCATGGTGTAGTAGCTGAATAATGGAATCCATTTGCCTGGGTTCATATCTTACGTTTAGCAGTTACTACCTGTGCAGTTTGGGGCAAAATACCTCATCTGTCTAAACATGAGGCTCCTCTTCTGTATAATGTAAGTAAAATTAATGCTATTTTCCTCAAAGTGTTCTTAGGGAGATATCAATACAAGGCACTTCAATACTTGGTTTTTAGTAAGCACTCAGATCTAAATTGCTGTTGTTCAAGTCTTCATAAATAGTCTATTTCCACATAGGTTTAGAAACCACTTCTCTGGGGCATGCAGGTGGCCCAGTCAGAGTTGGTTAAGCATCTGACTTTGGCTCAGGTCATGATCTCCCAGTTCATGAGTTCAAGCCCCACATAGGGCTGGCTTTCTGCTGTCAGCACTGAACCCGCTTCAGATCCTGTCTTCCTCTCTTTGCCACTTCCCTGCTCATGCTCGCTCTCTCAAAAATAAATAAACATTAATAAAAAGAAAGAAACCATCTCCATTAGGGTGACCAATCATCCTGGTTTATCAAGACTGAAAAGTTTCCCAGGCACTGGACTTGGAGGCTGAATCTGGGGATGTCCTGGGCAAACCTGGATGAGTCCATCACTGAACTTAGAAATAAACACGATACTCTGAAAGTTACAGGCCTTGTTGCTTTTTTCCAATTAAAGTACTATCTGTATGACTTGTATTCTTTGCACTACTTAGCAAAGAGGGAGCTGGGAATACAATTACTAACAAATACCACCAGGTGGGAAGAAATGAAAACAAAAGTATTCAAAGAGTAGATTTAAAAGTTCCATGAAGGCAGAGTCCTTTTTCAGTGCAGAGAACTTGTTAAGAAAGAGCTAACAACTGGGGTGCCTGGGTGGCTCAGTCGGTTAAGCATCTAACTCTTGATTTCAGCTCAGGTCATGATCTCAAGGTTCCGGAGTTTGAGCCCCAGTAGGCTCTGTGCTGACAGTGTGCGGAGCCTGCTTGGGATTCTCTCTCCCCCCTCCCCCCTCCCCCCTCTGCCCTTCCCCTGCTTGCACACACACACGCACACACACACACACACACACACTCTCTCTCTCTCTCTCTCTCTCTCTCTCAAGATAAATAAACATTTAAGAGAGAGAGAGAGAAAGAGAGAGAGAGAGAGATAGCAACTGATTTTTTTCTCTACTTACTAGATACTTTTGTTTCATTGTTAACAGAATGGTTGCTAATACAATTCCTCTGATGGAAGCAGAAATAAGATACTGATGGGGCTGTTATTTCTCTGCTACTCAACCATATCTGCAGGGAAAGCTATTCATGATTATCTTTCTCTTAAGGGTGGTCACAAAAGTAAAACAAAACAAAACAAAACAAAAAAACAAAGCAAAACAAAACAAAACATTAGCTGCTTTGGAATGGAAGGTGGGAGTGAGAGAAGGAAGTGCTGTGAAAGACATTTGTCTAAAGCTGATCTTTGGGGAAATTAGGGGAATTTGTTCTCTGTTTTGTTTTGTTTTTGTTTCTTACCACTATATTTATACTTTATTAAAGCATGTATTAGTATTGTGACACCTTCAAAAAGGGCCTCAAAATCTCATGAAAAGATTTGGGCATACCATATAAAGAATATACTTTTTCTACGTTTGTCAGAATGAAAGATTTCCTGGTTTCTGTCTCTCCAGTCAGTCCTCAGCCATTGGAAAGGCCCTTGAATCCCCTACACTCATCCCTGATATAGCCTAACATATAAACCACAACAGATACCTGTTAATGGTGTGTGAACAAAACTCACTTAAAGAAGTTGGCAAGACACTGAGTTCTTTCTTTCAGAAGGCCAAAAGCCATTTTACATACCTTAACAATTCTGCCATATCATTATGTCAGACAATGACGTGTTAATGAGGTTGAAAATAACTCTTGAACAAGGAATTCTCTTTCTTAATGGGCATGACATTTGGCATTTTAAAAATACTTAGCACATAACTTAAAAAATAATTATAACTATATGCTGACCATGTTGCAAACGCTAGGAGAATTGCTTTTCGTGTATTATCTCATTTATTCCTCACCACTATGCAGGAGGTGTTAGAAACTTTTTCAGACACATGAGAAAAGTGGGGCCATGAGGAAAAAGTAATTTGCCCAAGTCTCACTTATAGAAATTAGCAGAATCTGGCTTTGAACTCAAATTTGACTGGTTCTAACAACACAATCTTATCCACACATGACATTTTCCTGCTACTTAAAAGCATCTGTGCTAGATAAAGTCAGAGACACACAACATAAATAACACAGTGTCCTTTATAAGAGTAAATCCTTTTAGTCAGGCAAACCACCATCATTGGAAAAAAGTTGACTTTGGACAAAGAACTTAACGTGACTGAGCCTTAGTATCCTCGCATATATGCTGAGAGTAGTAATTAATATCCAATGCACAAGTTTGTTGTTTGGATATAATGAGGATGTGTGGACATTAAAACAGAGGTTCAAGGCCTGTGGTGGTGCTATCTGGTCCCCACTCTCCCATCCTGGGTCAGTTCATGTAGGTATAGAGCTCTTTCCCATCACCTCAGTAGACAGGAGCCCTCCTCTTCAGCTTTTTGGCTGTGCAGAGGAACATCCTGTGGAAATTAATCTTATGGAAAAGCTGGACTATGTCAAAGCAAAGACTCCAGATGCTGAGTGAATGCTTACTCCCAGAAAAAAAAATAGTAGATAGAGGAGTGGTATATTGGTGAGGATGTTAATCTACAAGGATCTCACTCACATGAAGACAGGGCAGGCACTTGACTGCTGACCACTGTGATCCTGGGCTCTCCACTAGTGCCCTTGTCCTCCACCTTGACCCATTCTCCTCATCCCCTGAGTAAGGATCGTAACTCTAAGCTCCCATTCCCAGTGTGTGGCCGTAGGCACACAGACTACCTTCTCTCTAGCTTCTGCCCCCATGTTTCTGGGCTACCTGTCTGATCCCCTTTACTCTCTGTGCTTCTCTCTCATTTCCTTTCATCTAACTGCTCTCAATGCCCATCACAATGGCCTCTGTAACTCCTTAAAACATGGTTTCAACCTGTGACTAGCAGAAAATTAGTTCCTTTTTCCTGACATCCTACCATATGTTTCAAGGCTTCCTTTTACTCTACTCTACTCCATTTATCCTTCAGGTATAATCTAAATTATATAAATATAAACTATATAATCTAAATTATAAACATCACCAGCCTGAGAATTTCCCAAGTCTACCAAAGCTGAAAAAAAATCTCTCGATCCACTAGGATCCACTAGCCGTTTGAGCAAAATTTCTTGACAGCATGTAACACTTTCTATTATAATTATTTGCTTCTATGTCTTGGTCCTTAAGAGAATATAAATGCCTCAAGGAATAAACCATGCCACAGTTAACTCTGTGTCAGGAGTGTCTCTGCCAAGGGAAAAGCTAGGGGCTCTCCTTTACTTCTGCTTCTGATTTAGGCTCAGGTCATGATCTCACAGTTGTGAGATCAAGGTCCACATCAGACTCTGTGTGGAGCATGGAACCTGCTTGGGATTTTCTCTCTACCTCTCAATCTGCCCCTCCCCTGCTTGCACATGCTTGCTCTCTCTCTCTCTCTCTCTCTCTCTCTCTCTCTCTGTGTCTCTCTCTCAAAATAGATAATAATTTTTAAAAAATGGGCAGAGGACATGAATAGACGTTTTTCCAAAGAAGACATACAGATGGCCAACATATGAAAAGATTCTCAGCATCACTAATCATCAGGGAAATGCAAACGAAAACCACAATGAATAGCATCTTATACAAGGTAGAATGGCTGAAATAAAATGACAAGAAATAGCAAGGATTGGCAAGGATGTGGAACAAAAGAAACCCTCTTGCATGTTGTTGGGAAGACAAACTGGTGCAGTCACTGTAGAAAACAGAATAGAGGTTCCTTGGGGCACCTGGGTGGCTCAGTCGGTTGAGCGTCCAACTTCGGCTCAGGTCATGATCTCGCGGTCTGTGGGTTCGAGCCCCGCTTTGGGCCCTGTGCTGACAGCTCAGAGCCTGGAGCCTGCTTCAGACTCTGTGTCTCCCTCTCTCTCTGCCCCTCCCCCGCTTATGCTCTGTCTCTCTTACTCTCAAAAATGAATAAATGTTAAAAAAAATAAAAAAAAAAGAATAGAGGTTCCTCAAAAAGTTAAAAGTAGAAATACCAGATGATCCAATGATACCATTATTGGGTATTCACCCAAAGAACATGAAAACACTAATTCAAAAAGATATACCCACTCCTATACTTATTGAAGCATTACTTACAATAGCCAAGGTATGGATGCAACCTAAGTGTCTAAGAGATGAATGAATAAGGGAAATGTGGTATATCGTACGTATGTATACACACATGCGTGCACGTGCACACTTACACATACATATAATAGAACATTATGCAGCCATAAAAAGGATGAGATCGTGCCATTTGAGACAACATGGATGGACATACAGGGCATCATGCTAAGTAAATAAGTCAGATTGAGAAAGCTAAATACCATACGATTCTGCTCATGTGATTCTGCTTGTAAGCAGAACCTAAAACAAACAAACAAAAAAACCCAAAACAAACGAGCAAAGGGAAAAGAAAAGAGAGAGAGACACAATCCCAGAAGCAGACTCTTAACTATAGAGAACAATCCAATGGTTACCAGAGGGGAGGTGGGTGGGAGATATGTGATGGAGATTAAGGAATGCGCTTGTCTTGATGAGCCCCAGGTGATGTATGCAAGTGTTGAATGATTATATTGTACACCTGAAACTAATATTACACTGCATGTACTAACTAGAATTTAAATAAAAACTTCAGAAAATGAAAAATAAAATGCCCTGAAAGCTTGAAAAAAATTTTAAATAAAAAAACACAAAAAAATGAATAAACAAAAAGCAGAATCAGACCTATAAACACAGAGAACAAACTGATGGATGCTGGAGGTGAAAGGGAGAGGGAGATACAAGAGTCCAGCTATGGAATGAATAAGTCACGGGAATAAAAGGACAGCATAAAGACTGCAGGTCAGTATATTGTAATAAAAATGTAATGGGACAGGTGGTAGCTACCCTTATGGTGAGCTTAGCATAATATATAAATATGTCAAATCATGAAGCAGTACACCTGAATCTAATGTAACACTGCATGCCAACTATACTCAAATAAAAACACAGAGATTGGTAGATGAAAATATAAAAAAAAAAAACAGAACCAAAAACATGATCCAACTGTGTATTGTCTACAAAAAGACCCATCTTAGATCCAAAGTCACAAATACATTGAAACTAAAGGATGGAAAAAGATATTGCATACAAATAATAAACAAAAGAGATTGGGGTGGTCAAACTAACATTATGCAAAATAAACTTTAAATCAAAAAAGCTCAAGAAGAAATACAGAAAGTCATTATATATTTTTTAAGTTTCAATACAGCAAGAAGATTTTGCAAATGTAAACATTTTCTATAACAGACCATCAAAATATTCTAATAAAAATTGATAATACTTTAGGGAGAAATAGTTCTACCATAAGAGATGGAGATTTCAATATCCCATTCTCAATAATAGATACAACCAGACAGAGGATAAATATGAAAAAAGAGGACTTGACAACAATAAACCACCTAGATCACATAGAACACTCCATCCAATAACCACAGAACACACAGTCTTCTCAAGTGCCCATGAGACATTTTCCAGGGTAGACAATATGCCAATATGCTTTAGAGAGAGAGAGAGAGAGAGAGAGAGTGAGAGCACAAGTTGGGGAGGGGCAGAGAGAGACACACACACACAGAATCTGAAGCAGGCTCCAGGCTCTGAGCTGTCAGCACAGAGCCCGACGCAGGGCTTGAACTCACCAACCATGAGATTGTGACCTGAGTCAAAGTCAGATACTCAACCAACTGAGCCACCCAGGTGCCCCTCAATAGCTTTTAAAAGATAGATATCATACAAAGAAACTTTTCTGACCTCAACATGATGCAGTTAGAAATCAAACAACGACAACAACAACAACACAGAAAAATTCACAAAATTGTGGAAATTAAACAATGCTTTTAAACAACCAACAGATCAAAGAAGAAATCACAAGGGAAAACAGAAAATTCTTACAGTTGAATGAAAACAGAAACACAACACACAGAAACTTATGGAATGTGGCAAAGTGGCACTAAGGGAAATTTATAGCTATAAACATTTACATTAAAAAACAAACAGAAAGATCTCAAATCAATAACTTAACATCACAACTTAAGGAGTTAGAAAAAGGAAAAAAAAAAAAAACTAAACCAAAGCTAACAGAAGGAAAGAAATAAAGATCAGAGCAGAAATAAATGAAGTGGAGAAAAAAAAATAGAGAAAATCCATAAAACCAAAAGTTGGTTCTTTGAAAGATCGACAAAATGGATCAACTTTTAGTTGGATAGACTAGGAAGAAAAAAGAAGATTCAAAATATTAAAATCAGAGATGAAAATGGAGACAGCTCTACTGGTTTTGTGGAAATAAAAAGGGTTACACAAGAGTGCCATGAGCAATTACACACCAACAAATTGGGTAACTTAGATGAAGGACACATTCCTAGAAACACAAACCCTACCAAGACTAAATCACAAAGAAAATTAAAAATGTAAATGTATCTATAACTGATGAGGAGGTTGAAGAAATAATATAAAAAAATCTTACAACAAGGAAAAAACTTGGACTTGATGGCCCCTGTGTGAATTCTACAAAGCATCTAAAGAACCAACACCAGGGGCGCCTGGGTGGCTCAGTCGGTTAAGCGTCTGACTTTGGCTCAGGTCATGATCTCGCGGACCGTGGGTTCAAGCCCCGCGTCAGGCTCTGTGCTGATGGCTCAGAGCCTGGAGCCTGTTTCAGATTCTGTGTCTCCCTCTCTCTCTGACCCTCCCCTATTCATGCTCTGTCTCTCTCTGTTTCAAAAATAAATAAACGTTAAAAAATTTTTTTTTAAAAAAAGAACCAACACCAATTCTTCTCAAACTTTTCCCAAAAAAATGAAGAGGAGGGAACATTCCCAACTCATTATTTGAAGATGGAATTTCTCTGATACCAAAGCCAAAGATACTACCAGAAACCACACATTATTATCCCTAAAGAACACTGATGCAAAAAATCTCAATACTAGCAAACCAAATTCAGCAGTATATTAAAAGGATTATTCACCACAACAAAGTGGAATTTATACCTGAAATACAAGAATGGTTCAATATACAAAATTCAATTAATACACATTAACAGAATGAAGGAAGAAGTCACACCATTATCTCAATTGACAGGAAATCATTTAGCAAATTCGACACCATTACATACAAATATACTCAACAAACCAGGAATTAAAGGAACCTACTTCAACATAAGTAGAAAAGGCACTCATAAAATATATGAAAATCCTACAGGAAATACCATATTCAATGGTGAAGGACTAAGCTACACTTCTGAGATCAGGAACAAGGCAAGGAAGTTCTACTCAGAGTAATCAGAGAATAAAAAGAAATAAAAGTCATCCAATTTGGAAACAAAGAAGTAAAATTATCTGTTTTCAAATGATATAATAGTATATGTAGAAAATCCTAATAATTCTTTTAAGAAAATGTTGGAACAGTAAATGAATTCAGCAAAGTGGCAGGATCCAAAGTGAACACACAAAAATGAGTTGAATTTCTATACACTAAAGAACAATCTGAAAAGGAAATGAACAATTCTATTTACAGTAGCGTCATAAAGAATAAAACACTAAAGAATTAACTACGGGGCGAAAGCCTTATGCAATGACAACCAGAAAACATTTCTGAAAGAAACTGAAGAAATATAAATAAATAGAAACACATCCCATGTTGAAAAACGGGAAAAGAGTATGGCAGTTCCTCAAGAAGTTAAATGATACAGCAATTCCCTTCTGAGTATATACCCCCCAAAACTGAAAGCAAGGTCTTGAAGAGATATTTGTATACACATGTTCACAGCAGCATTATTCACAAGAGTTGAAGGTGGAAGCAATCCAGGTGTCCATCAATTGATGAAGGTAGGCAAAATGAGGACATATATCCACAAAGGAAGAATATTCAGCCTTAAAAAGGAAGGAAATTCTGACACATGCTGCAACATGGACAAACCTTGAGGATGTTATACAATGTGAAATAAGGCAGTCACAAAAAGGCAAATACTATAGGATTCTATTTGTATGAAGTACTTAGAGTAGTCAAAATCGATACAGAAAGTGAAATGGTGGTTTCTGGGGCACCTGGGTGGCTTGGTTGGTTAAGCGTCTAAGTCTCGGTTTCACCTCAGGTCATGATCTCATGGTTTCGGGAGTTCACACTCTGCATGACGCTCTGTGCTGACAGCTCAGAGTTTGCTTTGGATTCTCTCTCTCCCTCTCTCTCTCTGCTCCTCCCTCACTCATGCTTTCTCTGTTTCTCCCAAAAATAAATAAATAAAATTTAAAAAATTTGTAAGAAAGAAAGAAAGAAAGAAAGAAAGAAAGAAAGAAAGAAAGAAAGAAAGAAAGAAAGAAAGAAAGAAAAATGGTGGTTTCCAAGGGCTCAGGGAAGTGGAAAATAGGGAGTTTAATGGGCAGTAGCACTTTTGCAAAATGAAGAGTCCTGGAGAGGGAAAGTGGTGATGGTAGCACATCACTAACATATTTAATGCCACTGAACTATACACTTAAAAATGGTTAAGATGGTAAATTTTAGGTTTTTGTATTTTACCAAAATAGAATATAAGAATTGAAAAACTTAGGATCCACCTTTCTCAAACTTTCACAAATAATTGCTCAGACATCCTTCTATACATGTGCAACAAATACAAGTAAATAGTGATAGTTTCCCATTTTATGTGAAAGGACTGTGCACATGAATTAAAAAAATCGCATTCCTAGCAGTTCTCTCTGTATGTTGGTAATCACATGTGAACCACCAGAAATTAGAATTTAAAACTGTGAATGTCATGCTCATATCAGCTTTGGCCCCAGGAATTTCATACACTTATCCATTTACTCATCAAATAGTTCTGAAGGTAAGAATGGCAGGGAATGAATGACATATAGCACTGCTTTCATAGGTCACTTTCCAGTGGGGCAAGAGAGGTATGAAGTCTTTAAAAATTAAAAAAAAATGTATATAAAATTAGGTGGTAATGACTCTTCAGAAAAATATTGCAAGGTATGGGAATGCAAAGCGGCTGAGAGTGCTATTTGAGACAGGACAGTCGAGGACGACTTCTCTGGTATTTACAAAGACATATACCTACGTTGTGGGGGGAGGGTGGCATATGACTCAGAAGGACATTCGAAGTGGAAGATATGGCTATAAAAGCCCCAGGAACAAGAACACGATTGTTATGTTCAAAGAACATCTAGGAGTTCCATGGGATTGCTGCTGAGGGGGGAGTTCCTGAGGGGGATATCAGAGATGATATCAGAAAGGCAGTAGAAGGCCAGTTTGTGGGTTTGAAAGGGACACTGTGATGTCCAGGGGTGTGGACACAAGTTTAAAAGAGGCAGACAGCAAGGATGTCTGTTTTTCTTGAACCATAGCCCCCAACTCAGGTTCATGAGTTTTTCCCAGCAGAGAAGATGGCCCCAGAGAGCAGACTGTTGAGGTTACACGCAAAGGGTGCAACGTAAAATTGAGTTAACGGTAAGATGAGGACATAATGGAGGTGGAAGACAGTAAGGTCAAAGGATTGGAAGTCCTGGTGAGGTTGGAGAACTGCTGGATTTGTTGTTGACCTAGTATACATTAGTTATTGAAATATAGGAGGTATTGTTGAATAACGGGATGCTTAAAACTGAATTTTAGAGCAGGTATCATTACTTGTAATAGCGACTTCTAGGATATGATTGAGGAAATGCTGGAGCTGGGAGTAAGATGGTAGTTTGATTTGGAGATCTTGAGGGTATTCTCAGGGGGTACGCAAAGAATCGTGGCTTGGGAAAATCAAGGAGAGATTTTATTTTTTTTTAAATTTTTTTAATGTTTATTTATTTTTGAGACAGAGAGAGACAGAGCATGAATGGGGGAGGGTCAGAGAGAGGGAGACACAGAATCTGAAACAGGCTCCAGGCTCTGAGCCATCAGCCCAGAGCCTGACGCGGGGCTCGAACTCACGGACCGTGAGATCGTGACCTGAGCCGAAGTCGGACGCTTAACTGACTGAGCCACCCAGGCGCCCCAAGGAGAGATTTTATAAGTGAAAAAAAAATTCATAAAATGGTAGTGTAAAGGGTTAAAATGGTAGTGTAAAGGGTTGAGAGTGCTTGGG
Source organism: Neofelis nebulosa (assembly GCF_028018385.1). Lineage (NCBI taxonomy): Eukaryota > Metazoa > Chordata > Mammalia > Carnivora > Felidae > Neofelis > Neofelis nebulosa. The sequence continues at coordinate 134,136,833 of NC_080782.1, forward strand.
TGCCATGGAGTCCAGGATCTGGCAGGGTCTCTACAAACTCACTATCAGATGCCCTCGAAGGGAAACCTTCTTCACTATTAGCCCTCTGAACACTAGGCAAAGGGAAAGAGCCAAGATTTGCCATGGCCAGCGGTTGTCTCTGTAAGTAGAGAATCAGATACAGCTTGAAATGGGGACGGCACAAAATAAACCAGAGTACTGGTCACCTGAAAGGAAAGAGGGAAGGTAGCACACTTAGTGTTCTGGAAAGAACTTGAAAACTGTTCTTCTGGCACCATCAGCAACGCCAATGACCTTTCCCACGTTGCAAAGAAGTGCTTCTGATTGGTACTCCACACATGGTTGTTAAAGGTTGCAGATGAAGGTTGTTGTTGCTGTTTCCCTGTAGCCCCTTTTACCAGTGGTGATCCAATAGTGATTAATTAGACAACATGATAATAACAATTGTTTACCTGTGTCATGCATCAGGAACCAAACCAAAAACTTAACATTCATTACACTGTTTCAGTTTTATGGTAGCCAGAGGAGGTATTGTCCCTTCCCATTGTACAGATGAGAAAACTGAGAATGAGAGAGCTCTGTTTATATAACTATTCAGAGGCAGAACTTGAACACGAAATCCAACATACTTGACTGCAAAACCTGGGCTCTTAACCTCCGTCCTTGACTGCTAAGCCGTCTATAAAATAAGGTAACAGTAACTAAGGATGCAAAAGAATCATGAAGCAAGAATTGAAGTGTTTATTAAGCAACAATTTACACTTCTTTTGTGTTTAATCAGAATAAAGACAAGGTATCAAATAGATAAAATGATTCCTAAAAAATAACAAGGCAATTGGGTCTAAAATAACTCTCCAACATTTAAGTCAGTATTTATAAAAAAAAAAAAATCAAAATGAATATTCTAATAGGATTATCTTATGAGGCCATTTCGGCTGGTAATGTAAGGTGTTTCTCTTATTTCTCCTCACATAGTGGGAACATGTATGCCTTCATCAATAGCTACACAGGATATATGGCAAAAAGATTTGGATGATTCATTAAATGCAAAGCTTTGGCAGCACATATGGGGAAGTGTTTATAAAGCAGTTTGGGAAACAAGACTGCAACAAATTCAGGTTAATATTCTTCCCAGAACCTGCTGGTCCCCATCCAGAAAGGGTTATAGACAGATACTTTATTTTGGAAATGCTGAAAATGCACAGCCGTTATTTTCAGTTTGGTGCTGAACTTTACTTAAAGCAGTAAGCCTAATTCCTTTGTATCAACGCTAGGTCTTTGGATGGGTAATTCTAGAACATAGCATGTTATTAACAAAACAATAACATGTACTGGGGCATCTGGGTGGCTCAGTCGGTTAAGCATCCGACTTTGGCTCAGGTCATGATCTCACAGACCATGAGTTTGAGCCCCGCGTCCAGCTCTGTGCTGACAGCTGAGAGACTGGAGCCTGCTCTGGATTCTGTGTCTCCCTCTCTCTCTGCCCCTCCCCGGCTTGTGCTCGCTCTCTCTCTCTCTCTCTCTCTCTCTCTCTCAAAAATAAATTTAAAAAAACCCACAATAACATGTACTTTATTTTAAGCTATGCAATGAATATTTTGAATAGGGAATAAAAAGTGCCCACCCTCAGGACATGAAGAAAATTGCCAAGACAGAATTACTGACTAAAGGGGTACAAGGTAGAATTGTTTTTATAAGGCAGAGTCTGGATTCCTCACTGGTTCTTGACCAATAACTTCTGCCAAAGAAGCGACCTTACTTCGCGTTTTGCCTCCAAATTTTACCTCATGTTATAAGAGAGATTGTTATTTAAATTATACAGCCTACCCCAAATTTGCCAGGAGTTCTTTGTCACTCCCTTTATAGAAGAACTAGCTGAATGTTGGTCAAATTTTAATGGGGAAAAAAGAAAGGGAGAAAAACATTGCTGTCTCTCTAGGTCATTGGGGTAAAGAGAATTTGGGGACGATGGAGAATCACTGGACCTAATACTAGCAGGCAGACTAGTTCCACTTTGTTTCGAACCTCGTTAACTTCTCTTGGTTTGCCCCCTGACCCAGGCTGGCCCAAGTGAGTTCCAGAAAAATCTAAGGAATGTCAGGTGATGTCTCCTTCAGTCAGCAACCAGCGGGAGCGTTGGAAGCCAGCCACACCAGCCTACTTTGGCATTGGTGAAGGGTCTGGTCATGGGACTAAACATCGCTCACAAAGTTCTTGGAAGAAAGAAAAGTTCCTTCTGGCCGCCCAAGGTAGCTGCCATGGGAGGAAGAGGACATTTCTGGGGAAGCCGTTTGGCCCCCTGGCCTTCTAGAATTGGCAGCTACTCTCGTTCCAGTCTCACAGGGATTGTGGTAAGAAACCGCCATCACTGCTGTCAGGTAAGCTATGCATGTGCAGAGGGCTACATATTCCTGCCACTATGCTGTCATGTTCCATCAACTCCCAGCAAGGGAATCTGTCCCTATGTGTCACACCCAATCATGAACCATGAAGAGGAGACGAATTGGAAGGTGACGGAGGCACCACGGGCATGGGATCTCACAAAGGGAACTTGAAAATCACCACCACAAAACCCAGTTATTGAGTTCTTAGCTTGGGCCAAACTTTGTGCTAAGTGCTTCATACCAATTATTTAACCGAAGCCTCACAATAACCTTAAAAGGCAGGTATCATGAGCCACAGGTGACAGCCCTGTTGGTCACGTGTTAAAGTTAGCAGGCCTTTGAAAAACAGCTTGACTCAAATCTGGCTGATGAGATTGCTCCTCTGTTAACCAAAACTCTATTGGCTGGAGTCCTGCGCAGACATTTCAGGATTTCCAGGAGCACAGTCCCTGTGTGAGCCAGCTGGCCCCGGAGGCGGCCAACATTCTTTGGGCTGCACACCCGTGATGGGAAGCTGGAGTCCAGCCCTCTGCACAGCTGGCTTATGAGCAAGCCTCTATTTTCCCCCTGGACTCCTTCTGTCTGCAGGTTTATGATGCTCAGGCCTTTTGTTAAATCAGGCCGGACTGTAAATGAGAATAATACTTTGCACTTTTACCAGGCCTGCTATCTCAAGTTTTAAAGGACTTTACAAATTATGGCAGTAAACCACCACCTCCCCTTAGCATAGACACTTGCACCATTCTAGAAATGAATAATGAGCAATGCCGATTTACTCATTTGCTTGAGCGTTTTCCCAATCACTGAATCAACGAACAAGTGAAACATTGATGGCCTGTGCTGAGATGACTGACGGCAGCACCATTCATTTCTATACATTATTCAGGCTTTAACAAAGCAATGTTTCCTTTGTCTACCACATCAAAATCTGTGGCTCTTACGTGGTAAGACAGCAGTAGCTGTAACCTGATGCCTACAACCTGAAAAGTTTCCTCACCTTATTTGCTTTGCATGGAAATGACTGTATTAGTTTCATTTTCTGCTTCCTGGGTTGGATACCTCTCTGTGAAAACTTGGTCTTCACCATCAACTCACAGAATGTTGGGAAACAGATCCTAGAGCTGCACTACCGGGTTTAAATCTCAACTCTATCATTTGTGTCTCAGACAGGTTACTCAACCTCTCTATGCCTCAGTTTCCCCATCCATAAGTAGGGGTATTAAAATGGCTCCTATCTCATACATTTGTTCATGAGGATCAAATGAGTTAACGCACCAAAATGTCTTAGAGAAGTACCTGGCATATAGCAAGCCCTATATAGGCAGTGGCTACTATTGTAATAATGAATGTTAATGTCACAAATCTGTACAAGAAGTAAACCATATTGTAGCTTCAGGACTATTTGTTCCCTTTGCACATGATTCCAAGAAAGCATTTTATATCCATGTGGATACTCTCATTTACAACTGAACCAGGGATAAAATCACTTACCCAAGTGAATAGATGTACACTCTTATGTTATTTGTAAAGATTAGCCTCTCAAAATCAAGATGTGAATTTACCTTCTGAAGAAAATGTGATTTACCATGGTTTCATATCCAGTTTAAATGAGTTTATTAATTTTCATTTCGTTACCTCTTCCTTAGCTTGATAAATCTATCTATCCTCATTTCCCTTATATCTTTTTTTGATTAAAATACCTTTTCAGTTTTCCAGACATCTCTTTCTAATGTTGGAACAGTTTAGTTTAAGCCAGAATTTCATTTTCTCTGCTTCTCTTCTCAAAGCACACCACTTTATGTTACCATCAGCACTGCATTTTCTCCTGACCTATCAGACTACACTAATCTTTCCTTTGGTTCCCATATCTGGGCTCACGACCCTACGTTCTCGCTCTCTTCCTTCTGTGTTCATATTATCTGGCTCCTTTCCACTGGATTTCAGTCCTGCTTTGTTCTTCTACCAGGAAGCTTTTTCCCTGAGAACTCTGATATAAATTCCTAAAACTTTAATTTCTAATAGTGGTCACTGTACACATTCCCCCCATCCCATAAGGCCCCTGGGGTGGGGGGAAGCCTTCATCTTGGCTTCTATTGGATATGTAACACTCAGAGACCATCTTGGGGAAAAATCAACATTTTAAGGACAATTCAACCAATGGCACAGCTCCTCCAACTATCCTAAATACAGCACTGGGAATACTCCCATTTGGGCTATATAAATCCCAGTCTTTAATGAGGAGTTTCCTTATTCATTTCAAATAGACACTGACAAGTACAGTAAATTCCTCAGCATGAAATGTGACTGACAGATAAATAGCACCCAGGAGGATGAACAAAAAAGCCCTATAGCCTCCACATATTCTGGCCAACCCATACAGCATTTTCTGAACAGTTCTAGAGGCATCAATGGGTCAGCACAGTTAGCAGAGCAGGCTGCCAGGGAACCAGATGTTGCTGTTGGAAATACATCAGCAACACCTCGTGCACATAGCCATGGGTCTACAGAGGAGAGACTAGATGGCACATAAACTTTTATCCCTTTATGACAGTCATTCAAATGACAATTGCTAGAAAACACTGTAACTTTGAACTTTTCTTCTCCTTGGAGAATCTACATCAGACAATGGGGATTAGAAATAAAGAGATGTGAAATTCTTGATAAAATGAGAGAGAAGGAGACCAACTTTCACTATGCAAGGAACACGTTTTTAGTTCCCTCGGAGAATGAAATACACCATGTTCCATATTTGAGCTCAGTAACTATCCGGAGCCAATGCAACTCCAGTCTCCATTGGGAACATTTTCCTTGGCATCAGTCTGCACACTTTGGATTAAACACTGTTCTCTCTGAACTGACAAAGAACTTAGGTAATGTCTTTTTTGTAAGAACTTTACAAATACATTGGCAATGAAGCTAATCACACTTTGAAACCTCCCTTTTCCTAGTAATTAGAAAACAATCAACATTATACATGACTGGAAAGAATACCTTTGTGTTATGGTTTGCCTTACCCACGGTTAAGGTATACCCATCTGTTGAAACCATTTACTGGTACTTGGAAATACAAACTAGCATTTCAGAACATTTACTGAAGAGAGATGATATGTCTGACTCATAACACAAGGAGATTTGTCTCAAAGAAGGATGATGCATGAAATTAAGTACTGGGACAGCATAAAAAGCAGTGAATTTCCCTTAGGGAGAGCAGTGGTCTCTTTCCACCTGCTTCACCTGCCACCATGTCAGGTCTCTTCTCTTTGTCATTTGGTAAAAAAATGTCTACAGAAAATTGGAAGGGTCACGGGAAAGGAATATTCCCCTCAGCTCCATCTGTACTATTGCCATGATGTTTATTACCATTACCACTATCTATAGCACCCTCACCACAACTGTCTACACCATAGTAGAGAGCTACCCTCATGACCGCCCTCACCACCACCACCACCACTATCCTCATAACCCCCTTCACCCGCATCAATACCATCATCACCTCCATCACCACACGACTATCATTATCACCACCACTACCACTACTGACCCCATGACCATCATCACTATCATTATCACTATAACCACCCCAACTACCAACACGATCGCTACCTGCATCATCATCACCACCACACCACTGCCATCAGCATCACCAACCCCATGACTGTCACCACTCCCATTATCCCCACCACCACCACCATCACCCCTCATCACCATCAACACTACCATCATGACGGCTACCTCCACCACCCCTGTATCAACACTGTCACTAGCACCCTCACCATGACAGCATCCACCCTTCCCATCACCATCACCCTCAAATATTTTTCAGGCCTTTTTTTTTTCCTCCTTTTTATTTTATTTTGTAGGTATATGATGTGCTTCTCATGCCCAGCTCCGATTCTGTTTTCTATAACAATCCAGATGGCCAGAAATGGCTATGACTATCCATATTACCTTTAGCTGCTTTCTGTTAATGTAGTGGTAGTATAAGTTCTTGGGTATTTTCTTTTAACATTTTTTTTCTCCCCTCATCCTTTTAGAACTAATGACTTCTTTGCCCATAAGAATGCTAAAATCAATAAAATGGTAAGACATGGAGCCATGGCAGGGAAGCAAGGGATATGAGTATATAAGCACTAGGACTTGAGCCATTAAATAAGCAAGACTTGCTTGTATTTGTTTATATAACTTGTGAATCTTTCCTTATTATTAAATTCTGTGGACCTCTAATTGAAAAAAAAATCTGAAAAAATGACAATAAGCCTCCAATAAAAACCACTGCTAACAGATGGGACATTAGGAGTAGGTGCAAACTGATAGCAACGAATTCTTGTTTAAGCTTTAGCCACTTGTGCCAGCACGGACTTCCTCAGCATAAGGACCAGAATAGAATTACAATTGCTCATGTCTACTCATACAGCATGTATGAGAGGATCCCACAGCAAATCAAAAGAAGATTAGGAAAGTTACAGAGGTGTTTTTCTCAGGGAATCTCTCTGGCTTTATACTTTTTACTTATTTAGTCTGCCTATCTACCTACCTATCTACCTACCTACCTACCTATTTCCATAAAACCTTTCCTTTGCATGCAATTTACATGGAAGGAGCAAGAATTTGATAACTTCTGAAGTCCCTTACTATCCTACCGCAACATAAGAATTTTCCATCATTTGTAGACAGGATGTGTTTTTACAAATCCCTTGAAATATGAATCACCAATTCTAGCTGCAGAAAAAGAAACATTCCTGAACGTACTTCATCTCAGCCATGGCCTCAAGGCTTCCCTTGCAAACTCTGTGAAATCTAATGGGATTACAGGGGCAAGATGGAGAGAGACTGTCAGCATCTCTCACGTGAGATAATAGCAATAATTCTAAAAATGCTTTTGTCTTGTTGCAACAACTGTCATCAGGGAGGCTCACATTTTCCTCACTGCAGCAGCATCTTTACAGACATGAATCACTCCAGAGAGCAGGAGCATACGGCCGAGAAGAAGGTTTACATGTTGCAGCCCAAATAGCTTAATCACCAAGGACATATAGTTTGATGGTCGCCTGGTTTCAGGGATTAAGGAGGAGGTTATTTGTTCCACTGCCAGCTCTTTCCTAATAAACTTCTCTGACTGGGGTCCATCCTCTCATTATCTGTTCAAACTGTTAAGATTAATTTCTTAGTCGATGCAATCAGAAAAGAAGTCTTGCGATGTGCTTCTTGGTTAATGTTGTGCCAGAAACATCCGGATCTAATGAATGGAGTTCTGGCCCGAAATCCAAACCGATCTGATTCTTTTGCCAAGTCCATCCCTGACTGACTTCATCACTATTCTTGATGAAATGGGCTCAGCAGTGAGTGCCTTAGATCCTCGAGTAAGTAATTAAACTGCCCTGACCTGAAATTCCTTATCTCTAAAATGAAAGGATTTCTTATGTTATTGTGAAGCTGTAAGCTCCCCACACACCGATCCCTTCCTGATAAAAAAGGAAGCAACCTGTGAGTTAAATCACCTTACCCATGCCACTAATGGTGAAGGCATAATTACCCTTTTGTCTTGATATACCTTTCATTTATTAACAACTATTGACTGAGTTTCAACACTGTGTTAGGTAGCAGGACACTGTGGTGATCAGTCACAGATATATTTACCTGTCTTGTGAAATCTATAATCTAAGGTAGGAGCCATATATTAATAAAGCTAACACACAAATATTGATTGCAACTTTGATAAACATAAGGAAGAAAGAAACTGTGATGTCAAGTGGAACTTAGGTACCATTCCTCCCTCACATACACTCGGGCCAAATGTGACAGTGAGGCTGGGTGAGGTGGAAGGGAATGAAAGAAAGTTTGCCATGACTCATAGAAGGTCTATGGTAATCAAGCCACAGTCAATGCTTTGGACACAAAGAGGCACAAAATCTAAATTACACCATCACAGGAACTACTGAATCCATGTTCATGAACAACGATGTGTGAAGCACAGTCTAGTGAACAAATCTTTCAGAAAAGAGGTGGCCACTGTGTCATCATGTACCAAATAGCCTCCAAAAGTTGTCTCTCTGTGTGTCTAACATGCCACTCTGTAGGACTAATGCCCTGAGAATCAAGAACTGAAGGCAGTCTGAGCGAGAACACCAAGGATAGTTGGTATTTGTCCTGTTTTCTGTGTGATTTGTAGTCATGAGAATGCATGAGAAATAGCATTGCCTTTCCTAGAATTATCTTTATTGAGAATCTAATTTCTGGTTTTCCTTTGCAGTTTCATACTATCTGAAAATGATAAAACATGATTTTTGTACAAAATTATGGTCTTTCACTTTTATCGATAACTGGGATATGTACAACAAAGAGTCATGGAGCTGACATGCAGAAATCAGCCCATTAAACCATCAGTTTGCTTGCCCCTCGGTCAGCTTGCAGATGTGCACATGCCTGTGGGCATTACCAGAGGCTCCAGACCATGCGTATCCCTGAAAATTGGTCCCCTACATCTCACAGAAGTTTAGTTTGGTTTATCATCTCACACATACTATTTTGTCTGGGCTTCACACACCTACTTTCCTGATCTTTCGCCTCCATCTGCCCTCCAAATGACCACTGACTTGTCCATCAATTCCCAGAGGGACAGAAATGCAAAAAGGGAACACTAAGTGCCCTTTCTGCCCTTGTTTCTGAGGGTCTGGAGCAGTATCCTATCAGGAGCAAAATGTCTAGCACCCAGTCCTCCACTGCACTGCCTCTTTGTTCTTCCCCCATTTAATATCTGGCTTGACTTCTATCCACTCCCAACTGTCTTCACTCAGGCTTCAGTGCACCTCTTCCTGGGGAGATTTCTGGCTGCAGCTGTCTAGTCCAGCTCGGCCACCATCGAAAGCTGGCTCTGCTTTGCTGGTGCCCGCCCACAGCTCCCCGGCCTCATCGTGCCCGTGCCTTCCCTCTCCCTCTGCCCAGTGCCATGGCTCCAATCCACAGCAGTTCAACTTTTTTACACTTTGCAGAGTCTCAAACGATGCTTCCATTCTCTCCCTTCGTCATTTTTTGGCCTTTTAAAAAAGTTATATTGTTTATGGAAGAAAGTTATGATTAAAACATTAAAACAACTGGAAAAGATGCAAAACAGAACTGTAAAAATAGCCCCAAATCATACGACTCAGGATGAAGCAAGGTTTAACCTATTGATGAACATTCTTCAGACATCTCTCTTTCTCTCTTTCTCTCTCTGTGCATAAATGCTCCCATGATTTATGACAACAGTGTTACTTGCATAAGAGCATACAGAACAGGATGATAGGTAATCCGCATCTTCACTGTCCACATGCCAGTAAATCAAGATCAAAAGTCACCTGATGAATGGTTGCATAGACTTCTATTCCCAACTCCCGTGTGTGCGTGTGTGTGTGTGTGTGTGTGTGTATGAGAGAGAGAGAAAGAGAGAGAGAGATTATTGAAGGGCATTTGGATTATCTGGAACTCTCGAATGTAGCCATCTAGGAAATTGTGGAGGTTAGGGCTACTGCTTGGTGGATCATTTTGGGCTCCCTTTTCTTCAGTAACCCTTCTGTGTTTTAAAGCTGTACACTCGCTTCTCTGTCTTTCTAGTGGGACAGAACCTTTGGAAGGGAGAATCATGATTCCATAAAGATGTCCAAGTCCTAATGCCCAAACCCATGCATACATTAACTCATATGGCAAAAGAGACTTCACAGATATGATTAACGTAAGGATCCTGAGATATCCCCATCTCAAGACGTCCCTATCTCATATGCTGGATTATCTGTATGGGCCCAATGTAATCAGAAAATTGCTTATAAGGCAAAGAGGGAGGCAGCGAAGTTAGAGTCAGAGAAGGAGACGTGATGGCAGAAGCACAGATCAGAGAGAGAGAGAGAGAGAGAGAGAGAGAGATTTGGAGATGCACCTTGCTGGCTTTAAAGGTGGAGGATGGATCATGAACCAAGCAAAACAGACAGCTTCCAAAAGGTGCAAAAAGCAACGACACAGATTCTAACCTAGAACCCCCAGAAGAAACATTCTGGCCACGCCTTAATTTTAGGATTTATCATCTCCAGAACTATAAGATAGTCTTAAGCGTTTAGGGTCTGGTAATTTGTTACAGGAGCAGTAAGAAACAAATAGGGAGCCAGTCTCCATTTTTTTCCCTTAACACTCTCCCGACAGATTCAGGGAATCCATGATCACCCATTTTGGGGACTCTGGTCCAAATATAAAGAACTTGATCATGAACTTGAAATTTTCCTTCACAAATAGTCTTCTGCAGTTCTCTATATATAGATCATTAACCTGAGTCACCTTAACTTCAGGAAGATGATCTCTCTCAGAGGCCAGTGAGACAGGAAGAGTACACCAGCCTGACCATTATATCGGGCAACATTACCAGTTCAGCCTATGGCAGATGTAACATCCCAGCGAAGCTCATATGGAGGTGATGTCAGTGGGGCCTCAGTTCTGCCTGACTCCTACCTTCCCCATGGATAGCAGGAGAAACAGCCTCCAAACAGTGCCTGTGTTTGCACATCACAGCTCTTCTTAAAATCTTGCTGCAAGTGAAAAGCTCTTCAACACTGGACTGCACAGATGTCTTTTTTTTTTTTTTTTTTTTTAACAAGGTAAAGTTAGAGTCAAAGGTTCAAACATTAGAAAGAGTGAAAGGAATTAGCAAGCCGGGGTGCATGCTGGAGTATATCAACTACAACTGTTTGGTTATATAATCCGCTCCTTAAATTTAAGAAGATGAGGCAAAATGATCCCTCAGCCTGTGAGGAGAACTGCAGCCCGCTGCACAGACGAGGACCACAATGAACCATTGTATTCTGTCAGCTTCTGGGTTCTTTGGTTGCAAGCAACTGATACAGACGCTGGCTAACTTATGAAAACAGAGATTTTATTGCAAGGGTATGAACCAGATCTTGAAATCCATGGGAAGCTGAAGATCGAGGCTTGGAAAGGTCAGCAAACAGGGCAGCTCTGGACAGCTGAATAGCAGGAACTAACAGACAGACTCATTAGGGCACTGCCATTGGGATGGAAAAGCAAAAATATCTAAAGTCCTGGGGAAGAGTCTTGTGTCCGGTCCTTAGAAAGTCGGGGAGAGGACACTGATTGACAATCCCTAAAACGCAGCTCCCAAAGGAAATAAATTAGTTAATAAAAATAATGGTAATAGCCAACAGTTCTATAAAGTTTCACTAGGGTCAGATGCCATCACAAGCACTTTACAGATTCAAATTCACTTGATGCTCAGAGATCCTAGAAGGTTGGTCGGTTTTGTTACTGCCACTACTTTCCTGAGGAGGAAACTTAGTTACTGAGAACTGAAGTGTCAGATCAAAATCTGCCACCCCCCGGATTCCAGCACAGGCAGCCTTAATTATAGAGACTGATACTAACTGCCATGCCACGAGGCCTCTCTGAGCATCTCCCAAGAGAAATGTGGGGTACGGATATCAGGATGATGTGGAAGGGCTGTGGCTGGGAAAAAACCACAGTGGAAGCCAAACTACCATTAGCACTCATTGGACATTAATTGACTATGTGTCATAATGTAAAACACAGCAAGTTAAATATGGGGAGAAGGAGCCCCTACCCTGTAAAGACAAGACTACTTTAATATAAAGCAAGAGACTGAGATATAAACTCCACAAGGACAAGAAATTTGATGTCTTGTTCAACATTATTTCCTGAGTAACTAGAACACGGTCTAAGGTCTGGCACATAGTTTGCTGCTCAATAAATATCTGTTGAATAAAAGAGTACAACAAATACATCTGAAATATATCAAAACATTTTAAAAAAGCATATTCATATTCAAATACGACAATTATATAGTATATCTGTGAGAGAGATGCCAAGATAAGACATAAAGAGACAGAGAAATCATGGGAAACTTCCTGGAGTAGGGGGCATTGGCCATCAGATATTAGAGTTTGTAATAACTAACAGTACGCAGGTGGTGGGGAGAACAATAAAGTGATCTTCACTACTAGTTCATTTGCAGGGTTTTTTAGTATGAATAAAAGATTATTAGTTTCAAAATGTTTTTTAAAGTAAGATGGAAAGGATCTGGAAATAAATGTTTGATAGTGTTTTGCATGTGGTTATACAATCTGAAGAGATTCCCAAATCTGAGCATTTTGGTGAAGGAGAAGATAATGAAAGAGAAGGAGATAGAGAACATAAAAGATACATTTTAAGATCCGTTTTTTTTTTTGGCAGTGAAATAGGTTAAGGTAAGGGAAGTGAGTTACAATTTTTCCTTTATAAAACTAGAGATAGAGCTGAATGTTTCTGATTTTTCAATGAGTTGAAAATCAAAGATTCTACAAAAAACCCTCCCACAGAAATCATGTCCCTTTATTTCTTCCTGGGGGCATGTCAGAGACTTGAGGCCATCCCAGCCATCCAAGGCCGGTGTCTGTCTCAAGTGGTAGGTGTCCACACAGCACCAATTGTCAAATATTTTTGAAGAAAGCTCCCTGGTGGGTGTGTTCAGCATAGATAAGGGTGTTGGGCTGAAACTACAGTAGAGATGCTTTTCAGGAAGAGGATACTGATTTATGAACAGAAAGCCAAAGATTGAAATAAACAGATGTTTCTTCGGGTGACCACTGTCTTCAAGGGCAAGTACTAAAACTCATTTCATTTAATTTTCATACATGATGGAGAAGAGGCATTTCTTAGGATAATCTCTACAATTATGAAATCTACCTATATTTTATAGTAGTATATAGTATACTTATATTTTATAAGTAGCCAGCACCCAGACTAATGACTTAAGACTAAAGGGAGTCCTCAGAACCTCTATGAACAAAAAGTCAAACAAGAAATATCCTTTATCAGTCACAAACCAGAAAAGGGAACTGAAGCTACCGTGGGAATGCTCTGAGAACACACGCACAAATGCAGACACATACTCTACATAATTAAAGATAGAAGAGAGAGGGCAATTGCTCTAGGAAGACGAAAATAGTTGCGATAGGTAAATCTAAAAAAGCAGAACCCGAGAGAGAACATGATGAAAATCTATAAAATCACTCACAGAACTGGTAAAATGGGATTGTTCCCTACAGTGACTAAAAAGCAGCAGCCATCTTTAGCATGGATTAAATAAATATAAAACTAACCTTTAAAGTTTTCCTTTCTACAGCTTTAACTCAAGGGGTCTCTTGAGGTTAAGCATTGGTCTTATTCTTGATGTATTCATTTCCCCCGTGCAACCTAGAAGTAGTAGGTGCTCATTAAATGCTTCTCAGGTAGATAGATAAACGGGTAGATAAAGAACTGTGGAGGTCTATTATTTACAGTTCCAAGACTCTTTAAAACTGTGTATGCGAGAGACAGATTTCATGGATAAGTCACTTGAAGACGGTGACAAATAAAACTATCAAATGGCCTCGCATCATGACCTTTTTACTTCCCAATACGATCCACCTCTTATATTCCCAGACATTCATACTCTTACCTTTGATTTCTAAAATAACTGCTAACAATGTAATTCACTGAGGCCAAATTTAGTGGCCACTGTTTGTGGATAGAGAATGGTCTTCCCTTACCTCCTCAGTATTCTCATGATAGAGACCATTGGGCTCACAAAGCCTAAGGTATTTACTATCTGGCCCTTTCCAGAAAAAGTTTGCCACTCTGTTTGGTAATCACTGAACTCTGCCACAGTAGCATGAAAACAGCCATAGACAATACACAACAGATAGGCAAGTGGTGTGCGATCTGCAGGGCACTGTTTGCAGAGTCCTGGTATAGAGGGAAAAGCCCTGACTCTACCCCAGGAGTTCAAGGATATGAACACATACCGCTGCATGAAGTGATATGTGAGGGAGTCTGGAAGAAAGACTGGGAGGTGGCAAAGCTGAGGAGCACAGGGAATGCGTGTTCCAGCAGCGGCAACAGCACAGACACTGAGGTGAGAGGACACTGGGCTGGTGGGCGATTTGGAGCCGTGAGGTATGGCTGGACGGTGTGGTTGCGCGTAGAGGCTGTTCGCAGACGGTGCTGGAAAGATGACTTTCGTTCAGTCTGGGTGTCTCCACACTGTCGACCTCCTTCTCCGTGTCTGCCACAAAGCCTGTCAGGTAGCAGGGACTCCGGGGATGTCAGTTCACTCGGAATGAAAGACAGGCAGGGTCTAGATCCAAAAGTGACTTGGGCTTTTGTTTTCATGAGGACAAGGGAGAGAGAGAAAGCCAAGAGTCATATGTCACTGAAACATCAGGACACGCACTGGACCTGCCACTGTGGGGAATTCCGTCACCCGCTCTGGGTCTCTACACCTCCATTTTCGTGAACGCCTAACAGCAAGGGTGCTGCTTATGTTCCAGCATTGTTCTGAGTATTAGATACGGTGTGGTTTGAGTAAACTGCCTGGTACGAGGCCTGGCACCTAGAGGCAGCAATTATCGTGAGTCTGTGTTACTGCTGAGTTTGGCAGTGTCTCAATGTTTGATATTATATCTCATCTGGCAGGGGAAAGCTGAAACGGAGCTGAAGACCGTGATGGTGAAAGCAGGGCGCTGAGATTCTGTTCTGGTTTCGGCCAGGATTGTTTGTTCAGTCCTAACAGCTAGCCCGAGTCCTCCTTTGGGACCTTGAGAAATCACCGGCCACACGGTAACCAAAAGGCAGGCAGAAACCTGAGCAGCCAGGAGGGAGGCAGAGGCGGCCTTTGTGGAGAAAACAGTTGTTCCCCTTAAAGAAATAGGATGTTTGAAAAGAAAACATGCAACGCTTGAGATGCAGACTCGAGCACATACGTTTCAGCTACCACTCCCTCCAGATGGGCTAAAAGATCAAGCCAGCTACATGATAGATTCCTTTGCCAGGAACAAAACTCACTACAGAGAATGCTGTGTTCTCACACAAAATAATTTTTGTGTTATATTGGCCTAGAGTTGTGTCCAATTGCCATTTTCCAGAAAGGAGACAAGTCCTCTAATTCCTTAGATTTCATGATGCACCTAAAAGTCAAGAATTCCGTACTCAATTTGTGATCCAGGGGGGTTATTTGCTATGCTTAAAAGAGTGCCCTGGAGTTGTTCCAGGCTTTAGAAATGCAGAAGAAAATGAGTCGAATGTACCCCCTTGTGTTTTACACTTCTTAAAGTGGTCTAGACTGGAATTGGTCAAAGTGTCTTGGCGTGGGAATAATCCACATCCAAATTTAACCTGACGGGCCTCACTCAGCAGGGAGCCTAGAATCACAAACTCTGAAAAGGAGACGAGTAACGATGTAGGCGAAAGCAAAATCCAAAAAGCAGAGCTCATGAAGTCGCAGAAAACTTCCTGGATCATCCTGTCCACCTTCCTGCAAACATTCTCCTCTGCAAAGTAACTTCTGGAACAACCCAGTCACACTCTGGTGACTGTCTTGCTCCCCTCTCAATGAACATTTCTTTCCCTCATTGCTTGCCTGACTGACACCAGTGACATTTATCCAAATTAACCAGCTTCTCATGTAAAAATCTGATTCCTGCTGAGTCGGCTTTAATGGCACCCGTTATAAGGATTGGGAGATCATACTTAGTGTTCATCTTATTTTTCTTTGTGAATCGTTTATAAATTTTTAGTCTTTCACTCTAATTCCCCAAATTATTATTTACTTGATATTATTTAAGCAAACTTCTTTTGACCAATAATAATACATTTTAGGGACTTAGGGATTTAGGAAATATTTAATATTCTTAAAATATAAACCTATATGTGCATAAACATGTATATACTTACAAAACTGCAGCTTTTAAAGATCACAAGATATATGACATTTCCTTTAATTTTTGTATACTCACACGACATTAAGTCTTACACACCATTTGATGTCTATTTTTGCCCCTTTTCCTGAGCATCCTCTCTAGCCCTACATGGACAGCTATGTGCAATTAGATATCTGGAAGAAATTCTGCATCACCAAACAAGAGTTCCCAATGCAATGTCCTAGAACACAGCAATAAGAGGAAAACATAAAAGTGATACGTTATTACCATTTATAAGCTAAATCTGCTTGGTAATAAATCGGCTATCTGCAAGCCAGAACATCTGCACAAGTTCCTTTCAGAGAATGGTTATGTGTATGAAGCATGAATGATTCTCTGGCCCACTGCCTTTTCCACAGCCCTTTACTTTTCTTTGTAAGTTATTCTTCCCCAGTTCGGTCTCATTATAAAGATTATTCCCATTTGTGAGGCAGGATAGCAACACAATTTAACATACGGACTCTAGAACCAGACAGGGTTCTAATTCCCGCCCTGTGCCGCACCACTGGGTGTCCACGGGCACATCTTGAATCTCTCTGCAGCACAGCAAACTCCTGGGTACAAAGAGGCAATAGTTGTAATTAACTCACACTTAAACCCTTTAAGATTTCGATGATCCATAAAAAGTGTTAGATAGGATTAACTTTCCCTTCATCTTCTGCTACTTCCTTTTCTATGAAACACTTCATCACCAAGTATGTAGTAGCTTATCAATAATCTCAATATTATTACAATCTAGAAATACTATTATGCTATATAGGCCAACACTTATGGAGCCACTGTCCTAATGTTTCATGATGATTTGGAAACTAGCACAATCATAACCACAGGAAACTGCCATTGTTTCCTTGAAGCAATAACTAAAGACAGACCATGATATAATGACATCTACCTTTTGTAAAACATTTCATATTGCTCAATTCTCTCTCTCTCTCTCTCTCTCTCTCACACACACACACACACATACACACGCTGAGATAAATTACTTCTACAACTGAAATAATTAATCCTGCAGTCAGTTCACAAACACAGGCTCTAAGAGTGCTTGCAGACTCCTCCCCACGTTCCTCAGCATCTTCTAGAATTTTCTCTAAACATGAATAGGCTCAATCCATAAGTCAGGCATTACTAGAGGTCATTGCTTCAGTTGGCACATCTTAGATAAACTTATCCTTTTAAAAGTTGACATAAACACACATAATAGTGTTTTGTATGTGAAACACAGCTTTCAGTTCCACCATAAAATCTATATGTTTTAAATAATTTTTTATTAAAAAAAGTTTTAATGCTTATTTTTGCGAGAGAGAGAGAGAGAGAGAGAGAGAGAGTGACATAGTGCGAGTGGGGAGTGGCAGAGAGACAGGTAGACACAGAATTGGAAGCAGTCTCCAGGCTCTGAGCTCCAAGCTGTCAGGACAGAGCCTGACACAGGGCTCAAACTCACAAACCCTGAGATCATGATGTGAGATCATGACCTGAGCCAAAGTGGGATGCTTAACCGACTGAGCCACCCAGGCACCCCAAGGATTCTTTTTTTTAAGTTATCTTTACATCCAATGTGTGCCTTGAACTCACAACCCAGAGATCAAGAGTCACATGCTCTACTGGCTGAGCCAGCCAGGAGACCCACAGCATAAAATTTTTAAATGCTCACAAGATGGGAATATCCCTTGTCTGTGTTTTTCTTTCTATGTTACCCCCTCAAATGTGTCTTTTTGATTCTTGATGATCTCCTCAAGTTTGAAACAATTCCTTAATGTCTCTGTGTATGTGTCCCTTTCCTTCTTTGACTCTGTGTTCAAATTTTTTTCTCAGTTATAATTACCTGTTCATCCATCACTTTCCATGTTTAGTGCCATCTTGTTCACTTTTTACCTTTTTTCCCTAAACAATTACTGTATAAAGTCATAATTTTATACTATTTCTTCTTGATGGGATACTTTATGCTTTTAAAAAATACTTTGATATATTTAATTTGTTTTTTTTAATTAAAATACAATCGACATGTTATATTAGTTTCAGTGTACAATATAATAATTCGATATTTGTATATATTGCAAGATGATCACCACAGTAAATCTACTTAGTATCCATCACCACACACAGTCACAATTTTTTTCTTTTGATGAGAACTTTTCAGATCTTAGTTAACTTAGTTTTTGAGACTAAAACTGAATTTTTACTTATACTTATTTTTTTTTAAATTTTTTAAAGAATTTTTTATAAAAAATTTTTTTAAAAAAATAAGGATAAGTAAAAATACTTATCTTTTTTCCCTTAGTACCACCGGTCATAAGAATTCCTTAGGATACTTGGGTATCCTTTAAAATTTGTATTTTAAGGAGACAGAGTGGTTTAGTCGGTTGAGCATCTACCTCTTGAATTTGGCTCAGGTCATGATCCCAGGGTCATAGAATCGAGCCTCCATCAGGTTCTGTGCAGAGCATGTAGCCTGCTTAAGATTCTCCCTCTCTCTCTGCCCCACTCCTCTGCTCTCTCTCAAATAAAAATAATAATAATAAAATAAAATAAAATTTGTATTTAAAATTTGTATTTGTAATTAAATAAATAATGCATGATCATATGTTTTGGAAATCTTTATCTCATACCTTTCAATGACTTTTTATTATTCTGAAGTATAAATAAACCGTAAGTATTTCCCCACTGATGAACTTTAGTCCTTTCCATTTTCAAATTTGAGAGCAAAAATCCCTCAATCACTACCCATATATATACATCCTTTTTCAAGTTTCCTTTTAAGATAGATTAAGTAATATTTCTGGCTGAAGGATTTTATGCATTTTTAATACTGACAGGAGAAGTGCCTATCTAAGATAGACATGCTTACATAAATATTAAAATTTTTTAAATGAAAAAATACCATCAGGTATTTTTAAAGAAAGGCTTATCTTCCTATTTAATAAAAGTTTTTATCAGGAATAGGTGTTGGAGGGGCGCCTGAGTGGCTCAGTTGGTTAAGCATCTGACTTCAGCTCAGGTCATGATCTTGCAATTCGTGAGTTCAAGCCCCACATCGGGCTCTGGGCTGACAACTAGCTCATAGCCTGTAGACTGTCTTCAGCTTCTGTGTCCCCCTCTCTCTCTGTCCCTCCCATGCTTGTGCTGTGTCTCTCTCTCTCTCTCTCAAAAATAAATAAAACATTACAAAAAAAATTTTTAAAAGGAATAGGTGTTGGATTTTATTTCTTTTTTCACTCACCATCTGGGGAAATGATCATTTTTTCCCCTTTAACCTGATTATAATACATTATATCGACTTCGTCCTATTCATTGATGATATATTTTTGCTGGATATTATGTGCCAATATTTTATGTAGGATGTTTGCACAAATATTCATAAAAGAACTGAATCTTCAATTTTCCTTTTTTTTTTGTATCCCCTTGGTCAGGCTTTACTCTTCATAAAAATAATTTAGACCTCTCTCTGTGTTAGAATAGTTTAAATGAGGCTGGAGTTGTCTACTCCATAGTGCATTCACCTATTAAACAGTTTTGTTCTGATGCTTTGGGGAAAGGACTGTTCTCTAAAAATATTGTCAACTTCTTCTACGTAACTTTAATCATTAAATATTTCTGCCTTTTAGGGGGTTGGTCCTGGTTTCTTAGAAAATAAACCATTTTATTCAAGTTTTCAAATTTATTTGCATAGAGTTAAAGAATTTTCTAAACCTTAATATTATTTCTCTATTTCCTCATTTTATTTTTAAATTTCATATATGTACCTTCTTTTTCTTCTTGATTAGATTCATTTTTGTCATGTGTATTGTTTCATCTTTATTTCTAATTTTGACTCTTGTATTTTTGTCAAACTTCATAAATTTAATGCTTTATTAATGTGTTTACAAATTTTTTCTTCACCACTGATTTTTTTTTTTTAGCTCTGTAAGTTTTCCTCTGAGCACTATACTAGGTAGTGTCTTATTTTTGTTATTTTAAAGATACTGTGAAATTTCCCTCTTGATTTAATGAAACTTAATGTGGTTCAAGGCAGAATTTTTACATTTACAACTGGTAAGGCTTTTGGTATTTTATTATTTATTTCAGGTTTTATTCTTTTAAGGGAAGAGAGTATATGTGAATATTATATTCTATACCTCTTTTACTATTTTTTTCAGTTTTGTTACTTTTATTTTTTTCATTTTATTTTTTTTGATTATTTATTTATTTATTTTTTAATGAAATTTATTGTCAAATTGGTTTCCATACAACACCCAGTGCTCATCCCAACAGGTGCCCTCCTCAATACCCATCACTCTCTTTTACTATTTTAGAGTATATTGGTTATCTTTTAAAGTTTAATATATAAGATATATACATAGTTCATGAATACTGCCACAGATGATGTGTGTGTGTGTCTGTGTGTGTACACGCACACATGTTTGAAAAAAAGAGAGATCTACCATATTAATTATTCAGTTCTTGAGGTATTCTTAATTATTTTGTCTTTCTAATCTCCTTAGAGATTTGTATTAAAGTCCACAATACTAATGTGTTTTATCAATCTCTCCTTGAGGAAAGAGTCCCTCATTTTTACTTTGTAATAATGTAGCTGACCTCATACCTTGCAACATATCTTATAAAAATGTC
The DNA here is from genome assembly GCF_028018385.1 of Neofelis nebulosa. Classification (NCBI taxonomy): domain Eukaryota; kingdom Metazoa; phylum Chordata; class Mammalia; order Carnivora; family Felidae; genus Neofelis; species Neofelis nebulosa. The sequence goes on from NC_080782.1 coordinate 134,157,594, forward strand.
TGTGTATCTCAGAGCAGAATTATTAGACCATAGGGTAACCATATACTCAGCTCTTAGCGGTAGGTAAACCAAAGTATTTCAATACAGTTGTACGAAGTGGCAATCTCTCCTGCAGTATATGAGAATTCCAGTTTGCCAAATCTTACCAACTGTTTAAATTTCTGCCTTTTAATTTTGTTTACTCTTCTGTGTTAATTGCACTTCTCTGGTGACTAAAAAAGTTGAGCATCTTTTCATGTTTTTTTTTTGTTTTTGTTTGTTTGTTTTTTAGCAATTTGGTATCTTCTTTGATGAAGTGCTAGATAAAGTCATTGTGCTCATTTGTCTATTGGGTTGCTTTTCCTCTGCTTCTTATTATTTATAGCAGTTCTTTATTTACACTGCGGTTCAAAATAATTACTATTATTTTTTTAGTTTTATAATTTTCTTGGTATTTCTAGAAACTTAAAACTCCTTAACTCTGTTTTTCCCTTTGCATTATTGTGACAGAATTTTCACTGCAGATATTTTAGACCCCACTAATTGCTATCATTGTTTTTGTATGACCATTAGGCAATCAATATATGTTTCTCTATACACTTACTCATTCTTTCAATTTTTCTTTATTCTCTTGCATTTTTTTAAAAAAAAATTTTAACGTTTTTATTTATTTTTGAGACAGGGAGAGACAGAGCATGAACAGGGGAGGGTCAGAGAGAGGGAGACACAGAATCTGAAACAGGCTCCAGGTTCTGAGCTGTCAGCACAGAGCCCGACGCGGGGCTCGAACTCACGGAACGCGAGATCGTGACCTGAGCTGAAGTCGGCCGCTTAACCGACTGAGCCACCCAGGCGCCCCGCTCTTTTGCATTTTTGAATTGCCCTCTGTGATTATTTTCCTTCTGTCTGAAGAACTCCCTATAATTTATGTGTTCTAGAAACAAATTCTCTTCTTTTCCTGGAGAATATCTTTGCCCATCTTCATTTTTGAAAGATACTTTTGCTGGGTATATACATAGCAGCTGTAAGCTACTTTCTTCTAGTATTTTAAGAATGTTATTTTGTTGCAGTCAGGCTCCCATAATTTCTGTTGCAAACTCAGCGGGAACTCTTAGTGTTCTTCTTCCTTACTCCTAGATGTCTTTTACAAGAAGAGCCAATTCTTCCCCCAAAACCCATAGCCTCTTGAACCCTGATGCTGTGTCACTCTTAGAATCCAATTCTTATCAAACCTCTCTGGAAAAGGCAAATCTCTCTCAAAAGGGAATGCCCTAGTAGCTGCCTAGAAGACTGATTTTTCCTCCCATATCACTGTACATGTTTCACCTCCTTTGAAATTAATCATTTTTCAGTCTCCCTTCACACAGTTGAGGCATACTCCTTTACCGTGAACAGTATTTTGGAGTTGGTTAATTCGTTGTTGTTTTTTTTTAATATGAAATTTATTGTCAACTTGGTTTCCATACAACACCCAGTGCTCATCCCAACAGGTGCCCTCCTCAATACCCATCACCCACCCTCCCCTCCCTCCCACCCCCACCTCCCTCCCACTCCCCATCAACCCTCAGTTTTGTTCTCAGTTTTTAAGAGTCTCTTATGTTTTCGCTCCCTCCCTCTCTAACCTTTTTTTTTCTTCCCCTCCCCCATGGGGTTAATTCTTATTTTATGTAGGACAAGGTAAGGTAAGTGTTTTCATTTCCCAGTGTCATTGATTTTTATATATTTAAGAACACTTTAACTACATTATTAAATATTGATTCTGTTCTATTTTATATTCTTTAATATGAAACATTATTTTATCTTTAATATGTGACCTCTAACATCTCATATGTCTGGGCATCTGGGTAACTCAGTCAGTTGAGCATCCAACCCTTAGTTTCAGCTCAGGTCATGATCTCACGGTTTTGTGGGTTTGAGCCCTATGTCAGGCTCTGTGCTAACAGTGAAGAACCTGCTTAGGATTCTCTCTCTCCATCTTTGTCTGCCCCTTCCCTGTTCATGCTCTCAAAAAAATAAAAAAATAAAAAAAAAATAAACTCTCATATGTCATAACTTCTCCAACATTCTGTCTCTAATGTCTAATTTGAATTTTTCATTATCATAATTTAATCTTTTTTGTCCTTTTTAATAGCTATATTTACATTCCTTCTCCAAATGGTCAACAATTCTTACCTAAAAACTTACTATGTAGGAGCGCCTGGGTGGCTCAGTGGGTTAAGACTCTGACTTTGGCTCAGGTCATGATCCTGGTCATGGTCCGTGGGTTCAAGGCCCCGCATCGGGCTCTGTGCTGACAGCTCGGAGGCTGGAGCCTGCTTCGGATTCTGTGTCTCCCTCTCTCTCTGCCTCTCCCCTTCTCTGTCTCTTTCTGTCTCTCAAAAATAAATAGAAGTTGAAAAGAAATTAAAAAAAAAACTTATTATGTGTAGTCTATTATAGTCTGGTTATATTATTTCCGAAATATTCTTTATGCTTTACAACTTTCTCAAGAGATTGATACAACTTAATGTGTGTATAGTTTTCTTCACACTTTCTTATGTTTCCTTATAATTTGCTAAACATTACAGACCTAGTCTCACGAGAACCAATTTTTTTTTAACATTGCGGTATAAATATACATTGCAAACTGCACAGTTTAGACAAATGTATACATTCATGTAACCAACACCCAGTTGAGAGACAAAAGACTGTCATGCCTAGAGAAAGTTCCCTTGTGTCCCCTTTTCAGTTAATGTTTTCCCTACCAGAAGCAACCACTATTGGGATTTCTTTTCTCATAGATTCATTTCTGCATGTTTTTGAACTTGATATAAATGGAATCACATTGTATGTACATTTTAGCATTTGGCTTCTTTCATTCAAAATGTTTTTGAGAGCAACTAATGTTGTCCTTGTTTATCAGTAGTTCATTCCTCTTTGTTGCTAAGTACTGTTCAACTAGGATATGAGTATATCACAATTCATCTTTCCAGTTTCTTGCTGATGGACATTTGGGTTGCTTTGGGGTTCAAGTGAGATTTTACTGCTCTTTTGTAATGTTTTTCCATCACTTTGGAGGGAAGTGAGATATGTAAAAACATACACTAAACTTTGGAATATTTTTTAATCTTGCTATTTGATTAAGAAAGGTTCATGGGTTTTCTTGTTTTGTTCTTTTGATAATCCCATTAAAATTTAATTTTAAAAAGTGATAGAGAATCTCCAGAAAATTCCTCTACTCTCATCTTATCTGATCCATTGTGGTCTTATGAATCAAGAGCTTATATATCTATAAGCCCTAAGGGCTTTAGAACTTAGAACTTTTAAATGTAGTTTAAACGTGTTAGCTAAGCATAACTGAAATAAAATTGCAGAATTAACCACATACAGGGATTATTTGGGCTATTTTTCAGTTTTATTGAGATATAAAATAGATTCAATAAAACTCACTGATCTGAGTGCAGAGTTTAGTGCATTTTGGGAAGTATATAGAAGTATATAATTATTGCTCAAATCATAATATAAAATAGGGGTGCCTAGGTAGCTCAGTTGGTTAAGCATCTGACTTCAGCTCAGGTAATGATCTCACATTTCGTGAGTTCAAGTCCTGTGTCAGGCTCTGTGCTGACAGCTCAGAGCCTGGAGCCTGCTTCAGATTCTGTGTCTCCCCCTCTCTCTGGCTCTCCCCTGCTTGCATTCTCTCTCTGTCTCTCTCTCTCTCAAAAATAAATAAATAATTAAAAAATTTTTAAATAGATCCCTCACCCTAAAAAGCTTCCCTTTAATCCTCTGTAGTTAGTCTCATTCCTTGACCTCCAGCCCCAATCATCCACTGACACATGTTCTGTAACTGTAGTTCAGCTTTTTTTAGAACAGCATATAAATGGAATCATGTAGCATACATGGATATGTGTGTGCATATAACTTTATATGTATATAGTCATATTGTATTTGTGATCATTAATTCAGCATAAAGTTTTCAAAAACTTTATAGTGGCATGCACATCATAAAATTCACTTAAAGTGTACAATTCAATGATTTTTAAAGTATTTACCAAGTTCTGCAGCTATCACCATAAATCAGTTGTCAAATATTTTCATCACTCCAATGAGACCCTTCACGCCCATTCACTGCTCCTCCAAGCCCCACCCTCTGCCCCCAAGCAACCACTAATCCACTTGCTATCTCCACACATTTGTCTTCCGTGGACATTTCATATAAATGAAATCATATAGTGTGTGGTTTCATGTGTCTAACTCCTTTCATTTTGTAGACTATTTTTGAGATTCATCCATATTTTATTCCTTTCTCCCCATTCATTTTATCAAAATGCATAGTATTACTTAATTTGCTTATCCATTCAAATTTTGATAGGCATTTACAATGTTGAGGTTACTATGAATAATGTTATCACAAGCACTTTCAACCCTGTGTGTGAAATATGCTTTCATGTTCTGGGATAAAGACACAAGGAGTGAGATTCCTGGGTCCTATGGGAAGCATAACTTCATAATACATGGTTCTATGGGTTTCAAAGTGGCTGTGCGATTTTACACTCCTCAAGCAATAGCTACAGCTGCCCCACATCTTTACCAACACTTAGTACTATGAGTCTTTAACATTTTGGTGATTTCACTGAGTGTGCACTGAGATGTCTATAGCTATAGACATATATGTCTAAATGTCAATACAACCTCAATCAAAATCCTGGATGGCCTTGTAAAGAAATTAATAAACTGTTTATGAAATTTATATAAAAAGGCAATGCAACTATAAAAGCCAAAACAATCTTGGAAAAGAAGGACAAAGTTGAAGGACTTACAATATCTGATTTCAACACTTACTCCACAGATTTACCACAAGACAGTGTGCTATTGGCTTAAGGACACACATAGATCAATGAAGCCAAACAAAGAGCCACAAAATAGACCAACACTTATGTGGCCATTGATTTTCAACATTAAAAGTATTTGAATATTCATTCATTCAACAAACACTGGGCAGCTCCTATATATACACTATATGTACTCTAATAGGCCGCGGGGGGTTGACCATTAACAAAGCGCTCCAAAATCTCTATTTTCATGTTGCTTCTATTTTGGTAGGGGAAGAAAAAATAAACAACATATATTTTTAAAAATGAATAAAATAATAAGCAGTTAGGAGTCTTTGGGGGAAAATAAAGCAGGGAGGAGGAACAGGGAGTGATGGGGATATGTTTTAAATGTCGCAGCCGGGGTAGAAAGCTACCTACATAACCTTCTAGGGAGAGAATACAGCACGTGCAGATGCCCCAACATGACATTTTGAGGAGACAGAGCAGCTCATGGGAATTCCCTGAGGCAGACTCCGCACAGTCAGAGTCAGCAGCCTCGGCGGCTCGGCTCAGGGACAGACGAGGCCCCGGCCCACAAGGAGTTTAGTTCTGACTGCCTGAGACAGGAAGCCACTGAGGGTTTGCAGTGGACAGGTGGCATCATACGATGCAATGCTTTCACAGAACAACTACGGTGGATACTGTGAGGATGGAAGTCCAAGACACAAGAAGGGAGGACAAGGGGGAAGTGAGAGGGGCAGTCTAATCAAAGAATAATCCGACAGTCACAGGACAGACCACAGAGAGATTGCAGAGTGAGTGTTAGAAAAAAAGAAGATGAAAGATATAGATCAGGGCGCCTGGGTGGCTCAGTTGGTTAAGTGTCCAACTCTTGGTGTTGGCTCAGGTCATGATCTCACGGTTTGTGCACTTGAGTCCCTAGTAGGGCTCTGTACTGACAGTGCAGAGCCTGCTTGGGATTCTCTCTCTCTCTCCCTCTCTCTCTGCCCCTCCCCTGCTCACGCTCTTTCTCTCCCTCTCTCACAAAATAAATAAATAAACTTAAAAATTTTTTACAAAAAGATACAGATCACCAGGTGCTAAGAAGGGAGGAGGTAAACTGACCAAAGTGTAAAAAGAAAGAAAGAAAGAAAGAAATCAAAAGAGGCTAAGAGAGGATCAATTTTCAAAAGGCGGAGTGGGATAGTGTCAAAGGCTCCAGAGAGGACAAGCAGTAGGAAGAAGTATGAATATTAAGCAGAGAGGGTTAGTTGATGAATTTCCAATAGCATAGTCTCAGTACCATGGTGGGACTTCAGCATCTCGGAACAAAACGAGCCAGGGGTACAAACCACTTGCTTAAGAAATTTGCCAGACGAAAGAGGGACAAAAGCACAAGCTAGAAGACAGTGAGGAGAAATGAATGCTGGTTTCACAATAGGTTAGACCACAAGGGTATGTAGGCTGAGAAGAAAGACCCTGTGAGTGGGGGAGTTAATTGAGGATGATAGAGAGAAAACAGAAGATAGGAAGAGTGGTAGAAGGGGTAGAGGGTGGGATAATTGCTAGGGACAAAACTTTCTAGAATCTCCCAGCCAATATCAGAAATTGCCTTGAAGGTACCGTCTCTCTTTTATATTTTCAGTGTTTGCTGTGTCCTCCTGAAGTACTGCATTAAACAATGTACCATTCCCCCTCAAATCTCTCCCAGGGCACGTAAGTCACCTCAACTATGTTATCCCCGTCTGTTTTACTCTTTTTTTTTTTTTTTACATAAATTTACTTTTTAGTGTTTATTAATTTGAGAAAGAGAGTGTGAGAGCATGAGTGGGAAAGAGGCAGTGCGAGAGAGAATCCTAAGCAGACTCCACACTGTCAGGGCAGATCTCGATGCGGGGCTCCACCTCAGGAACCATGAGATCACAACCTGAGTTGAAATCAAGAGTCAGATGCTCAACAGACTGAGCCACCAAGGTGCCCTATGACCTGCTTTACTCTTTTTTTTTTTAATTTTTTAATGTTTATTTATTTTTGAGAGAGAGAGAGAGAGAGAGAGACAGATAGACAGACAAGTGCAAACAGGGGAGGGACAGAGACAGAGGGAGACACAGAATCCAAAGCAGTCTCCAGGCTCTGACCTGTCAGCACAGAGCCTGATGCAGGGCTGAACCCACCAACTAGGAGATCATGACCTGAGCCGAAGTCGGACGCTTAACCGACTGTGCCACCCATACTGCCCTAATTTGCTTTACTCTTAATGGAGCTCTCATTCTGCTTGGAAATCTAAACAGCATGCAAAACATTCCAGGAAGATGCAAGTCAGTCTTGTGGAACAGGCCTGCTAGAGGCTGCCTGGCTGAGATTTGCTCTGTACTGGATGCTGTACCTTAGTACTGTGAACAGCCTTGACCTGGCTCTGTTTGAACACCTCATCTGTGAGCCTTCAGAGGTCCTGTTTTGCTCCTTGATACACAACATCTGGGCCTTGCCTCACAGGGAAGCCTGGTTTCTAAGTAGGAGGTAGGCAGGAACAGCTGAAAAAGACTTGGGGCTTTCACCCCCCACATACACATCCTTCTTTAATTTTTCCTTAAAAGGCTCACACCCAGTTTCATTTTCACACACAAAGAGGTCCTTTGTATTTCATTACGACCAAGTCACAAAAGTAAATGTTTTCCTTTGAAAAGAAAGTGGGTGTGGATGATGGTCGCTTGGGTGGAATGTGAACAAGGACCTTCCCCCACCGAGCAGCACTCCAAAGGAAAATGTAATATTGAGCTCCCAATTTGGTGACAACGCTTTCATTTTAATTTTTTGTTTGTTGCTTTGTTTCTTCCTGATCTGTGAGGAATTTTGGAAATATTTTAAATCTAACCATGTTGGGTAGAAAGAATTCTTAAGACTCTGAAGTGAGTTACTCTGCTGAACAGAGGCAAATTCTTCTCCGTTCTCCTTTGTTTCAGAAGTTCATGCTCAAGTGAAATGTTCGAATATGTTTGAATATCACTGTAATATGTGGAACTCATTTTTTGCATGGCAACTAAAAACAAGTGACCGAAAAATAAAAACATTTAAAAAATAAAAAATAAAATCAAGTGGCGTAACCAGACACAGTTCAATGGGACCGAAGCAGATCGGTTCTTGTAACTAAAATACATGCTTTGGTTTCCTTTCCACCACTACCCTTTTCTGGCTGACCACATGAAGCATTAGGACCCTGCTTTTGCAGATTGTGAAGTAGACAAATATTTGGAGTGAGCTAATTCAACATGTGCTTTCTACATTCAACACTGCTGACACTAAACCCCCATTACATTGTTTCTGTCTTCCCTGAAGGTTGTATGCTCTCCCCTCAATCTTTCCTTCCATCTAAACCTCCTTTTGAGAAAAGATCTTAAGAATATTAACTTCTACACAATCAGTAAGTCCTTAAGCGTTACATGTCACAGGAACGTTCATACCGAAAATGGAAACACCACAGTAAGGGAGGCAAAGGAACAAAGATTTAAGCAATTTCGTGTGGAACCAACACAAGCTTTGTTTTCTTGAGGACATAGACTCTCTAGTATCTTTTTAAAAATTTTTTAAGTTTATTTATTTTGAGAGAGAGACAGAGGGAGTGAGCAGGAGAGGGGCAGAGAGAGGGGGGCAGAGAGAGAGGGAGAGAGAATCCGAAGCAGGTTCTGTGCCCTCAGCATGGAGCCCCATGCGGGACTCGAACTCACAAACTATGAGATCATGACCTGAGCCGAAACCAAGAGTCAGATGCTCAACCTGCTGAGCTACCCAGGTCCCCCTCTAGTACTTTTGAAAAGACACATCAGCATGTTCCTGATCTGAACAGGGAAGACTTGTAGACAGGCATTTCCACTTGAAAAATACAAGTCATTAATTCAACAAATGTTTTTTTAAATTTTTTTTTTCAACGTTTTTTATTTATTTTTGGGACAGAGAGAGACAAAGCATGAACGGGGGAGGGGCAGAGAGAGAGGGAGACACAGAATCGGAAACAGGCTCCAGGCTCCGAGCCATCAGCCCAGAGCCTGACGCGGGGCTCGAACTCACGGACCGCGAGATCGTGACCTGGCTGAAGTCGGAGGCTTAACCGACTGCGCCACCCAGGCGCCCCAACAAATGTTTTTTTAACATACTTTGGTGTGGCTTTTACTTTTTTTCCCTGAGGCTCACATTTTATATCATGATCTAGCACATACAAATTCTGACTTTGGAAACTATATTTGCATTAAAAAGTACCTTACCTCATCCTGTGCAGTGCACTCTGATGTTTTCTATTCTTTTGCATTTACTGAATGCTCATCACATCTCACAACACAGATACTATGACCTAGTTTTAGAAAGCACTGTTAGACGCTTTGGCCACCGTTTTAGGCACTGAGGATACATGCCTCCTTTCAATCTTCAGTGTGCTTGCAGTACAGAGTGGGAGATAATTCCAGAAGTAAATAATTATAATTTGTGATATATACTCTGGAAGTAACCAACATGGAACTCTGATAAAATTAGGAAACAGAACTTGGAAAAGAGTGTTCAGAGAAGACCTCTTTGAAGAAGAAAGAAATGGAGCCTAAAGTAAGAAGAAGAGACAGACATACCAAGGGCAGGGGGGAACAGCATTCCAAGGAGAGGAGACCACATACCATGAGGCTGGAAGGAGCCTTTTGAAGAACTGGCGAGATGCCAGTATGTCTCCCTGTAGCGAGAGAGGAGAGGGGGCTAGGAAATGAGGTTGGAAAGAGGCAGGGGCAGCCATAGCACACAAGGATTTGGAGGCAAAAGTGAAGAGTTTGGATTTAATTCACAGTATGGTGGGCAGCTCCTAAAAGATTTTTGAATTGAACCAGATTGAGTAGCTAATGTTATTATAACTCATTCTGTGTTTTGACCTCCATTGTTGAAAACTCCATACTGCATTTTCAGAAACCTGCCTGGTTGCAGAAGAACTTGTTGGCTCTCCAATGATTTTGGAGGCAGCACGTATGAGTTGAGCTCATGTGGCCAATGAATAAATGGAAGAACTCCCTTTGGGAATGGATATGTCAGTAATGGGAAAATATATATTGTCTCCACTCAAATTCAAGTGCACTTGAGACATTCCCATTTGAAGGCACAGCTTTTTTTTTAATAGCTGCATAAAATTGTTAATATTGAATCTTTCCAATGTGGCACACAGTTTGCTACTCACAAATTTCCATCTCCCCAACCTGTATACGGACAGCTGTGCCTAAAAAAATAGGTGAAAGATTACATTTGCCAGTTCTCTTGGTATTCCCATTTTATGGCTTTTGTGGGAATGCAGTTCAAGCTTGCCTGCTATTTTATTTAATACGCCTCCTTGTAAATTCCAGCTCTTGACCATGTAATTAATCCCTGTATGGAAAAAAATATTGGCATTTGTTCCTGCAATACCTGAGCTTCATCCCAACAGAATTACATTCATCATAGCCCTTGCCATTACTCTGCAGTCATTCCTCAGAACCATTTTATGCACCACACAATTAATATACACCAGGACTCTGCTCCCAAATTCTACATAGTTACTCAACCATGACTTTCATTTATTCTTCTTGGTCTCTAGTCACTGAGATTTCGGATTTTAAACAACAAGCATCTTTTATATAACTCCTAAAAAAGGTTGCTTCTTAACTTATTAAAAAGTAGTCATTAGAATAAAGACGATGGTTAGATTTTGATAACTATCACTGATATGAGAGATAGTCTTTGATATTGACCCTTGGCCACAGGACTCTCTTGCTAAGCTCTTTGTAGCTTTCGATGCTGTACCTTGTTTAGTCATTCAGTCTTAGATGCATGAAAACTTGTTTGCCTTTATTATTATTGAATTAAAAATGGCTGAGAATTTCAAGCAGCATCTTCAAAGGAGCGTTTGCCTTTTTGCAAAGAGAAAAGTTTTAAGATAAAAAGAAAATCCACCTACTTTTTGTCCAGAACGTGACAGGACAAAGCTCTATAAAGTTTGCCTGTCCCTGACATGTCCTCTTGTAATTAGATCTTGACTACATGTATATCAAGCCAACTCTGTTCATTATAACATGAAATCTGGAATAAGGGTAAGACCTACATTATTGGTACTGATTTGATAGCAAAATAAGTCGTCCAAAATTTTCAAAAATTCACATTTCTATAAGGAAATTGATGAAAGATCATCAGCTTTGCAATAATGTCTGGAAATCAGTTTTTAAAAATAAAAGTCCAAAGAAGAAAGGACTTTTTTTTTAATTATTACTATCTGGAAATTTACCCTAGGATCTGGCAAATGCATACACTAATGAAGAACAGCTGGATTTGGGGCAAAATTATGAAAGTAAATCACACATTTGACTGGTTATGTTTTCTTTAGGATAGAGATCAAGAAGATACATTGCCAACCCAAATGTGGATGGATTTTAATATGTTTTTGTAATATATAAAGTTAAAGGCTGCTTTGTAAAAGCTACCAATTATTTATCAAATTAAATCTATTTGTCAAATGGGAAAGAATTTAGAGTGAATACATTTTCTTGATTGAAAGAAAGAGTAGAAAATTCTATGAAGTCCACCTGAGTGCAAAATTTTAAGAAGAAAACTGGTGATGAAAATTTCCTAAGGATTTTCTAGTTTGTCATTTCCTCTAGGATATTTTAAGGTCTAGAGAATGGCTCTGTTAGCCACAACACAAACACACAAAAGGAAGCAGGTATCAGTGTAAGGATACATTTATTTCTTCAACTAATATTACTTGATAATTTACTATATTTAAAGTCATGGAAGGTATAAAGTAAATTGACATGGAATGGGTCTTAAAAGAGTCTGTTTTTGTAGGGAAGAAAACATAAATATGAATAACAATAAAAGATGATGAGTTCATTCAATCTATATGTTATAGTGCATTTATTATGGATAAAAGAATATTATTATCATCATCAAAAGATTCCTTTTTTTAGTTTTAGAGAATAATCAGAAATATACACGTCAAAGTGGATACATGTTAAAAACTGTTTTTCCGGAAACAACATCTCTGTGTTTGTATTGTGAATTGTTTTACATTTTTCAGGTTGGAATAGGTAGGACTAAATTTTTATAAGTGTTTTCAAAATAAGAGAATATAAAATTATAGTCATTTTAATATATTTTAAACCCTGAAAACAAGTTAGTGCAGGTTTAAAAATTGGACATCTGGAGGACAGCTTTAGAACAAAGACTACCCCAAATGTTATCTCATCTATATAGAAACCCATCAACATTCTTACCATAGTGAAGGTATGGCCCATGGGGCAGACAGCCAGCTTCAGAAAGCCTTTGGCGTATAAGGTTTTCTAGTTTATCCAACCAAGATGTATGTGCATGCATATGTAAAACCATCAATGTTAAGTATGCTCACTGCACAGTGTTGCTGATTCAATAAAGGCTCCTATTCTTCCTATATCTCTGAGAGAATTACTGTTCCATGAATTTGCATTCTCTCCTGTGAACAAACGGTAGGAAGAGAATCTACTCTTGCAGGCTGACTCTTACCCCACGATACTCCTCATTTCACAGCACCTGGGTTGAGAGTTACTTCACAGAAATTTATCTTATCTTTATGTAATGCAGAGAAAAATAATCTTCTCTTAGATATGAAAAAAAAAAAAACCCTAGAGAATTATTTTGCTCACTGCAGATTAACAAATTAGTGGTGTCAGGGGTTGTCTGTCTCACTCTGGACACTCACCTTCTTACTCGGCCAGTTCAGTCCTTTGCCGGCCCACTCACAAACAATGGCTCCAGGACTAAGGCTCCAGAGAATTGGGCAGAAGGAAGAAATGAGCATCTGGGTAACCTGAAGAACACTACCATCTACTTACCTTCTCTACACCAGTCATCCCTCTCTTTGTTGGCAAGCAATCTGCCAGGAATGGGTAGATAGATTCCTCTTCTTCCAAATTAGAATGCTTTGCCATGAAAAGAATGTTACACTGGGTGGTTGGTGGAAGTTGAAACCCTTCAGAGAAAAGTGGAACTATAATTACATATGTTAAATTACATTATGGTTTGTGGTAAAATGCTTTCTGAATAACAAACAACTAATTCACAACGGAATTTCTGGAATACAATTCAAAATCATAGCCATGAAAATGCTTTTCTTCACCCACCAAAGAGCTTGTGTTAGATTGCTTATGATCTGATTATCCTTAAGTGAGATGACAGCTGCAGTGTCTTGGAGTTTGCTCTTTAACTGCCATGGCAATCACCAAGAACACACCTTCGCAGTGAGGTGCACCAAGGGCGACTGGTCACCTGCTTCCCCAAACCCAACATGCACCTCACTCTTCTGGGAAGTGGGTGTTGCACATGTACTCCATTTAACTACTTTATACTCTTCCTTTTATTTCAATCCATTCCTCTAAGACCAATTGCACTGTGAAGTGCAAAAATCTTCCAATTTTATACTGTTAGAAGTGGGCTGGGCATGAAGCAATTATGTATTGATGAAAAATCTTAGTCATCACCCATATATGTACATACTATCTATCTGCACTCAATTCTCTGCTGTTAAGAAAATGGCGAAGTAATGGTAACATTTTCATCTTCCTAAAAGTAAAGCAGGTACACACTTCTTCTGCTTTCTCTGCAGTGGAATTTTCATCTGAGGAAACCATAAAAGCCAAAAACTTGTGGAGACAATACGGCATAATGATGTTCTGACTTTAATACCATTATTTTCTTGATTCTATGTCCACCTCCAGAAATTGCTGCTGGAGCTTTGTGACTCACATGCATTTTCTTTGTTGTAGCTGAATCTACATCATTCCAGCCTCATAGCTCTTTGACTATCTGCTAAGAGACATTTCTTAATCAACTTTAAAATTCTTTCATGTATGATTGAGCTCTTGGGCCCCAAAATATAGTAAACCAATAATCTTCCAAAAATAAGAAAGACTTAATGAAATCAGTTGAATACAAATACTCAAAAGAAAAGGTTCACAAGTGGAAAGAGAAATAATAACATGAAACATAGGCTATGAATACAGAGTTTGGACAATACATTTTTAGAAGACGGTTGTTCAAAAGGTGTGTATATGCAGCTTTGGTAAGGGAAAACAAAAGACAAAGGGAGCAGGATTCTGTCTCACTTGGGAATTCTGAAGAAGCAACAGGAAAAGCATTAGAAATTCTGGAAATCTGGAGGCATTCTTGACTTATACAGTCGAGGGATGAGATTGAGGGACAGAGAACTGAGAAGTGAGAGTCCTCAGGGATTTGGGCTTTCTAGTCTTGTTATGTTTTCATCTGGAATACATTATTCCAAGATCCTTCCACACTAAGTCCAGAATCCCCTTTCTGAGCTTTAAACTATATATGCCTTATACCAAGAAAACTACTGTAGGGGCACCTGGGTGGCTCACTTAGTTAAGTGTCTACCTTCAGCTCAGGTCATGATCTCACCATTCGTGGGTTCGAACCCCCTGTCTGGCTCTGTGCTGACAGCTCAGAGCCTGGGGCCTGCTTCGGATTCTGTGTCTCCCTCTGTCTCTGCCTCTTCCCCGTTCATGCTCTGTCTCTCTCCCAAAACTAAATAAACATGAAGAAAATTTAAAAAAAAAAAAAAAAAAGAAAACTATTGTAAAGTTTTCAATTAATTTTAAAGAACTGTAGTTTTATGTTACTTGGAGAAACTTTTTTATTGAAGACAGACTAGTAGAAAGTCTAGAATACACCTAAAATACACATATGCAGAAATAATGTACGAACACTGAAAGGAAAGTGAACAAATTGATGGGATCCGATGCCAAGATTTGGGAAGACATTTTCAGATCTATTAGTGCTATTCCACAGATTTTAGGCAATAAATCAAAATTTTAAAAACAAACTCTCTAACATATTATTTCCATGCCACTATTGGTTGCTTGGTTAATTCAAGTCTTTAAATATATCTTCTTAATCTGTCTTTTTTTTCCACAGGCTACCCGGGGTTTAGCCATGATCCTTGCTCACCCTAATTCTTTTCAATTCTTGTCCACACTTGAACCAGAATGAATTTTTCAAAACAAAACAAAACAACAACAACAAAAATGTTATCCTGTTGTGAGTCATATCCTCCTGATCTTAAAATGGGACACAGTTCTTCACAAGGCCTCATATTATCCCATGCTGGCCTCATCTCCCGCACCTCATTTCACTGCTGTAACCACTGCGGCCAACTCATTTGCTCTTCCTTCCTCCCTGCTCAGACCTCTGCACAGTGGGAGAAACAATTTTCACCAGTGCCTCTTTTCATCACATTCTCACCCATTTGTCAGATCTCGATTCCAATATCACCTTCCCTTAGGGAAACAGTTTCCCAGCACCACTCAAACTAGATCAGAAACCCTTGTAGTACCTCATCCCTCCCTCTGTTTCTCCTTCATATTAATCCCAGTTTATTCTTGTGAGTGAAATAAGAAGGTGTGTTCTTACACTGCTTGTGCCTCAGAGACAGAGGAGACTCTTGAACGCCTTCTCCAACTCTGTCTCTTTTAATTGCCTTGTCCTTACCTTGACTCTAGGTATTCTTTAAGGATCCTTTTTATAGTTTCATTGAAAGAAATAAAAGTATTTTAAACCATTAAAATTGTCTTTTCTAATAAACAAAGACAATGCAGAATGAAAACGCAAAATATTTATGGGATTATAAATCACAAATTAGGAAAATCTAAAATCATCATTTAAATAAGCAAACTATCTTCTCCCTGTACCCATTTCACCTTCTATAGTTATCATCTCCATTAATCACTTCATCGTACCAATTATCTAAGCAAGAGACAGCGAAAGAATTTTACTTCATCTTAACCATATGCAGTCCATCAACATGTAGTATTTAGCTTATACTCTCTATATTTTTTTGCTGATTGCCTTCTCTTTATCATATTACCTACCATAGATCTGGTCAGATTGCTTACCAGAATTTCTTCTCACAATGATTCATCTGACCACCACATCCCACTTCTCCAAACTCCCCACTACTCTTGGTTCTCCTAATGCTTTGAACATACCTCTATATTATATCTGACTTTCCCAAGTCCCTCACAGTTTTCATCTATAAAATGTAGGTTACAAAAGGATTTCAGTCATTGGGTTATTATAAATATTAAATGAGAGTGCTTAAGAAGTCATCATCACTTTGTTTTTTTAATTATTTCTTACATGCTCAAGTCCCCCCAAAACTTTGGCTTTTATTTTGTTAATGGTTATATGACCTTCATCTTGGCATCCTGAGTGCCTGCTTCCTTGCCTAACACAGCAGAAACTCTCAACAAAGGTGCTGAGTAAATGAGTTAAGAATAATGGTGTGGAATCTGATCACACATATAAGTATTAAAAGTTCCATAAACCTCTTTCACATAAACATAATTAGACATTGGACACTTTTTAGAATTTCTGCAATTTTCCTTTCCTTTAAAAAAAATACAAGAAAGAAACCAGCATTCACTATAACTACATGGAATACCACAGATGTCAGGAAATGTAGAAATTAGAATTGTTCTAATAAACTCAAATTCACCTACATGGCACATAATGTCTCTTAAGGTACCCTATTTAATAGTGTAGCTAGTAATCACAAAAATTATATATATGCAATGTGGGTGAAGTATAGTTATTATGAGACCTTTACCTTATGTATTTTTGGACTTTTTTTTCTTTTTGGATGGCACGGTTTCTGCACATTAATAAAATATTTTATACATTTTCAAGGAATTTCTCTAAGAAAATGCAATTTAAATTTCAGGATGGAGTCTTTTGTAGAGAGACAAATATAGCCTTCCACCTCTATTCACAGGTGTAGATCACTTGGGAATATTCAAACCAGTCACTGAGGACCCCTTGGCTGAAGAGCTCAAAGTCTGTTCAATGTGCAAAACCTCAGGACTATTGTTAAAATTCCAGGCAAACTAGAAATCATTTGAGCCAGAAGTTACACAATTGTATACAGACCTCCAAACCAGTGGTCTTCCCCAGAGCACTTTTAATCATTTTAGGAGAAAATAGTTTTATTATAGAAAGCTTAAAACTTGGAAGTGTACAGAGTGTTGGGGCAAAAGGCAGACAAAGTGATCTTACAAAGCGAACCCCTCCCGTAGAAGTGATCACCACGGGCAAAACTTCCAGAAAGCTTTTAAGTCTATACATTTAAAAGTCTGGTATCATCAGTACCAGAAATATGCAGGGACTTCAGTAAAGATCAGTTTTATATAATTATGATTTTTGGATTTGAACCAGAAAAGCGCTGTTTTTTGAGAGGTTAGGAACTTGAAGAGCTGAGATGGGAACACTCATTGTAACCATCTTGGTTCAAATATCTTATCATAAAAAAGTTCAGGAAAACAACAAAAATGCTGGAAGAATTTTTTTTTTTCTGGGACATGAAATGAAAGTTTTATTCTAAAGTTTACATGGAAAAATAATAATATCCAGGAAAACTCTGAAAACAGAACAATGATAGGGAAGTAGCCCAACTAGGTGCTAAGACATAAAATATCAATAAACAAAATGGTATTGTATTGGGGCACCCTGGTAGCTCAGTTGGTTAAACATCTGATTCCTGATTTTGGCTCAAGTAGTGATCTCATGGTGTGTGGAATCTTTCCCTGCATCGTGCTCTGTGCTGGCAATATGGAGCCTGCTTGGGAATCTCTCTCTGCTCGTTCCCTGCTCATGCATGTGCAGGCTCTTTCACTCTCTCTCTCAAAATAAGTAAATAAACTATTAAAAAAATAAAGAAAATAGTATTGCTTGAGTAGGAACAACCAGGTAGACCAATGGAACAGAACAGCAATTCTAGAAACAGACAAAAACACATATGGGAAATAAGAATATGATAAATCAGGCTGCTCATAACTATAGACCACTGATTAACTATTTAGTAACTGGCATTGATTGGAACAATGGATAAACAGTTGGAAAAAGATAAGTTTGAACGGATACCTCACTACATACTCCAGGAAAAGCTCCAAAAAAGAATGAAGATACAAATTTTTGAAAGAAAACCACATAAAATATGACACGAAAATGAGTGAATTTCCTTATTACTTGCAACTAGGGAAGGCTTTCCTAAATGCAAAATCCAAACAAAGAGAAAAGACTGACAGATGAGAACACATAAAATCAAACTTCTATATGTCAAGAGTGTGTGGAAAAACATCAGAAGAACATTGTAAGACAATAACCTGAGAAGAATTTGCAACAACAACTATCACAGACACAGGTAAATGTTCGTAATGTGAAGAACCACCAGAAATTCAGAAAAGAGGAAAAATCCTGATATACCTATGAGGAAAAAATATGAGAGTTCATGAGGGAAATAAATGCCCCTTTAACACAAGAAATGATGCTCTATCTCACTCATGTTAGATGTAAAATAAAACTATACACCAAGGTACCATTTCTTACTTATCAACTTGGAAAAAAATCCAAAAGTTCATATTGCTGATGGGGGAAACAAATGGCCCCACTCCTATGCAGGATAATTTGGCCATCTCTAACAAAATTTCAGACATGTCTGTGACCCAGAGTCCCATTTCCCAGAATTTATCCTACTGATACATCCACACAAGTATGTAATCACATGTGCACAAGGGCATTCATTGCAACATTGTTAGTAAAGCAAAAGACTAGAGAAAATCCAAGTGTCCAGCAAAAAATAATTAGTTGCATGAAATATAATACAGCTACCCAATGAAATAGAATGCAGTTTTGCTTTGTTTTTAATTTTTAATTTTTTTTTAATTTTTATTTTAGAGATTGAGACAGAGAGCATGAGTGGGGAGAGGAGTAGAGGGAGAGAAAGAGAGAGAATCCCAAACAGGCTCCACACTCAACATGGAGCCCAACATGGGGCTTTGGCCCTATGGGGGTCAACACGGAGCCCAACATGGGGATTATTACCTGAGCTGAAATCAAGAGTCAGATCCTCAACTGACTGAACACCCAGGTGTCCCAACAGTATGCAGTTTTTAAAAAGGAGACCTCTATGAACCCATGTGGAAAGAATGTCTACACACACTTTTAAGCAAATATATTGAAGTGCAGAGGAGTGTCGATCCTATGTCATATTTTGTGTAAGGAAGAGGAAAAATGTGTACATATGTGTGCTTGCAAAATGAAACAATGGAAGTGTTACGGAACCAGGCTGGAACACGGGTGGAAAAACCAGGAAGCACTCTGAGATCTTGGTGGATCGGAGATTTATTTAACACCGGCGGCCTCAGAGGAGACCGTTTCTGAGTGCTGAGCACTGAACGAAGGGGGTAAGGGTAATTTATAGTTGTCAGCTTCCATAACTGTGGAGGGGTTTCACCCGTGAGGCAAACAGGGCAAGAAGAAACTGGAAGAGGTGTCTCTAAGCCAGAGACCAGAGCTTGTTTTAGTCCCTCCAGCCATCTTACGGTGTAAAATTTTATTCGTTTTCCCAACATTCCCCCCTCAATGCCTTTTTAAAAATCTTTTATTAGGCATCGCTTTTTAGCTCTAGGGATTTGTACCCTCAGAGGGCTAAGATAAGTACTGCAGTTTGGCGAGCAACAGTGTTTCCAATAAAATGTACCAGGGTATTTAGTATACAGGGGCTGATGGTCACAAGTAAAATTATGGAAAGGAGGGGACCTGCCAGGGCAGGGAGCCAGGATGCCCAGTCTGTGAGATCCCATCCTCTCCATTGACTGATATTTTTTTGTTGTCTACGTTGAATTCTTTCCTTGAGTTCCTTAACCTTAGTCCTGACTATTCCTGACTGGTTTACAAAATATCAACATTCCTCCCCCAGAAAGATACACATCCTTCCTTTTTCACCATGGAAGGTGAGGAGGTTGAGGTGAGGAGGTTTCACCATGGAAGTGAGGAGGTCGAGGGCTCACCTATTTCAGAGGGACACTGCTACCAGAGAGTTTATCTGGCTTTGTAAGATTACCAGGGATTCTGCCATCTGTCCCATGTCCAGCTTGTTGGTGCAGTCTATATTAGCCCAACAGCAAGAAGCAAGATCAGGGCTATGACACCAGTAAGGGACAAGGGCTGGTAGAGTTGCATCTGAACCCCTGAGCGCAGTCTCCACACATTGATTCCTCAAGCTTCTGCCGTGTGCAGACCAGCCAGCTTCCGGGGTGTGGCTGAAGCAGGACTAGAGATCTCAGGGGCCAGTGTCTTTTTGAGGGTAAGTTTAAGCGGGTTGACTGGATCTGGATCACGTCACCAGGTTGAGGGTTCCTCTGAGTTGGCCTCCTTAACTCTGGAGTGATGGACCCATGGGGTGATACCTGAAACGGAATCCTCTATTTGGTTGTATATCTGTAAAGTCTACCTCAAAGTCTTCGAAAGGGGGGTGGTTTCTGGTAACTGTCAAGTCAGGTTTAGGGAAGACATGGTTTGCATATTTAGAGATCCATCCTGTTTTACAGTTGTTTAAATAATCATATGCCCATGGGGTTTAATTATTATCCCCACAGAATAACAAGCACAGAAGTCTGCCTATACATGAAATACTGTGACAATTTTCTGAAGTTTACCTCAAGTTGTCTAGTTTAGGCAAACAACAAACATTTAAAGACAATCATAACCAGAATTTAACATCCATAACGGTGCATTGTTGAAACACAGTTTTTCTCTCTAAACGCCCCCCTTTCCAGAGATAGCCAAATTGAGACCAATGCATTTGTAGAACAAGTCCAGTCTTAACAAACCTGGCCTAATTATTTACATAAGCTCAACAAGAATAGCGATTGATCATGAGGATCTTTTAAAGTTTGCTTTGCTGGAACCTTTTATAAGGAATCTCCAGGTTGAACTTTTAGTAGCCTCTCCAGGCCAGAAGCCAAGCCAAATACTTGCCATCAGACAGGCCTGCAATACCTGTAGAATTGGGCAAATTCTTCTTCATGAGATCCCCAAGATACCCTGAGGTTCCTGCACCTGCCAGGAAGTGACCTTCTTTACTCAACTGGTGAGGCTGCTGGGAACTCTGTAAACAAGGTATCAGGCCAACATTTCCAAGAGGCTTTATGGCTCCATGTTTTATAAAGCCAACCTTAGTTCCTTAAAGCTGTCTGGTCATGTCTGAGTCTATAAATATCACTCTCAAATATGACAGTCCAGTCAAAGCCTTGGTTAAATAACCAGTATGTCCAATGGTGACCTGTTACAAGATGAACAGATTTTCATTGAACTTACGCAAACAATTGTAATTGCCATAAAAGAAAGAATACTCACTGAGAGTTTTTGAATTTCAGGGGAGTTATGTAGAGAGAAAAGATAAATGCTTCAGTTTATAAATGAATACTTTATGACATTTCTGTATATCATAGATATCTTAAGAGAAAGTTTCCTTAATCTGGAAGAGCAAACATTAGAGAATCAGCAATATTTTCAACAAGAATCACAAAACTATAATCTTCCTCAGTTCATTTGATCCCAAGTTCCTAATTTTTGTTCAATTTGAATGCAGCTTTTTAGTTCTGGAAATTCTTACCCATTTTAGTATTAATCTTAAAGATGTTGAATACCTATATTTGTCCCCAAAGTCCTTTTTATAAATCTCCTTGAAGAAGAAACACGTTTTGTGAGAGAATAAGAACAATTATAAATGACAAAAATCTCAGAAATAGATATTGTTAAAGATCTGAATAGAGTTCATTATGATGCAATTGACAAATTCAGTTATTTCTGTGACACATAACTCTTCAAGTAGTCAGAATATTAAGTGATTATCTTATACCAAAACATTAAAACTTTAGGAATTACATATATATCTGGGCAGTTATAACATTTACCTGTGCAATGCAACCTAAGGTTTACCATTGTACAACAGGGCTTTTCCAAGTAACTTAGTATCCCAAATAAAAGGGCCTAACTGTTCAGAAAGACTTCATTTACCATTTAAATCCTGAGAAGTTTGTTAAAACCCCAGAAGTCATAAGTGCATCCTAAATAGGATTACAGGTTATTACAAATCTTACAATTTTATTTATTCAACCAAAGTGGCAATAAAAGATCCCAAAGGTGAATGGTATAGCATTATATAGTTATCAAAACCTAGCTCCTTTAACACTGAGAAGTTTTAACTAAGTAATCAAAGACCTGATAAAGATGAAACCTAAAACTTTGGTTTTCCTGGAAGACAAACCTTTGTTTGCATTGTCTTATCAAGAGCAGATCAACAGTCCAAGAAAACTTTGTCATTTGAGCAGAGAGAAAAGTGGAGTTTCAACCTTATACCAGTGTAATTTTAAAATTCCATTCATCTCAACCTTAGTCTATCCTGAGCACACATAAAATTCCTTTCCAAAGATTTCCCTTCATGAACCTTCTACAACTTTCCTTTGCCTTCAAACTTTGTCCCAAAGCCATTTCTCTCCAAATAACCAGTCTCATTTAGTACAAAATTACTTTCTTCTACCCTCAACAAAAATGTATTTCCATTCCTTGTATCTTTCTTACACACATCCTACTTTCCTACATACAGGGTTGCTTTCCTTATTTCCATCAGTCTTAAGCACACTTAGCAGAATTTTAACTCTTCGGAAACCTTAGTCTCCAAATGAGGACTTAGTAACCAACTGAGAGGTGTTTACACCAGAATTTTTTTAGATAGTAAATTCATGAACCAATTAAGTACAAAGCATGGTTTCCAATAGGTCCAAATAGCCTTAATTTCTCTGCACTAAGAAGTTAAAAACATATACCTATGTTCAGTAATCAAAGCTTTAGCAATTCATTCTATTTGGAAAAGACCTAGATGTCCAAGGAGGTGCACTTTACTCCTTGACCTTGAGGATGGGAGGAGGAACCAATGGTGCCTGAGGCACCGAGGAGGGTATAGGAACCAGTTATGTAGACCACACCCAAGTTGATGCAGAAACAGCAGGGGGAGGGGAGGGCAGAAGAGGCAAGGTGCCAGTAGAAGGCAGAGAAGGAAAACATAATTCAAAACCTTAACTCAGACAGAGAAGCAGACACCATGTTTTTTTCCACCAAAGTGGAAATATGGAGTCCACATCAGGCCAGAGAAGATGGGGAAACAAATGGAATTGCAGCAACTGCATGGGAACATTCGTTAAAGTCCCCATCTTGAGGTAAACTAACCACAGTTGGCTCCAATTATAGCTGTTACCCTGGGAAATGAGGGAGAACCCCTCACATCTATTAGGCAGAGGAACAGGGAGAGTCAGTGTCCCCTTCAGTCTGATTTTACCTTGGCCAGACCAATAAGGTCCCCTTCTCGAGGTTCCTCCTGGTATCGGCTGGGTTTCTGGGACTTTCCCTGGTTGGGACATTTATTCTCTTAATGTCCTTTCTCCTTGCAGTAGGCTCAGTGACTCCTTGCTAAGGATGTTCTGGGCCTCCACCCTTTTGGCAGCTAGACCTTCCCCATCCTTTTGTCATGGCTCTCTTGCACCTCTGGAGCAAACAGGGTGTAAGCTGCGCATTGCCTCTTGTAATAATCCCCGGGGGGAATCCCCTTGCTGCTGGGCATATTCACAGGCTTCTCAGCCCCTGCTCTGATCTCCCGGAGGAGAGCCTCTTGATATGGGCAGATGTGGACTGGCATCTGGAGAGTACCTGCACCTGATCAAGGGCACAATCTGGCCTCTGGTCCTTGGCGGGGGGGGGGGGGGGGGGGGGCGGGGGGGGGCGGGGGGGGAGGGGGGGGAGGGGGGGTGTTCTCCAGGTCCAGGAGGGGAGGAGAGATGGCAGGAGCAGAGGGAGGCAGTGGAGGAGGAGAGACAGACAGAGGAGGAGTTTGAAGCTCAGGGGCAGGGAGGAGGGAGCCTGGTGAGTCATAAGGTGACAGAAAGATGGGATCTTTCTCCGGGTCTCCTGCAAGCACTAGGGGAGCAGTGGGTTGCTTCTTTGGCTCCCTGGGTGAGCCTCCGTATAAAGCGGCTAAAACCTTCACCTGGCTCTGCTTGCTATGGATGAATTGCACCCAAGGCAGAGGATTTCGGGCAATTTCAAGTCAGGAGTCGATGTATGGAAATTGACCAGAGTGACCTGGGTCTCTGGAGACAACATGCCACATGCAGAGGACCATTAGAACATCCAAGGTTCCCTCAGAGGGCCCTCCTACACCAAACACACAAACAAACAGGGCAAGAAGAACCCGGAAGAGGGGTCTCCAAGCTACAGACCAGAGATTGTCTTAGTCCTGTCAGCTATCTTATGGTGTAAAACTTTATTCATTTTCCCAACAGAAGGATAAAAAACAAACTAATAAAATATTATATGGGGATAGTTACAAAATAATATAGAAAAGGGATAAGTATGACATAAAGAAACTAATCAATATCTGTAGTTTATCTATAGAGGGCAGGAGAATAGGGTGAAGGGAGCAGAAATGGAAGCATGTGTATATATTTGTATATAATTTTAACTTGTGAATCATGAAAATGCATTATTACCCAAAAGATTATAAAATAATTATAAAATAATTTTCTAAAATTGAAATTAATTATCTACTGATAGCCAAAATGCAATGTCAGCTCAGTAGCAATGAGTACCCATAGCATCCAGATTTAAATCTCTATTTTCATCCTGTAAAAGACCAGGATCTTTGGAAAAATATTAATTTCAAAGCTGGGATAAAGAAATAATGTGAGCCTGGGACACATTTTTGGGTCAGTAACAAAGAAGCTTTCCAAAATCAGTGGAGATACCAAAGCACACAGGGGCCAGTTTGAAGGTGTCACACGAGGCAAAATTGTGGATAAAATGAGAAATAAAATAATGCCTTGATGAATTGGTAGGAGACTGACTATGGAAAGCCCCACAAAAAAGTTAACTTTTGAGTTAAGAACTGCAAGAGGGTCCTAGCACATGCATATCCTGGGAAGAGCATTCTAAACCCAGACCGATAATAGCAAATGCAAATGCTCTAACTCTGGGAGAATATCTGGGGCATGAGAGGCACAAGGTGGCCACAGTGGCTGGAGTAATCAGTTATGGGGGATGTAGTGAAAGATGATGTCAGAGCCAGAATGGGTCCAGATCACAGTAGAAACATGGCATCTGTTTAATGGCCAAGCAACAATGATGTATGTTGCACAACAGAAAGATATAGACCCTCACGATGCAGGGACAAAACATCTGAATAACTTACAGCTTCTAGTACTTGTAAACCAATCAACTACCTCTGAACCTTTGGTCTGGGTGAGAAGGTCAGAAAAATGTTAGAAGTATGTGTTGACTTTGAGTTGTCGTGTGTAGCAGTATTTCATAAGGAAGAAATAATCTTAGACAAGAACTGGCTGTTTAGAAGCAGTAACAAAAGGGAATAAAGATTTGAGGCCTCAAACTGCTTGCAAAGCTCACTGCTACCAACTCCAAACACAAGAACTAAAAGGAAAAACCCCTAAACCATAAAGCCCCATTAAAACCCAGCCCTGTGGCAATGATCAGATTAAGGTGTGGCCTTCCCTCTAAAACTAACAGCTTCACAGTTGGTGCTATTCTGTTGACAGAGAGGGGCCTGGAGGCAAGGAAGCAAAGACACTAGCCTTAGGCATTCTGTCCTGGGGAGGATGTGGGTGTGTTTATGGACACATAAAACTAATGAAAGCAAATCAATGCAAAGCCTACTAAATTTTCAAGGGAATTGTATTGATAAAGAAACAACAAGCCTCAACTGAAAAAGGCTTTAAATGTCTGGGCCACGAAACAATCCCTTGGGTCCCAAATTTGTGCCAGAATGGAGTGGGCTACAAAAGCTTTATAGCCCCAGAAGTCATACTCCCCTAAATCCACTTCAGTTGTGGCCATGGAAGATAATAGGCAAGGACAAACCTCCCAGAAAGTAGAAGTAGAGGTCACAAAGAACTAGGAACAAAAGCGTTCTTTCCACAGAGCAGAAGTAGGTCTCATCAAGAAAGTCCATTCACCCGGGTCAGAAGGCTTTGACAATGCTTACCCCTTACCCCTCAGGCTTTTATCATTGTTACGAATTTCCCTTTTCAAAGTGGAAATGGGAATTGTAATGATCTAGTCTCTCCTCCCCCATTGTGGTGTGTGTGTGTGTGTTGTGTGTGTGTGTGTGTGTGTTGGGGGATGGATTGGAAGGGTTAGGTACCATAAATCTGTCTTTCTTTTATAGGTCTCAGGAGCCATGTGTAAACCTGATGAATAGTGCTCTGCACAACAGTACCTAGAGATCCCGACCTTTGTAAGGATACAGTAAATGAATGGGACTTGGGGTTACCTCCTTTCAGAAGGATGACTGTGGGGGAAGAACAAAACCAGAAGAAGAGACTAGTTACCTATTCACTAACTCATTTCTTTCCTCCTGGGCGTTCTCAACTAGACTACCTTTCTGCCCCCCTCCCCTTGTCTGCCTCAGAAAAACCTTTTCCATGATCTTATTTGTAAAGGCTGCTTTTAGGCAAATGGCCTTGAGTGATGGAATACAGACAGGCCCATCAGGCGACCCACTTCAAATACCCATAAGCCCTAACTGACCAATGAGCTACTTACCTAGTTAGGCAGAGTTACCAAAAAAGGGAAGACTCCATATGTCACCATACCTCTTCATCTTCCCCCTTTAAAAACAGCCCCAACTCACTACCTTGTTGCAGACAGCCTCTCTTTTGCTGTCCTGCCTGCCGCTCACTTGCAGTGTATTCAATAAACTTCCATCTCCTTTGTTCTGCCTCATGTTAAATAGTTCATGCCCCACCCTCAGCACTGCCAGCTTCCACCTGATCATTGCCCCACATTTGCGGGCCACATCTGACCAGACAAATACCCCATTTAGACCTCACACTATTCTTTCTCTTTTCCACCTGCCACTAAGATTTTGACCATGAACATAACCTTGGAAGTCAGGTGGTGGCAGAGCCACCATCAGCCTGAATACTTCCATGGTCACATGGAGCAGGGTCTCCCTCTTCTCCACCACCTTCCAATTAACTATGAATCAAAAATAAGCCACTGAGATTTTACTTACATTTATAGGAACTGTAGACAGTGAGCCGGGAGCTAAAATTCTCCAGGAATGAACAGATATGTCCTTACAAAAGGAACAGCAGACAACTGCACTTGGTTCAAGTAGTAAACAATTTAAAGTGATGGCCTATGATTCAAAAATACAGGGGGTTTGGAGATGAGGAAGAAAGAATGGTCTGGAAGTATCAGTGATGACCTAAGAAGCTACCTACCAACCTCCAGGTTCAGTGATAATAGAGAGCATGGAAATGAAATTTTTGTCCATCCTTGAAAATGACTGAAGACATCCAGATGGCCAACAGGCACATGAAAAGATGCTGAACGTCACTCCTCATCAGGGAATACAAATCAAAACCACACTCAGATATCACCTCACGCCAGTCAGAGTGGCTAAAATGAACAAATCAGGAGACTACAGATGCTGGAGAGGATGTGGAGAAATGGGAACCCTCTTGCACGGTTGGTGGGAATGCAAACTGGTGCAGCTGCTCTGTAAAACAGTGTGGCGGTTCCTCAAAAAATTAAAAATAGACCTACCCTATGACCCAGCAGTAGTACCCAAGGGATACAGGAGTGCTGATGCATAGGGGCACTTGTACCCCAATGTTGATAGCAGCACTTTCAACAATAGCCAAATTATGGAAAGAGCCTAAATGTCCAACAACTGACGAATGGATAAAGAAGATGTGGTTTATATACACAATGGAGTACTACATGGCAATGAGAAAGAATGAAATATGGCCTTTTGCAGCAACATGGATGGAACTGGAGAGTGTTATGCTAAGCGAAATAAGTCATACAGAGAAGGACAGATTCCATGTTTTAACTCCTATGTGGATCCTGAGAAACTTAACAGAAGACCATGGGGGAGGGGAAGAAAAAAAAATGGTTAGAGAGGGAGGGAGCCAAAACATAAGCGACTCCTAAAAACTGAGAACTGAGGGTTTATGGGGGGTGGGAGGGCAGGGTGGGTGGGTGATGGGTATTGAGGGGGCACCTGTTGGGATGAGCACTGGGTGTTGTATGGAAACCAAGTTGACAATAAATTTCATAATAAAAAATAAAAAAATTAAAAAAAATACATAAATTCTCCATCAGAAAAAAAAAAGAAAGAAAGAAAAAGAAGATGACTGAAGAAAATGCAAGATCACCAAAGGATATCCAGGTTTTAATTAAAGCCAGAATGTGAGGGGAAAGCTCGTAGAAGAGGGGGAAGGCTACAGAAAACAAGAAGTAATCAGAAAAGGAAATCTACAAAGTCATATGGGAATCAGAATCTGGTGTATGGGGATGGCCTTTGAATTCTTGCTTTTTGTGGTGACTGACATGAACAGAGCTGAAACTTTAGGTCCAATGATCCTAAAGCAGACAGGCTGTGATACAGATGCTACAAGTGTTGAGGGTCCAGAGGCAGTCAGTTCTTGCTGGCGACTCATGCTGGCAGAGGCACAGAGTCCTCCTAGGCGATGTCACTCAAAAGTGCAAGCAGTGTCCGGCCCCTTACAACGATGGCTTCTAGAGGGATGGTCTGTTTTCGGGTCTTGCAGAGGGTTGATTTTACCAAAAGCAATCAGGTACTCGCTTGTCTCTTCCTATTTCCCATTTTCTACACACTGAAGAGTGTTCTCTAGGTTGCCTGAGAAATTTTACCTTGCATGTTTAACCTGCATACTTACCTTTTCATATTGGAACATAAGGCAATGTTTTACCCTCCTGTCAAAGAGTAAAAGGATTTCAAAATGCTTTAACTCCTAGCACCTCATTTGTAATTATATACCATTGCTATCCAGTATTTTATCCCACAATGATTAAGAAATTGTTTTCATACCCTTAAACAGCCCATATTTTTTTTCAGATTTACTCTTTTGTGTACCTTTTGCTTTGTTGAGCCTTGTTTCCTACATCTCAGACCTTTCTTCTGGGATCCCTTTTTCCTTCCTTGAAGTTCCTTAGAAGAACTTTTAGCAAAGAGTCATTGGAATGTGAGAGTTATTTGTTTATTCTTTATTTTGTTAAAAATGCCTTTATCTGGCACATTTCTAAAAATATTTTTCTGGGTGTGCAATTCTAGGTGGATGGCTATTTTCTTTTATAATTTTGAATGCATTATTCTGTTCTATGCCTTTGCTGCTATTAAGAAGTCACCTTATTGTTATTGTGTTGTATTTTTAAATTTTAAATTTCACTTATCACTTAAACAACATTCATCAAACATTTGCCACATGCTGAATCCTGCTCTAAGCACTTAACAAGTATTAACTTATTTAAACTTATAACAACCAAATGAGGATAAGGTAGGTATTAAAATTGTGATTCCTATTTTACAAATTAGCTATTTAAAGCACAGAGAGGGGTGCCTGGGTGGTTCAGTCGGTTAAGCGCCCGACTTCAGCTCAGGTCATGATCTCACACTCCATGAATTTGAGCCCCGCGTCAGGCTCTGTGCTGACACCTCAGAGCCTGGAGCCTGCTTCAGATTCTGTGTCTCCCCTTCTCTCTGCCCCTCCCCTGCTCATATTGTGTCTCTCTCTGTCTCAAAAATAAATAAAAACACTAAAAAAAATTTTTTCTTTTAAATTTTTTTTTTTCAACGTTTTTTATTTATTTTTGGGACAGACAGAGACAGAGCATGAACGGGGGAGGGGCAGAGAGAGAGGGAGACACAGAATCGGAAACAGGCTCCAGGCTCTGAGCCATCAGCCCAGAGCCTGACGCGGGGCTCGAACTCACGGACCGCGAGATCGTGACCTGGCTGAAGTCGGACGCTTAACCGACTGCGCCACCCAGGCGCCCCTAAAAAAAATTTTTTAAAGCATAGAGAGTTTACCCTTTTGTCTAATGTCACCCAGTTAGAAAGAGTCTGACCCATTATTTAAATACCAGCTGTGGGGCTCCAGACTGACTGCTTTTAGGTGTTACTCAAATGATGCCTTTCTCCCTTTTCTTTCCACCTCTTTGTCACATTTAACGAGACTTGTAATACAGATGTTTCTAACAAGCTGAAAAATAATAATAATAAAATAAGAAATAACATTTTTGAGAAAAAAAATCTTTGTCCTTGGTATTCTATATTTTGACAACAGTAAGTATACATTTTTCCTTGCTTTAATCATTTTTATTTAAGACTTGTTGGGCTTCTGGAATCTGTGGGTTGGTAGCTTTCATCAATTCTGTTAGTTTTTTTTAGCTATTTTTAAAGAAACAGGTCTCTCAGTCATTTTTTCTAATTGTTCCTTCAAGAACTGTGATTACATGTATGTTAAATTTTCTTGCTTTGTCCATCATGTCTCTCAGCAACTCTTTCATACAATTTCTTTAGTTTCCCTTTCTGTCCTATATCCTGGATACTTTCATCAAGTGAATCTTCCTGTCAATTATATATCTTTAGCTGTGTCAAAACTGCTGTTTAGCCATTCCAATGAGTTTCTGATTTAAATTATTTCATTTTCACTTTTAGAAATTTTATGTTGCACCTTTAAAATATGACTACCTAAATTTTATATTCTTTTGTTCCTTAATTACATTTAAAAATCTTTACTTATTTTAAAGTTTATTTATTTATTTTGAGAGAAAAGGAGAGAGAGAGAGAGAGAGAGAGAGAGAGAGCGAGCGAACAAGTGGGGAGGGGAAGGGAGAGAAGGAGAGAGAGAGAATCCCAAGCAGGCTCTGCACTGTCAGTGCTGAGCCCAATATGGGGCTTGAACTCAGGAACCGATATTATGACCTGAGCTAAAACCAAGAGTCAGATGGGGCGCCTGGGTGGCGCAGTCGGTTAAGCGTCCAACTTCAGCCAGGTCACGATCTCGCGGTCCGTGAGTTGGAGCCCCACGTCGGGCTCTGGGCTGATGGCTCGGAGCCTGGAGCCTGTTTCCGATTCTGTGTCTCCCTCTCTCTCTGCCCCTCCCCCGTTCATGCTCTGTCTCTCTCTGTCCCCAAAATAAATAAAAAACGTTGAAAAAAAAATTAAAAAAAAAATAAAAAAATAAAAAAAAAAACAAAAAAAAAAACCAAGAGTCAGATGCTTACACAACTGAGCCACCCAAGATCCCCATTTTATATTTATTTATATTTATATTTATTATATTTTTAATTTCTTCCTTTATTCATTTAAACATAGTGAGCACACTTTGTATCCTGTAGACATCACTAATGCGTTCTTACAAATCTAATTCTGTGCTCTGTTTCCATGACTCTCTTTTTTTTATATTAAATATAATTTATTGTCAAATTCGTTTTCATACAACACCCAGTGCTCATCCCAACAGGTGCCCTCCTCAATGCCCATGACCCACTTTCCCCTCTCCCCCACCCCCCATCAACCTTCGGTTTGTTCTCAGTATTTAAAGAATCTCTTATGGTTTGCCTCTCTCCCTCTCTGTAACTCTTTCCCCCCCCCCTTCCCCTCCCATGGTCTTCTGTTAAGTTTCTCAGGATCCACATAGGAGTGAAAACATATGGAACCTGTCTTTCTCTGCCTGACTTATTTCACTTGGCATAATACCCTCCAGTTCCATCCACATTGCTACAAATGGCCAGATTTCATTCTTTCTCATTGCCACATAGTATTCCATTGTGTATATAAACCACATCTTCTTTATCCATTTGTCAGTTGATGGACATTTAGGTCTTTACATAATTTGGCTATTGTTGAAAGTGCTGCTATCAACATTGGGGTACAAGTGCCCCTATGCATCAGCACTCCTGTATCCCTTGGGTAAATTCCTACAAGTCCTATTGCTGGGTCATAGGGTAGATCTAGTTTCAATTTTTTGAGGAACCTCCTCACTATTTTCCAGAGCGGCTGCACCAATTTGCATTCCCACCAACCGTGCAAGAGGGTTCCATTTCTCCATGTCCTCTCCAGCATCTATAGTCTCCTGATTTGTTCATTTTAGCCACTCTGACTGGCATGAGGTGATATCTGAGTGTGGTTTTGATTTGTATTTCCCTGATGAGGAGTGACGTTCAGCATCTTTTCATGTGCCTGTTGGCCATCTGGATGTCTTCTTTGGAGAAGTGTCTATTCATGTCTCCTGCCCATTTCTTCACTGGATTATTTGTTTTTGGGCAGGGAGTTTGGTGAGTTCTTTATAGATTTTAGATACTAGCCCTTTATCTGATATGTCATTTGCAAATATCTTTTCTCATTCTGTCAGCTGCCTTTTAGTTTTGTTGACTGTTTCCTTTGCAGTACAGAGGCTTTTTATCTTCATGAGGTCGTAATAATTCATTTTTGCTTTTAATTCCCTTGCCTTGGAGATGTGCTGAGTAAGAAATTGCTGTGGCTAAGGTCAGAGAGGTTTTTTCCTGCTTTCTCCTCTAGGATTTTGATGGTTTCCTGTCTCACATTCAGGTCCTTCATCCATTTTGAGTTTATTTTTGTGAATGGTGTAAGAAAGTGGTCTAGTTTCATTCTTCTGCATGTTGCTGTCCAGTTCTCCCAGCACCATTTTTAAAGAGACTGTCTTTCTTCCATTGGATACTCTTTCCTGCTCTGTCAAAGATCAGTTGGCCATACGTTTGTGGGTCCAATTCTGGGGTCTCTATCCTATTCTACTGCCATGACTCTCACTCTTAACAATTTGTTTCTAGTGAATTAGTGACTTTTTAAATGGTGAGATAATGTACTTTTGAACTATAATCTGGGAGAATTCTTTGAAGCCTTTGAAATTTATTTTCTCCAAAGAGTAGTCAGTATTTGCTTCTGGCAGACAGTATTTGCTTCTGGGAGTATTGTCAATCTAGGATTACTTTAAATAATGTTTTCAAGTTATGGTTTTTTGGTTTTGGGTTTTGTTTAGTTTACTTTTGTTTCTTGGCAATCACATAGGCAGCATGGATTCTGACCAGCCCAAATGAGTAAAAGAACTGGGGTTATGAATTCTCAGGGGAGTTATTTCCCTCATTCTGCTCTATGCAGAGCTAAGGTGTATGTCACTACTTTCTGCTTCTGGGGACCTAGATTGGTTGGTTGGTTTCTTTGTTATGAGGCAGGCAAATTAATCGGTGAATATGGTGTCCTTTGAAATATTTAGCTTTATGTAGGAATTTCTTATTTAACCTCCAGTCTTGTTTTGATCTTAGGCTTTGTCTTGTGCCTATTTCTCACTTATAACTCAGATTCTGGGCTTTAAAAGATAGGCATATCATCTGAGGAGAAACCTCCTTATAGATGGCCTTGATTTTCTTCTAGCTCAGTCATCCATTAAAGGTTTTTTTAAAATAAGCAACCAGCATTCTTATTTGTGTTATGCATAAGAGTCTCAATTAATATTCATCATTGTTTGATATTATCTGAATATCAGCATTGACCAACATTCATCAACAATGAGAATTCAATGCATTCTTATTATACACTAGACACTTTGCTAGACATTGGGGAATATCGAAATAAATGAAGACAAACCAGAACAAAACAGCATCTGACCTAATGGAGCCTGTAGTATTGCTAGTAAAAATGCCATTTTTTAAAAAAGGTAATTAAACAAAATGTGATCAGTGTGGTGAGTTATGACATTTGCATTTTGACTGACCTTAAATAGTCCATATCACTGATCTAAAAGCCTTTATAGTAAGTAAATATGTACATTGAAGTACCCTAGAAGCTATCTGAAACCATATGCTGATGGTGAGTCTGGCAAATATCAGTGAACCTAGAATGGCTGACCACATACCGTCTAAGAAATCCTGATACACAACTTTTATTTTTTAATGCTTATTTTTAAACAAGAGAGCAGGAGAGGGACACAGAGAAAGGGAGATACAGAATCTGAAGCAGGCTCCGGGCTCTGAGCTGTCACCACAGAGCCCGACATGGGGCTAGAGCACACAAACCATGAGATCATGACATGAGCTGAAGCCAGGCACTTAACCAACTGAGCCACCCAGGTGCCGGATACATAACTTTAAAAAAATGCTTCATTTAAGAGGCAGAATGCTAAGAAATCTTAATGTATAACTTAAAAAGAAAAACAACAAAAAAGGTTGCATGTAAGGGGAAGTTAATCAATTAAGAAGACAAAGGCAAAATGTTTTCTTTATTGGAGGTGAGATGGTTCAGTGAGACAACTGCAAAGTCGGAGAAGAGGGGCCCCTCCAAAGGGCATCAGAAAAGGGGAAGACAAGCAGAGGCCCCATGCCAGATGACTGTCATTATCATTGTAGAACATATATCACCTGGTTAGTGCCAGCAAAGAAAGAAGTAAGACCACAAGGGGCCTATAAAGGAATCCTGTGGAATTGTAGTTGAAAGTCCCCGCTTCCAGCCAAGAGCTGGAGTCACCAGATGTCCACCTTCTAAAAGGAGAAATCTGTGTGAGTGGGGCCCCAGGGATTCGCCCCAATGATATTTGAACTTAGTTGACAGAATTCTCTCCAAAGACTCTCAGATATCCAGGGCACCTCCATTTTCTCTTTCTTTCCCCTAATTATTCTTAACATGCAAAATCAAAATCTTAACAAGCACCTAAATATATGACAGAGTTTTTTTTTTTTTTTTTTTTTTAATTTTTTTCAACGTTTTTTATTTATTTTTGGGACAGAGAGAGACAGAGCATGAACGGGGGAGGGGCAGAGAGAGAGGGAGACACAGAATCGGAAACAGGCTCCAGGCTCCGAGCCATCAGCCCAGAGCCTGACGCGGGGCTCGAACTCACGGACCGCGAGATCGTGACCTGGCTGAAGTCGGACGCTTAACCGACTGCGCCACCCAGGCGCCCCCAGAGTTTTTTTTTAAAGTGTAGTTTGTTGCAAAAAGAAACCTAAAGGGCTTTTATTCCTTTTTTTAAAGTCCTGTTTTGTGGTGATTCTGCTGTTTTTCAAATTATTTTGGAGACTTAAAAGTGAAAGGAGATGTACAAATTTAATAAACTGAAACATAATTCTGTATGGCTGAATGGAGGACAGATATGGTGTGACACAAGAGGTACTTGTATTTTAAAAATTGTTACTAAACATTTCTTGAATTCCAAAAGCATTCCAAGTACAATGTACACTTTCTGATAACACAGTTTACAATATGATGAAAAGACAAAAAATGGCAAATCTGTGAAGGTCACTAATACATGAGTTGCTTAGGGCAAGTTTCAGTAACTCTGTAGCTGCAATGAGATCATTATTTGAAAAAAAATTATTTCTATCGAGTGCATAATACTAAAAGATAACATCTTCCAGAATAAAGATAATTCAGTTGGGACGAATTCTTGAATCATGCACTGTATTTAAAAGTTCTCAATTTAAAAGTTTCAGAATTGGAAACCATCTGAGAAACGATCTATTTTTCTTCTATTCCCTTCTTTTTATCAATGAAAACAGTCTCATTAAGTGACTTTATAGAGGCTGCATTGAAATTCTATGAAAAAATAAGTTTTAAATATACAAGCAACTCACTCAAACACGCAGTAGCTAAAATTGGGGGTATTCGGCCACTCAATAGAAAATAAAAAGCTCTCTTCTTGAGCAGGAGTTTTGTATTGACACTGAGACATGCACTAGAACAGGTATTGTTTGGGGAATTTAAAGTAACTAAAAGAATGTAAGCGCCAGAAAGGAACTCAAAATGCAAGTACTTGAGGCTACAGAGACTGAATTCCAACTGGATATGTAGTTAGGTATATTACAAAGAAAAAAAAAACTGATCTCAGAAAGAAAGAAGGAAAAAAAGAGGACACACTTATAGACTTCACAGATGTGGGCTTTTCTTGCCAAGAACGTGCCTTTCAACAATAGGATAAGGCTTGTGATGCTTGGTTTCATGGCAATCACTTGAAATTAACTTATCAGCTGAGCCAACAAGAGGAATCAGATCAAACAAATTTTGATTCAGTGTTCATCAGATAGCTAAATTGCATTCAAAATGACACTATTATCTTTGTTTGCCAAACTAGTGTTGAAAAAATGAAAGATTAAGAACATGTGTTTTGTAATCATTTTCTTAATGAAAGATATAACAACACTAAAAATACTATGTCTGAGATCCATGGTGGGAATTTAAATTGTGGGTCCTATCAAAAACCTAGGAAAAAAAAAATCTTTCCAATTCCTATCACCGAACCCTATCTTTATCAGGCCACCTGAAAGGAATAACTTGTATTTTAAAAAGTTCTAACTTTCTTCTTCTTTCCGTTTATCTATGACATGTGCATTCCCCTGCTGAAAAAGCTGAGATCGCTATTATTTAAAAACCAGTAAGATATGAAAGACATGGTTCATGCTTGAAAATAGAGATTTTGATTTGTGATTGATTGCTGGATAAAATTTCTTGAGATTTTAAGAAAAATTACAAAGAAACAAATCTGAAATAGTCATTGTGGAGTCCATCATTTGAATCTTGAATGATTTACCAAAATGTTTTCTTTTTTCTTTATCACCTAAAGAAAATACCTGTTACATTAACAGAAAAAGTATTTACTTGAGGATTTATGCTTCATTATTCTTAATAATAGGGAAGGGAGCCCATCACAAATAAAAGAAACAAAATCAAAAGCTCATGTTTTGTCATTCATTTCTAAAATCTTCCTCTGCAATTATGCCAAAATCTAAAATCATTCTGTTGACCTCCTTTTGCCCTCCGACTAGCCATTCCTAGAAGTCATGAGATACCAAGCCATGTTAGAAGGGTGCTGGGAACAGCGTGTTGTATGACTCAGGACATCACAGGCTCAATATTAGTGAAGAGGAATAATAGCCCAAAGGGTGCTTTGGAGTCCAATGAGTGCACAGGTGGTTTCCAACATGGAAAAGCAATGTTAGGAGCTTTTCTTGCAGAGCCACTGAGGTGCTCCTATGTCACACCAGCTCCTACACCAAATCTTAAGGCAGTAAGATACACCCGCATCACCCGAGGGCCTGGCTGCCTTTGCCCCAAGCAAATCTTACAGAATAGTCTCAGACTCTTCCCTAGATAGTGTTTGGGTGACACAACACTGTGTGCTGTGTATCAGTTTGTTTCCTCTATGTCCTTTGCTCCTACCTCAAGCCTTACTCCACCAGGTAGCCCAGTTTTCCTCCATTTTTGCTTTTGTCCAGAGGTTGATCCTGAACTCAATTAATCGTGGAAACACTTGCTACAAGGCTTACATTGTGTTTTTTTTAGATGTGCATTACTTGTCAATTTTTGAAATCAGATGCTTTTGCACAGTGTCAAGGTATTGTGTCCCTCTATGCCCCTCCCCTATTAATTACAAAGCAAAAACAAAATAAAATAAAACAAACAAAACCTTTATAGTGGAAAAATCTAGGAAATGGCACCTGATCCAAGTAAATGAGATTGACCATTACTAGTAAAAAGACCTATCAACATAATGTCAGAGATTAAATTCTAGAAGCTAGTTGAGGGCCAATCCTCAAGACAGGCCTTTCTTTGGAAAGTGCAAGTTTTGAGCAGCTCATGCCTGGGGAGTCAATGCTTTCTTGCAAAGTGGAAAAACTAAACAAATCTGCTAAACAAATCTGTAGCTTATAGTATAGGACCCAGGTTAATTTTCAAGAGATAATTATATCATGGTTGTAAAAAGTTAAAATCAGAGGAATGTGGGTGTAATGAGTTGAATAGTGACCTTCAAAAAAGATAGGTCCAAGTTCTAACTCTGAATACTTATAAATGTGACCCTGTTTGTGAAATAAGGTCTTTGCATAGAATTGGCCCCACTTCTCTCCAAGGACAGGACAAGTTCCAGAAAATATCTAAGCAACCCCAACCCTCAGTGTCTCTAGTGTCTGTCCTCCAGGTGGGAGGTCGCATTACTAGGTCCCTCTCCTACCTCTTGATGTGTTGCCTTGAGTTTCTGAGATTTGAGTGACATGCCTCGAACATGAGACTTGGAATATGTCAGTTGCACCTGCCCACCTCAAATATCCTACCCATGGAAGACACTGAGCATCACAGAGCTGAAGCAGCATCTTTGTTTATATACTGGAGAAAGGTCGGTTTCTGTAAACAATTCACTAAGAAACAAAAAGATCTCCCCACATAGATTTTTTCATACTTCACTTAAACTTTTAAAAAGTGTATGTCTTTTAAGAAATTAAACACGTACTTTTATTTTAACCATGATTTTGTGACATGTATTTATTATTTGTTAAAATAATCTTGCAAAATTCTGTAAGAAATGGAATTATAAGAATAGAAGTATTCTCAGCCACAGTAGGATATAAATATCTCCCCTAAATATAGGCTTTTCAAAAAGGCCTTTCCTGAGTATTTGTAGATTTTGTACTTTCAGAAATTTCAATAGGAGTTAACAAAAGTTAAACCATTGCTGCTTGCTAAAAGAAAGAAATACCTTTCCAGGAAAACCTATGAACATGTGTTTGAGGAATAAGCTGAATGGGAAAGGAGATGCAGAGAGATGTGTAAGAATTAAATATGTAGGCCATCACTTTCAGTAAATATGTATCTGGATGGCTTTGTTTTGATCACAGTTACCGAGTCATCCTAAAGGGAGAAAAAGGGCATTTTTTCCATTTTTCTTCCTTCTAGGTGGTCCCTTTCATCATCTGTCTTTGGTCCCAGGTACAATTGAGATGTTTTTGGAGAATGTAGCTTGATGCAAGTTGAATATTTGCTCAAAAAACCCATAGGTAAAAAAAAAATCCCATAGGTAGATAGATATAACTCCTCATGGACATTTGTATCAATAAGAATAATTCACCCATCTATTAAAGAAATATTTATTGAGTTCTACCATATACAAGGCACTGTTCTAACAGTTAATACCACCATCAAAGGCCCTTGCTTGCTAATTACAGAGAATACTTGAAATAAATAAAGAGGAGAGGGCTGTGGGAAAATGGGAAAAATAGGTGAAGGGGAGTAATACATAAAAGCTTCTAGTTATTGAATGAATAAATCACAGGAATAAAAGATACAGCATAGGGATTATAGTCACTGATATTGTAATAGTGTTGTGTGGTGACAGACAGTAGCTATGCTTGTGGTAAGCACAGCATAGTATATAGACTTGCTGAATGATTACACTGTACACCTGAAACCAAAATATGAAGGAAGGAAGGAAGGAAGGAAGGAAGGAAGGAAGGAAGGAAGGAAGGAAGGAAGGAAGGAAAGAAGGAAGGAAAGAAGGAAGGGGAAAAGAAAGAAGGAAAGAAAGAGAAGGAAAGAACAAGCTGGACTGAAGATAGAGAATGGGGAAGGAGCTTACTATTTACCATATTTAATCATGGAGGTTTCACTAAGGAGAAAACATTTAAGCAAAGCCCTGAAGGATGGGGAGAAATTAACCATTTTATTTATTTATTTATTTATTTATTTATTTATTTATTTATGAATATGAAATTTATTGTCAAATTCGTTTCCATACAACACCCAAGTGCTCATCCCAACAGGTGCCCTCCTCAATGCCCAGAAATTAACCCTTTAAAAACAAAAATAACAAAACAAACAGAATACAGAAGATATAAGAAAGAATTTAGCAAGGAATAGGTAATATTAACAATGATAACAAGAATAGCTAATATTTAGTAAATACTGAGCATTCTTGAATGGTCATTACATATATCATCTCTTTTAATCTTCCAAATAATTCTGTAGGAGAATTATCCCAGTTATAAGTAAATTTATGCCAGTTAAGTAAATCCTTTAAGATCGCAGAGAACATAATTAGCAGGGTTGGACTTTGTTCTTTTTTTTTTATGAATATAATTCATTGTCAAATTGGCTTACATACAATACCCAGGGCTCATCTCAACAAGTGCTCTCCTCAATGCCTAGCACCAATTTTCCCTCTCCCCTACCCCCCCCCCCCCAAACAACCTTAGCTTGTTTTCTGCATTTAATAGTCTCTTGTGGTTTGCCTCCCTCCCTCTCTGTTAGTATCTACTGGCAGGGTTGCAATTTGAACGCAGATCTGTCCACTTGCAAACACTGCCCAGAATCTACCTGACTCCAATTTGTAATAAAATCTCAC
Source organism: Neofelis nebulosa (assembly GCF_028018385.1). Classification (NCBI taxonomy): domain Eukaryota; kingdom Metazoa; phylum Chordata; class Mammalia; order Carnivora; family Felidae; genus Neofelis; species Neofelis nebulosa. The sequence goes on from NC_080782.1 coordinate 134,197,252, forward strand.
TGACCAGTGAGAACCCTTACACATTTCCACCTCCTAGAAGTATCTCCTCCTCTTCCATATTTATCTAATCCTACCCACCCTCTAAACTCAACTCAGGTACAACCTTCTCTATGCTTTAATAATAATAATAATAATAATAATAATAATAATAATATCCCATTTCCAGACCTCATCATTATATAACATTTAGTCTTTATAATACCACATAACCAGGATCCTTAGACAAAGGTTACATAGTGGTTCCCAAACTTTGATGTGTACAAGTATCCCCTGAAGGGCGTGTTAAGAGAAAAATTGTTGTTCCCATCCCCCCAGTTTCTGACTCGGTGGGCAAAGAGGAGGACCTGAGAATTTGCCTTTCCAACGAGTTCAAAGAGATGCCGAAGCTGCTGGTCTGCTGATTCTTTGAGAATCACTATGTTAAGTAACTTGGCCAAAGTGACTCAGCCAACAAAATGGCAGAATCAGCTGGGATTTGTATTCAGGTACATGAGCATCCAAAATGTGTGTTCTTAACTGGTATACTACTCTAATATGCTCTGCTCCAATAGGGTTTTTGGTGAACGTCAAGTATTTGGCACATAGTGAACTTCATACTGTTTGTTGGCTTATTTTCCATCCCTCGAATCAGAGCTCATTATAAGCTCCCTTGGTAGCCCAGCTTACAGCACTGTTCTACATAACCACGATGCTGTGTAAAGGTTGGCTGGCTGTCGTCATCTCCCTTTCTGCTTGATTTAGGTTACTTTGACTATAAGCATTCACAACTTGCTCAGGCTAGCTTCTGCCATGGAGGTTTGTTCTAAGGATATGTGTGACGATAAGAGGGAATTCGGGCAGGAATCTAAGCCTGGAATCACTGATACTGGATCTAGTGGTGTTCTGGACTCCAGGCAGCTTTGGGTATGTCAGCCACATTATCATTTCAAAGCTATTCTGAATAAGTCTGTTTCCTTTTGCATCAATCGACTTTCATTCCTATTGCTGCCTAGTGGATTCTTTTCATTTTCTCAGGTCAATTCCTGAGAGAAAAGCAACTGATAGGTCAAGATGATTACTACTGTTCCCATCTGGATAGTGCCTTTCGTGCTTGACAAAGTAATGGGCTTATTAAGCACCACCTACAGATGGGCAGCTGTTGGGTCAGGTGCCCATCCGTGGTCCGGTCAGTCGTGGTCACCTGGGAAGGGCCTCAGGGCCAGAACGTGGCTAGCCGTGGCTGCACTTAGCAAGAGCTGTGGGCACAGTCCATGTGATTGGCATGTGTGGTACAAAAATTACTTTCTACCACGTCTCCTCCTTGTATTATTTCTAATCATATAAAGTATTCAAGTAAATGACATGAAGACTTTACAAATATATTCTGCGGTTCACAGAGTTTTCTTTTCTTACATCTTTTTGTTCATTAATTCTTTGATGCGATTTCTCCTGTAGTTTTACATGTAATATTATATTCTCAATGGAGCATTGTAATAGAGCTATAAAGAATGAGAAATAACAGTGGAGAACTATGAACCCCTTATCCCAGAATGTGAGAATAGCATCTTAATCCCATATCTCAGAGGGTGAGAAAAGATATGGGAGGGAAATTCTGTTTTAGGTAAAACGACACTGACAGTCTCATAAATTCAACTGTCTGCTTGTGTTTGCTCTCTTGGCAGAGCCAGAGTGTAATAATTGAAACCTTTTATTCTTCAAACAAAACCTATATTTTCCAAAAAACTTGGACAGAGATTTTGTTTTACCTTGGATAGTTTATACATTCTTTTAATTTTTTTCTTTTTTTCCTTCAAATAGAATATCATATATTAAGTTTCCAGAGTCAGTTAGGCAAACATATAAGATTTAAACCAACCTTACATTTCTAAAATATTTGTATCTTAAGAATTGCTACCATTATTAACCCACTAAAAAAATCCAGACATTTTTTTTTTTAAAGCAAGGGTCCCAGCTGTGATTTTATTTGCTGGTTGCTGCCCTGAAATTCATGAAGACCTAACTCAAATTTCAGAATTTCATTCATCCATAAAACAGGGGCTCAGAATGACTTGTCTCCTGAAATCAGTTACTAAACTAATATACTTTATTGACTTTCCTGTTCAAATTCCTCGTCCAACATAGGAGTGTCCTGCTTTGGGGATTATCTCTATCCTACCCTCTTTATTTTCAGGAACTCCTTAGAGCTTACTCATTCTTCTTTTATTTATTGGCCTTGAAATTTTTTTTTTTTCTTTATTGGGCTCAAATTTCTACAGGTTAGAGCCTGGCTACTTTACCTTGGAAATGATGATAAGAATTCCATTTTTAAAACTTCTGTGCATTTGTGTGTATGTGTGTGTGTGTGTTTAACTTTATAGATAAGGGGCAAGATGCACTTGTTCATTCAGTTATTTCCAAGCAGGGGTTGGGTCATACAAGGAATTAGTTCACGATGCAGGAGGATTGTTAAATGTATGTGGGTTTAGTGAATGCTCTTATTCATTGCCACAAACATACTTCATAAATGAATTTTTTGAAAACATGTTTTAAAGTTTGGAAAACTTAAGGAGAGAGTAGCCTCTTCCAACTGTGAGACATAATTTTCTAAAAGTAGTCAAGAAAAAAAATTTCCATAGCATTAAATTCAGTCACAACCAAACAAAACTGCATCCTTCCAATTCTTGTCTGACCCTGGGGACAGTCCTGGGCTCTACCTTCCTCTAAAAGGCCAGCAGAACAGAACAATGTGTCTGTGTGACTAGTCAGAGGCACAAAAGGTATAGCCTTGAAAAGAAATTAATAGTCTCAAATACACGTCATTCTTAATGACTTAATGACTGGGTGGCTCAGTCGTTTGAGCATCCAACTCTTGATTTCGGCTCAGGTCATGGTCCTAGGGTCATAGGATTGAGCCCCACGTCAGCTCCATGTTGAGTATGGAGTCTCCTTGGGATTCTCTCTCTCTGCCCCCTCTACCCCTTCCCCCTGCTCACTCCCTCTCTCTAAAATAAAATTTAAAAATTTGTAAAAATGACATCATACTGAGCAAATGCCTCTATGAGAACATACAGAATCCAGTCAGCACTAAAAGATATGTTTTTCATCTGCTACTTAAAACAAAACGTAGAAACTTAATTTTATGATACCTGTAAAAGTTTCCTCTCTTTTAGGAGGCATATTATGACCAGCAACAAATTCCATGAAATTCTTTATAGGAGGTGGGGGCCAGTGTGAACATCTGGATTCCCTCTGTATCATCAAAAGGCCCTGGGCTCAGCCTCTTAGGAACTTATTTATTCATTTTTCCAGTCAACCATGAGATGAGAGAGAGAGAGAGAGAGAAAGAGAGAGAGAGAGAGAGGTGGAAAAGGGTGAGAAAAATGACTTTTATATGATTAAAATTTCTTTCTATAAGAATGAATGATTATGATCAAGTAAAAATAAAGAAGAGAATAAGGAAGCAGAATTGGAATGTCGTGGAAAGACAACAAGATCTATTTCTTCAATTATACAATGAAGTTGCTTCTTGGTCTTTATTTCTTCGGGTACATACGTGAGTCAGAACGGAGTATAAAAATCATTCTGTTTACAAAGAGTTGGACCTTTAGTGGATTCCCCCCCACACCCCCAATCTGTTCCTAGCTCTTCCTCATTGGGCTTGAAACAAGAACTCAAAGAAAGATGACCTGTTTTAAATTGCAGAGAATTAATGATCTCATGTCACCTTACTTATGACCCAGCTGAACTTTAATTACTCAGTTCTGCAATTCTCAAAGCTGGCATGTAGAAGAATACATTATAGAGAGCGGGGAACATTTCATAGGAGTCTCTGCGTCTAACTTTGCACTGTGTAATTTAGCTTCAATTAACTTCAGGGGGCTAACGGAACGGAAGAGGCAAGCTCTATAATTTCCAACACAGTTTCAAAATACAGATCACATTCAGAAAACCTTTTTGTCTAATAGTTTTGCCCCCTCCTAAGACTGCCAAGCTAGTACTGGTCATTTTTTGCTGTTTTCTCCCTAACAATATTAAGAATATCTGAGGCTTGCTTTTCCTGCTGCTGACCCGACAGAGACAAGTAAATAGGAGTAACTTGGGTGACAGTATCTGAGAATTATCGGTGAATTCTGGGTGAAAGTGAGTGAAAACCATTTATTCTACAGAGGAGTATGCATTAAACCAGTGCCATTTTACCTATAGCAGAAATATGTTAATATCTTTTTGTCAAAGCCTCTTGAGACATATAAATCAGACCTGAATACTAGAAAAACCTAACAGTACTAGTTATCACTTATGGAGGATGTCCTCTGTGCTGCAGGAATTGTATTAGGCACTTTACAAAATTCTCACCACTCTGCAACCCTATGCCCTATTCCTCTTTCCAGATGAGGACGTTGAGGCTGACAAATGAAGGAAGTTTCTCGCGATTGCCAAGCTTGTAACAGCACTGAGGCCTATGTCTGCTTCACTACAAAGCTGAACTGGTTGTCTGTTCTTGCTTCAAGAAACATTAGCATATGACATCAATAACCAAATAAGAGTAATTTACATTGGTGGTTAAGCCAATCTTGATGGAGCTGGGGGTAGAATTTCCATTCACTTTCAAACCAGAGGGAATAATACAACCTTTATTTTCTTAATATAGTCCTTGCAGGAGATTAGATTATATCCTCATTACTAGAGGTTAAACCTGCTTTTAGGAAAGATGCAGTTCACTCTTGAAAAACTCTAAAGCATACAGCGAAACTTAAGCTTTGCTTTCAAAGACTCATTCAACTATGCATACACAATTTAGGTTCCAATATTTGACATCCTTCTTTTTCCAATCTATCCTCAAAACTTTCTTTTACTCTAATTCCTTACCCCACCTCACCATATTTTCGAAACAGCTTAGGCTTTTAGGCAAATTAAATTCCCTTTAGACTATGCAAAGCTTTCATTATTTTGCCTAGACCTTTTTCTGTCCATAACACGAATAAAACAGCAGGAATTTAATTCCTGTTCAGTTTGGCCCACGTCCAGGTTGGTGATATTCCACCCCCGCCCCTGCCCTTTCCATTGTTGTTAAACGCAATAGACTCACAGAACCAGACCTTGGCGGGACAGCACCACTTCCAATCTGAAACAGCTGCAGCAGTGTTAGCAAAATTCTATTTCTAATGATTAATAGCAAGTTTCTGAAAGGATAAAAGATTAGCCAACAAATCCTTAGGATTTCTTTGGATCCCCCAAATTCAACATTATCCAAATTCTGTATTTTCTCCTAATACTCTTCTAGGCATATGTATTACAAATAAAACATAACAACAAATTATGTTCTCCTTCAACCTATGTTAAATATTTATTTTATTTATTTAAAAAAAATTTTTAGTGTTTATTTATTTTTGAGAGAGAAAGAGAGAGAGAGAGAGAGAGGAAGAGCATGAGCAGGGGAGGAGCAGAGAGAGAGAGGGAGACACAGAATCTGAAACAGGCTCCAGTCTCTGAGCTGTCAGCACAGAGCTGGACGTGGGGCTCAAACTCACAAACCATGAGATCATGACCTGAGTCGAAGCTGGATGCTCAACCGACTAAGCCACCCTGGTGCCACATCCTATGTTAAATCTTTAATGACTTACTTATGAATTATCAATCTAGAGATGATAGGAATTGCACTTTTACTGGTGAAAAAACGTTCAAAATTATTCTGTAGAAGTTCTTAATGGCTATGGAGCTTAATGATCATCCTTGAAATGAGACATTTGTTTCAGTCCATCAATCTGTACAAGAATCAAAAGGAATCTAGTGGTAGTAACTCTTCAAGAAAGAAGAGAATACACTCTATTTCCATGTTAATTCACCAAGTCTACAGAGAAATCTTTTCATTGACATGCCTGTATCTTGACTGCCAATATATAAGAATATTATGTAAAACAATTCATATTTAGATACATTGTAATACTGTGTAAGAGATCACTAAAATATACCAAGATCTTTTAAACTCTATTCATTAAAGGAATTTTATGAGCAGAGATCGTGCAAGAACCTTGTGCCTCTAAATTAACACAGAGCTACTAAGTAATGGACTCAGGATTTGAACCCAATTCTGTCTGACTCCAAATCTTATGCTTTTAATGTTGAGTGAAGGCATGTACATAACTCACTATGAAAGGAGGCAGAAAATAAAAATTATGAAAGAGGCATACAAATCAGAGAACAAAATGGTCACATTAAATTGGAAGATATGATGGACATAGGAAGTGGTGAGCTGGACCATGTAGGATGGAAAAGACTAGAAGTTATGAGAAGAGTCTGTGTAAGGGGTAATCCAAAGTAATGGTCCAAAAAAAAAAAAAAAAGCATGAAAAGAAAGTGAATACTAGAAGGATGTGGCTTGGAAAGAAAGAGTTCTTGCTACTTGTTATGCTCTGGTGATAGAGGGTGCTAGAGAGAAACTGTGTGGCTGCAAGAGGGTGAAGGAATTTTTTCCTTCCTGTTTACTGTGTTTGTCAGGGTAACCCCAACAATGCTACTTCAGTTGCTGGCAACCATTAGCTCCTGGAGGAACAGCAAAATGATTTCAGTTTCTACCTCCTTACACTCTTCCAGAAACACTAACACTACAGCCAGCCAGAATCTACTCTGCACATGTGTGGAGCCAAGCTCTCTATGGAGCCCCATCTCTGTACTTCTGAGCTCAATAATTCCAACCTTTTGTTTTTGCTTCTTCCTGCAGTTATTTCTTGCGTGATACCTGAATTTTCCATTTTTGACTTTCCAGTTCTTCAATATCTGGTTAATCACTATATTGAAGCTCTCTGTTAAAATATGGTTGCTGCCTCCTGAACATACGTTGGTTAATGCACATCCTTCATGTGCTAATGCCCAAAACAACCAATGGTGAGAAAAACAGAATGACCATAATATGCTTATTATTGACAGACATTTAATTTTGCAAATGGAGAAGTGCTCATGAAGTACATATGTGATCAATATCTGAAAAAAATTATGGGGTAGTATTCTGTTAGCAAAGAAGAAGATGATAAAGGCTCTTAGGGAGACAAGTAACAGGGACAGACACAGAAGATAAGTAAAGAAGTGAAGAAAGAGAGAAGAACATTCTAGAAAGAAAAGAAGTTGCACGTGGGAGGGACCCGAGTTGGGAGAGACCAAGATTTATTCAGGAAACTAAGGGAAGTACCATATAGCTAGAGTGGAAAAAAGGATAGAGAAGGGAAAATCAGATGAAGCTGAAGAGGTCAGATCCAGGAAGGAAAGGATTTAGATGGCCTGAGATTAGAGTTCAGAGTTTAGGAAAACTGGTTGTGAAATGTATGGAAACAGGAATGTTAGGAAAAGAGAAGAAAAGTAAGATTCATGTTATGTTCAACATAAGGGGTTTACTACTGCAGGACCACGTAATTTTAAACTCGTTATGGGAAGTCTTGACCCAAGTCATCAACTTCAAGGCAATGAGGAAGCCATTAGAACAGAAAATAGAGAAAAGAGGAAAACTAAGGGCAAACTTTGGAGAATATCTATGTTTTAATGGTGTGAGAAAGGGGATTGTAGTCAAAGAGTGGAAATGGAGAAGAGGCTGAATACTTCCTAAGAATGAGTAGGTCAAAAACAAATATTATCAGTGAATGAATATGGAGAAGTGGAGAGACAGAATTAAGGAGGTTAGATAACCATGAAGGTGGCATGTCAAAGGGGCAAGAATTTGATATTGAAGTCACTGATGAAAACAACAGGGGAGGAGATAGAGAGGAGATTTACAAACTAAAGTCACTGAGTGAGGAGAGTTTTCCTGAAGGTGGCAGATGGCTAAGATGAGAATGTGATGCACAGTATGAGGTCTGATGGATAGTCATGGGATGGTGACTGATCACTGGTAGGGAGGATCAAGGGGTATGTAGTTTACTCTTCACCCAAAATACCTATTGTTAACTGACAAGTAGTTTAAAAGACCCCAGAGTTCACTGTGACTCTTAAGCCTAAGGAGTAGAGATCATGTGGGAAAAAGAAACAATGGATATTTATTTAGGTAAACACTGCAGCTGGTGATCTTACTGAGTCTTAATACTTAATTCAGTAGCACTTCCTTCAGTATTTCTTCTTTCAGTGTTTTTAACAGTGTTCTGGATATCTATTGCTAGGTAAAAAAAACTACCCCAAAACTTAGTGGCCACAACAACCACCTTATTCTATCTCATGATTATGTGTGATAGAAATCCAAGCAAGATGCGACTGTTGAGTCTTTCGCTCCATTTGGCATCAACTAAGGGCAGGACAGAACTGGAGAATCTCAGATGTCATTCTATAATGGGTGGCTGGATAGCTGGCCTCAGCTGGGCACTTCTCCATCATTATTCAGTCTCAGGATCTCTTTGCATGTTTTCTTCAAAGAAGTCGATTTCTTATATGGTGACTCAAGGCTCCAAGAGTGCATGTTTCAGAGGCCAGGCAAATGCTGCAACCTTGTCCTGGAATGGGCCTTCCAATTCATCTACTGCTTGAGTAAGTCACAAAGGCCAGTGGAGGGGCGCCTGGGTGGCGCAGTCGGTTAAGCGTCCGACTTCAGCCAGGTCACGATCTCGCGGTCCGTGAGTTCGAGCCCCGCGTCAGGCTCTGGGCTGATGGCTCGGAGCCTGGAGCCTGTTTCCGCTTCTGTGTCTCCCTCTCTCTCTGCCCCTCCCCGTTCATGCTCTGTCTCTCTCTGTCCCAAAAAAAAAAAAAAAAAAAAAAAAAAAAAAAAAAAAAAAGCCAGTGGAAACAAAAGTAGTGGAAAAATACATTCCACCTTCTCATAGGAAGAATAGCAAATTGGTGGCCAACTTTTATCTACCACACCAAGTTAAGTTTTCAGTGCCTTGTTCCTTTATCCATACTTCACTGGACAAGAAGTTATTCTCAGGGTTGTGTAAGCTATTCAAAGAGAAAGCAGCATGAGATGGAACTGATATCAAGGGACAAAGTGGTATTTCTGGCTCTGTTATGAGCTGGGCTGCTTTAAGCAAAGCACTAAACTTTTCTGCACCTTTTTGCTTATTTCTCAAATAACTTTAATGTATAAACTTCTTAGGATTCTTATAAGGATGATATGACCATTGATATAAAAGGTATTGACAATAATGAACTCACATTATGCAAAGCGTAAGCATTATTTGCTGGTGTCATTGAGATCATAATGAATCCTGATAGTTCAGTTGTGAGAACCACCTATTTCCTAAATCTGAACTAGAATGAATCCTGAGGGGCAAGTGAAGGGCTGTCATCAAGGGTTCTAGATATCTGAATATTTTATAAACACTTGAAAAGGGTCTCTTCGGGTCTTCTGACAAAAGCTGCATGCATGATCACTGCTTCTCTAAGACAGTCCCTCCAAATGGAAGAATTACATGATGAGAATTAACGGCAAGTTGGCTTTTCTTAAGAGAGGCCTAATGTGTCTCTCCACGTGGACAATAATTTCTGAGATTAATGTCATAAAGACTCAGGCCCAAACTCCAGGTCAACAAGAACTTCTAACAGTGGAAGGTATTAAATTGATGAGTAGCTCCCCTTTTGACAGAGAAACTGGTTTAAACCTGAACCATTTTAACAATATCAAATATACTATTTAACATGCTCATTATTAAATAAAAATAATGGCACACCATATAACCTTACTCTTGAAGCTGTTTTTCACTATGGTTTAGTATTTGTCCTAGACTGTTCTTTTTCTGACAATCCAAAGAGCCTTATTTTAAATATGAGGGATCCTACTATGAGGGAGTTTCCCAGAACGGTGTAGGTTCTGGGATATCACCTAGGATCCTTGTTAAAGTGCCATACTTACAGGCTGCAGCTCTTGAGAGTCTGAATCAGTAGGTCTGAGGAGAAACCCAGACATCAAAATGTTTTTTTTTTGTTTGTTTTTTGTTTTGTTTTGTCTTGTTTTGTTTTTACTACAGCACAAGGTGATAATGATGCAGGGGCTTTACATGGGAGAAACATTGCCTGAAGTTAGGGTGAATGGGTAAAAGGAAGATGTAAAAAGTATAAAGAGATAATGTCACAATGAGCCCTTAAATTCCCACAAATATTAATTTGAGGCAAAGGGGGTATTACTGTGCTTTCTGAGACTCCTCCTTTAATCGTATGGAGTATTACTGGTTACTGCTAGGGGCCTCTGAGTTCGTTTAGTGCAAAGCCTTCATTTTAAAGAGGAAACATCCCCCCCAACTCATGTTCTTCCTGTGTTTCCAAAGCATCTCATACTCTCCTTTGTCACAGCACCTTCCATCCTGAGGAGTAACTAACTGGCTACTAACAACTGTCTCTCCCACTAGACTATAATCACCTCAATAGATGGAAACTTTCTCCTTCATTATGCATTTCTTAAGATCTGTCACTGTTCCAGGCATTTAGTGTTAAACAGATGGATGTATAGATGAAAATGATTAAGACCAGAGAACTTAAATGTCCTGTCTGTGGTTTCCAGGGACGAGAGAGACAGATCCAGTCTCAGCCTGCAACCCAATGTTCTTACAACTACATGTTGTTGTTCAAGGGCTTTCTCATATAATGCATAAAATGCCTGGCACATTATAAGTGCCCACTGGCAAATAGTCTGTCTTATTTTATTTTTATGTGAAGTAAAAGAAAATAGTGTACAGAACAGTAATTAAGATCCTGAAGCTTTAAATCAGAAAAGCTGGTTTTCATGTATGGAATAGAGAATACCAAGTCCTTTAGTAACTAGTTACGACACTTCACGAAAGTTATTCAACCTCTCAACAAGACTTTCTTCTCATATAGAAAGAGAAATAATCTTAATCATAGAATTGTTTATATAATAAATGAATCAAATACATAAAGCATTTATGGCAGTGCCTGTTATACAGTAAGTGTGCAATAAGTTATTATTATTTCAGATGAAAAGAACATTATAAGCCGCTGCAACTCAGTGCTATGCTTTGTTTACACAACTGAAAAGACATACTGAAATATTCTAAACTGGTTATATGCTTTGATCCATCCTAGGAGGGAGGAAAATCACCTCGGCTGATGTTAAAGATTTGAAAATAATTTCCCAAATACCAGACTTTGGTCAAAGAAATCCTTTTTTATACACTGATTTTTCAGTCATGATATCACCAATGATAAGTAGGTATGAACAGAAAAAGGTGAAAGTGGAGTCAAGGAAATATATGGAAGGATGCTGTCTTCCTCAGGAGCCACCTGTGGATAACTCTGAATCCCACATTGCCTAAAACACTGGAATAAGGCTGGAATCACCTCCATATAAGAGAACACCATGGAGGTGATTCCAGCCTTATTCAGCTGTCCAAAAAGTAGTTATTGAGTCCCTATTATGTGCCAGCCACATTTTTAGGCACTGTGGACACATAAATGAAGAAAACAGGCAAAATCATGATTTCATGGTATTTAGACTCTAATACGGAGCAACAGATGAACAAATAAAGAGATTATATTTTATTGCAGATTTGTCATAATAAATCAGAGAAAAGGATTAATAGCAGACTGAGTGAGATTTAACAAAGCTTAAGATTTGGCCAGGCCTATATGACAAAGACTGGGAAGAGCAAGGGAAAGAGGGCACATACAATGGAGTGACTATAACTATGTTCCATGAACTCTAAAATGAGTGGGAACAGAAATCAGAACATGAGGGAATGCAGTGAAGACCAGAGAAAAAACAGCAGGATCAGTGGAATGCAGGTCCCAAAGGGAGCTAAAGAACTATTGATGTTGTTATATATCTTAGACTGGGTTCTTGCCAGCAGAGACCTTGAGACAAGAAAATACATGCAGGTGGTGTATTTGTGAGATAGTTCCAGGAAGCGCCAAGTGAGGAAATGAGGAAGTGGGATAGTAACAAAAAATAAAAAAATAAAAAAAGCAAAAGCAAGTAAATCCAGGTAAGCTGGGAAATTGGAGTTCAGTCTCATAGAGGACAACCTGAAAACCATGTAGGATATGCCTCAGAATTGTCCTATCAGAGACAGGGAAACTGGGACATTATTTACTGACTATGCCCATTGGTTGAGGGTTTCCCATGGGAATGTTATACACCATCTCCCTAAACTTCTGAAATGTGCCTGCATTTATAGGAGGGGGATTCCCATGACAAGTTCTTTTTTCTGACAAAGTCCTCAGAAAAGAAGAGAGAAGATGAAAGTCACAAGTGATTGAAAAAGTTGAGCCAAGGGAAGAGAGATGGAACATAAACAATCTTTGCTTTAGGAATCTGGAGAAAATAAAGGAGAAACGAGGAGGTAGTTATGGATGAGTAAGATACTTAAGAATGATACTATGGAAGGACGGCAGTTATTACCAATAACAAGGTTAAGGGTATGACCATGAGACTAACAGCCAAGGTATAGTAGGTGACAAGACCAAAGGAGGAGAGAGATGAAGAAACTTATAGTGCAGAATTTTGGAAAGATAATCTATGAGAATATTTAATTCACCAAAAATTATAACAAATGGTGTTGGAGAAAGTGGCAGCGAGTCAAAAACTGAAAACTTTTGAAAGCTATGAAATAGTGAACAAGGGAACTATAGATGAAAACAACAAAGAGGGAAAACATCTGATAGAGTCTAATGATATGAAAATAAAAGAGATGTTAGGAAGCAAGGTAAGTAGAACAGTCATGAACATCGATGAGGTTGCAAAGAGGCCCTTATATCCATTCCAGGCCCAGCTATGGGGGGTTTGGAAGAGAGAACAGCCTCCATGGAGATAAGAGCCAGGTTTCAGCAATAACATGAGGGTAAGGGGAATCTTCATTAAATAGGTTTAAGCATGTAAAGAATTTTACTGATAACTAACCTTGATATTCAGGAGGCCCATATGGAAGATTTCAGGAATCAGAGATAGGCAGTAAAGAAAGTCAGAAAAGCAGATGTGTGGAGCCAATGGAGATATAATCAGAGAATTTACAATCCTGGGTTTCATGGGGTTTGAGCTTTACATGTTGAAAATTGTAATGTACATAAGGAGCCAAAGTAAGGTAAGTTCATTTCTCCAATTCACCGTCTTAATTCTTCTCCAATTCAATAACTGTGTTAAGTGATTATCTATTTACAAAACTGAAAGTACACTGTCAAGCAAAATATTAGGACATGATGTTTGAAAACATGTAATATTGTTTGAAATTAAGATATATCTCAATAATACACAGATTAAGGAAATAATTATAAAATAATTCCAAAACGTTTTTATCAGTAAATAATGAAAATATAATATATATCAAAGTTTTTATGATGAATCTAAAGCAGTTTTTCGGAGGTAATATATGGCCAAAGATGTCAATATCAAAATTAAAAATAATTTAAATTAATGAGATAAGTATAACTCATGTATAAAAAACTTAATATTATCACATCAAAGAAGGTAAAAAAAAAAGAAAAGAAAAAGTAAAGAGAAGCCCAAAATTAATGAAAAGGAGGACAAATATATAGAGAACAATAAAAAGTTTGTTCTTTGAAAAGAAAAATTGACAATTATAAGGACCAATTATAAGGAGATTTTAAGGCCAATAAAAGGAGAATAAATATTCAAAAACAAAATTTTTTTTCAAATTTTTTTACTGTTTATTTATTTTTAAGAGAGAGTAGGAGATAGAGCATGAACAGAGGGACAGAGAGAGAGGGAGGCACAGAATCTGAAGCAGGCTCCAGGGTCTGAGCTGTCAGCACAGATCCTGATTCAGGGGCTCGAAGTCACGAGCTGTAAGATCATGACCTCAGCCGAAGTTGGACGCTTAACAGACTGAGCCACCCCGGTGCCCCCAAAACAACATTTTTAAAAGATACACTAGAGTAAGTATTCAGACATAAAAAAGATAACAAAGAATTTATGAACAACTCTAACCATAAATTTAAAAACATAGATGAAATGGGAAAATTCTTAGAAAAATGTAACTTGAAAAAACAAATTCAAAAAGAAATACTGTAGAAAGCCTAGTTTTATAATTGAATAATAGTTTATAGTTTTCCCACAAAGATGACTTTAAGCTCAAATGGCTTTCTCAGCAAATTTTACCAAAAATCTAAGGAACAAATTCAATTCTTACACAAACCTTTTCAGAGACTAGAAAAGAGAAAGCTTTAAGAAGATAACATAAAAGAACACCTTAATGATTAGAGGGTAGGGAAAGCATCTCAAGTGAGAAAAAAAAGCATTATTTTCAAGGTAAAAAATTGACAAATATGACCACATAAAAATTAAGAATTTTGTTCATCAATGGACACCACAAAGAGAGTGGAAAAAGACAAGCCACTGATTTTGTTTGTTTCTTTTGCACTACTTATAAATGATAAGGACAAGTATCACAAATATATAAAGAACTCCTATCAATCAAAATGGAAAAGAAAAAGATGCTTCCCCAAATAGATGAAACACTTAAACATCTAAACACTTTTAAACACCTAAAACAAAAAATTCAGAGAGCATGAATAGTGTCCAAACTTTTCTGTATGGAAATGAAGTTTAACCCACAATGGGATACCATGATTTCCTCACTATTTCTTCATAAGGCAAATCTTAAAATGTCTGGCAAAATCAAATGCTGGCAAGGACAGACCACAGTGGGAACTCTTATAATGCTACAACATATGCCCATGGGTTTAACTCCTTTGGATAAAAGTTGAAGTCACCTAACAAAATTAAAAGTATGCATATCCTGGGGCACCTGGGTGGCTCAGTCGGTCGAGTGTCCAACTCTCAGTTTCATGACCTCTCAGGTCATGATCTCACATTTCATGACTTTGAGCCCCACATCGGGCCCTAAGCTGACAGCACAGAGCCTGCTTGGGTTTCTCTCTCCCTCTCTCTCTGCCCCTCCCCCACTTGTGCTGTCTCCATCTCTCTCAAAATAATAAATTTTTTTAAAAAGTATGCATGGGGCGCCTGGGTGGCGCAGTCGGTTAAGTGTCCGACTTCAGCCAGGTCACAATCTCACGGTCCGTGAGTTCGAGCCCCGCGTCAGGCTCTGGGCTGATGGCTCGGAGCCTGGAGCCTGTTTCCGATTCTGTGTCTCCCTCTCTCTCTGCCCCTCCCCCGTTCATGCTCTGTCTCTCTCTGTCCCAAAAATAAATTAAAAAACGTTGAAAAAAAAAAAAGTATGCATATCCTCTCACTTAGCAATTTCTCTTCAGGTATATTCCCTAGAGTAACATGCACATATGATCTAAAATATATAGAAGGCTCTTGAAGGAAGTGCTTACAATGGCCAAAAAATTGAAAAAACAAACTAAATGTCCAATAATAGTTGAATGGCAAAAGATACACTGTGGTATATTCAGACAGCGAAATACCATGCACAATTAGGAATTTTTCCTCCAGATACTCCCCAGAACATGGATGAATTTCATAAAGATTCCCCAAATGAAGAATCAAAGGAATGCATGCATTATGATTCCATTTATATAAATATCAAAAAGAGGGAAGACTAAATTATATTGTTTTTAGAAGAGCAAATCTATAAAGGAAAACAAAAGTTGAAAAGATGCGGTGATCAGGTGGAGCACACAGGGTACTTTTTGGGCACTAAACGTGTTCTACTGTATGACTTGGGAGGAATTTCATGAGTGGACTTCATAAATATTTGTTATATTGTACATTTATATTTTCTACATTTTCCTGTGTGTATTCCTCACAATTTTTAAATATTAAAGATGGAGATTTATGGAAAATTATCTGCATGTTCACAAGGTAATTTTTTCATAAAAGCCAAAATATCTATTGACCAATAATCCACTGCCCTTATCTTTGCAGAACTGTACACCAGAGAATTATCATATGAGCTCATTGAGCATTTGCCAAGTAATTTTTAAATTGAAGCAAATTTCTCATCTGTCTTCCACTAAATTTAATTACTTCTACAGGTGCTTTACTAAACTTACCACAGTTTCTAAGAAATTGAAATTCCCAGAAACATCTGGAAGTTAAAAAATTTTTAATTAACGGTAACATTTTCATCATTTTTCAGAGTCTTGTCTGTAATCCTTTCTTTCTTGACAATCCAAGAAAAAGTCTAGTAGTTTCTCTTTGGGGATTTTTTTTTTAATCTATCCCCTACAATATTTGCATTTGGTAAGAATTAGGTTTCTTGAGATAAATAGTCACCACAGCTGATCTCCATTTGTCATTTCCTTTTAATGATGGCAACTGAGTTAGAAGCTTACTCTTATATGATAATATTATTTTCATCCATTTTTAGGACATTCTTACCTTTGCACTTTCTCACACTGACAGATTTTCATTGGAGTTTTCCACTAATTCTCCTTCCTCTGGCTGAGCAGACCTTGCAATTACCAGTAAGCCAAAGTACTTAGGTTCATAAAAATAAAGTTGTGAGTTCTGCTCACATTTATTTTTATTTGCTTTGGAGATCCTACTAGCTAAGTGGTAATAACAAAGAATATTTCTATCATATCACCACTTTTAATTCATTTTGATCACACTGAAGGTTAATTTCTCTACATTATAACCATAGGTTGATTACCTCTTGATAAATTACAAAACATTTTCTTTTGGGGAAGTTCAGTAGCTATCAGAAGAATTTAATGTCCAGGTGAATCATTTAATTTATGACCCTGATGATAATTAAATACCAACAACAACAACAACAACAAATAATAATAATAATAATAATAATAACATTTTTATACTTTAAATGGGCTCCCACTCAGTCTGGTTTTATCTTATCAAGCAAACAATTGAGTGCTTCAAGAGTTATGGCTAAAATGAACAAATACCACTGCTTTTAATGTTTTGAATGACCCAATCATTCAGAGTATTTTTTCCTACAAAGTAATTTATTTAGTTCAGTCTCTGGGAAAAAAAAAAGTGACTTAGTCCTGAAGGTTCTTTTTGGTTTTTAATACATACTTGTCTTAGATGATGTGCTTGTGTTTTAAGCTTTATTTATTGTAAGTGCTTAGTAACCCAAGCCACAAAATTGCGAAGACCTTATTCTTTTCCTTTCTCAATTTCTCTTTCCTCTCTTAGTGGTGCCAACAACAAAAGGACATGTAACTTTATCCTTTCTGGTTGCTAATATTTTACCTTGTAGACTCTGGAACAACAAATTCTATAATTGCTACAATTTTTCACCATTCTGTTTCTTTTTGCATTATGAAGTAGCTAGTATGTGCTTTCAAATTATATTTTTAAAGAAAGTTCCTTTAAGTGGACAAAGGTTAAAGAAATACCCAAGCCCAAGTACTTTGGGCTTTGGTTTTTTAAACAGGATTTGGTTTTGCAGTTCCAGAAATGGGTTACTTCAAGCTTTCCAGGTTTTCCTTTCTATAATCCTTGTATTAAAAATAAATCCTTTTGTCTTTTGAAAAGTATTTTTCATTATTACTTGGTATAAATTTAACAGAAGTTAACTAATATTTCATTTAACATATACTGAGTGTATGCAGACAACCTTCAGATTAACAGTGGAATAATAGAGGGGGGAAAAGGCCAAGTGGAAATTACGGTTACTGCAGGGCAGGGGGTAAGGCAGAAATCACAGACCCCTATTATTCAATGAGTTCTTACAATTCAATATTAAAGTTAAAATTTTGATTCTCTACTGTTTATTGCTATACAGTGGATCCATGAATTTTTTTCTGACTTCATTTTTGGGAAAGTGAAAATTCCCTAATTCATCAGAGCTGTCCTCCCTGACTTCTCATTAATCCATGATGGAGAAAGAGAAAGACACTGTCCTACTAGAAATGATCACTGTCACCAGCATGTACTAAATTCCAGAAAATCTGCAGGATTCTGCAACAAATGACAGCTCCTATACAACAGAAAGTTAAGAAGATGGCAATTCCAAATTTCACCTCCAAAAAATTTTCCTGATATAAACAATAAAGTCTTTTCACTATTTCAGACTCTCTCCTTGGACACAGCGTAGTTTATCTGTGTTCCAATTAAAATGGGACATCATGTCTTCAACGTACCATACTAGATGGCTTGACCAGCACAGAGTAGAACAGGTCTGCATCATGTTTGCTATGCATGTAGTACTTCTACCATAAATCTTTCTCACACATGGCTCTTAAGCCATGTGTAATTCATCTTAAGTATGCACACTGAGATTGGAGTGCTAAATCACTCCCATTAGCTATAAGGCTGACAGTGTAGAATGCAAGCCAATTAATTCTGAACTGTGATTCCATCGTCTGATATATGAGATCACCCTGCTATTTCAAATCATCTGCAACTTTATCAAGATCATAATTGAAAATACTGAACAGACAGGGTAAAGGATAACGTAAGTTAATTTTAATCACTGACATTTGCACGTGGTTCTCCAAGGTACAAATTCGCCTACCTGCACTACTTTCCAGCTCAAATGACTCCATCTAGTACCTTGACAGTCTTTTAAGTGTTTTACTGAAATTAGGAAGCACTATGGCCATACCATGCCCTTAACCCACAGTCCAAAAAGGGAATGAGTCCAAAACTGGTCATGCTTTTTTCATAAATCCAGTGATTACCACTTATTTCTGGAACTCCTAAAGCCAATCTTTTAATAATCTGCTCTGGAATCTTTCTCAAGGCCAGTTAGCAGTTTGCAGAATTTACTTTCTTGGGAATTTCAAAAAAAGATCTCATGTTCAGACATTTGATAAGTTTCTTCATCACACTTTGTAGACTGTCAAGCAGAGGTTCAACAATACCAAGTACATACTCTCAGTGTTGTATTCTGTAATTTCCCCTGAACTAGGAGACTCAAATCATTCAGTAGTTCAGAGCAAGCTGGGAAAAAAGAGAGAGGTTCTATATTTACCCAATGCTTGAATGTAGCTAAAATGAGTTTGCTTAAGGGAGATGAAAAAGTAAAAACAGTTTTTATTTTAAAATTCCGCTAACACATATTTCCTTCTATAAAGCTCATTTCTTCTCCTCTTACCTAAACAACAAAACCTGCTTTGAGTCATGATCTGATAGAAGCAGGTATTTTAGTGTGACTTTAAGTCAATATGTTCTCTTTCAAAGAGAGTATTTGTGTTTTAATCCCCACTTCTCTTATCTTTAAGTGTGGAATTTAAATCTAGGTTCTTTATTGAGGAAATTGCAAGAGAACTGATGGGGGGAAATTCCGGGTAAGCTGGGAGAGGAAGAAGGGCTCCTAGTTATCCCTGAGATCACACCACTTGAATGCCACCTCTGTCTCCCACTTGCAACTGAAAACCACCTGGACCAAAAACAAAACAAAACAAAAGGTCCCACCAAAAATTCAGGAAAGATAGTATATCTGCCTTAAGCATCACATGACTTCTGACCCTTTTGTATCCAAAATATGAGTTAGAAAACACAAGCCTGAGTTTATCTCCAGTAACATGGATATTAAATTTCTGTCAAAAATTCAGCACTCACTGCTTAAACATTGCAAGACAGACCCTGAAGAGGACAGCTGAAAGTCACTCCAGGCTCAGCTCAGAGAAGATTTCAGAGGCTGAAATCTGGTCCTGATACTCTCTCCTCCTCAAAGTGGTTACTTTCAACAGTGCCAGTTTGGAAGCTTAAAAATTTTCAGGCATAATTTTACCGTAATTCATATCTAATGATAAATATTATCATCATATTCCAAATTAAAGTGGACTTTTCATCTTTCAAATAACCATCCCTGTAGCATACCTCCTAGAACTTGTACGTGTTTAAGAGCCTAGAGTAGCTTTTCCTAAATCAATCCTATTTTTACACGAAAGCATTTTGTGCTAATGTCATCTCATCAATAAAACGTTATCATGTCATATATTTATTAACTCCTAGATCAATGCCATTTGTGTTTTAGGTCAGATATGAATGGGGGGTGGAGTGGGGAACCCTACCCCAGAAAATTACTCAATGCCCTAAGCAATGAAATATTCTGAGAGAACCATAAAAAAAGAAAAGATAAGGTTGAGTAGCAATGATTTGGCATGTATCCAAAATTCACTTCTCATATTTTGGTGATTGCATTTGCAATTCCAAGAATTTCACTTATTGTAAATCTTTTTCCTTTTGTTCCAGCAGATATTTCTGAAATTGGAAATGCCTCTGAAAAATGACATAGAAAAATGATGATACCTCAATATACCCTTGGCAAGTAAAGCAACAGATTTGAATAAGTATTACATATTCCAATTGTGAATTTATTGTAAATATTCTGATGTAATTTCTTTTAGGTTAAAAATAAAGGATAATCAAGTTGACTAAATATATTGGAATGTTGCCTTAATCTGTTAGAACATAGAGTAAGAGATATGTAGGCAGAGTTACAATCTTCTAAATATGTCACTATCTTTGCATTTGAAGATAAGATAATAAAATAGAAAATCATTATATCAGATAGCTATGTAACAAAATATGAATGAGAAATCAGTTTTTGCTTTTGGCTTTTGCTATGACAGCTTCAAGGTAAACACAAGAACAACATTTGAAAGGTTTATCTAATGAGGCTCAGTTTTGACTTGATAACCTAGCTTCTTAGTAAAATATATATATATCCAGTTCAATTATTCTCTTAAAATACTGTCAGACATATCTTTGAATTAAGAAAAACATTTGACCAAAACTACAGTAGGGATGGGAAGAAACTATTTTAGGTTGGGGTAGAAAAGAAGTATTTTGGTAACTACTTTACATTATAGCTTTGTCAGTACATTTTTTAAAATAACATAATCCTGGCAGAAATAATTATTTCCATTTTATAGATAAGAAAATTAAAGTTCACAGATGTTAAATAGCCTGCCCAATATTGCTCAACCAGCATGCAGATCAATTATGTTAATTCCAAAATCTATAGACCTGCTATGCCAAATAAACGTCTAATAATGAGGAAAAGATTAAGATAAATTGCAAATTACCAACTTGTGATGTTATTTTATAGCATTAAAATTATACTTATGAAATTTAACACCATGGGAATATTTATGACAACTGCTCCATGAACAAGAATTCCAGATGGTAGCCATCCTGTGTGTGACTACTATTGTGTAAAAATTAAAAAAACATTATTTGATAAAGTGGTGATAGGATTATGAAGAATTCTAAATATAATTTTTACCCTTGTGGTAAAGATATAAATATCTATAACAGAGAGGAAGAATGCCAGTTTCTTCTTTTAATATGGTCAAAATGAATGTTTTGGGACAGACCTTTATGCTCGAAATGCAGCTTTTACTAATGGCTTTAAATGTGTTAGGTTGTTTAATACTCATGAATATAGAAAGTGGGATCATTGTTATCATATTTCATGTTCATAAAAATGAAAAAGAGATAGATTAAGTAGCTTGCCCCAAACTATCCAGCTAATTACTGATGGAAGCAGATGTTGAACCCACAGCTTACCTTTTAGCCACAGCACCTATGAGGCTAATATTTACAAAAGAAAAAATACACCAACAGTGCTTATCTTGTGGAAATGAAAGCTGGAAGTTGATAAATTACATAGCAATGACAATATGATAACTCATATTAAATACCTAGGAAGTAATATACAGGAACTCAAAAGGTAAAAAATCAAGTGTTGGGGATAATTTCTAAAGGGTCACTAATACCAATATGACATTATAAAGGTAAACCACATCAAAGAATAAATAAGAGAATGACTTAAATATATTTTATGGAAGTTAACAAAAATAAATAAATTTGAAATATATTGAGACTGGTATTTTAAGGAACAACTGAACAGTTACGGATGCCAAGGAGAAAATGTGAGAATAGAATGAGAATCCCATATATAGGAACAAATTAATAAGATGTTCTAGACAGACCACGTAGAGGAGATATAGCATGTAAACAAGACAAAAGAATAGAGGACAAAATCATGTACATTATGTATATATGTATTTTATAGCTAATTCTGGAAGAATTCACCATTGAATTGCATTGAGTTTTGTCTAAATAAGAATTTCTTTTTCTAATTGTGAAAACTATTCTCTTAACAAAATTTTAAGTGCACCTAACAATATATTGTTAACTATAGGCACTATGTTATGCAGCAGATCTCCAGTTTATGAACTGTTATGTTATACACATTGAACAACAACCTCCATTTCTTCCTCCCCCATTCCTGGGACTCACTATTCTATTTTCTGCTTCTATAAGTTTGACTAGTTTAGATACTTCCTATAAGTGGAATCATGCAGTATCTGTCCCTCTGTGACTTCTTGTCACTCAGCATAATTTCTTCCAGGTCTATCCATGGATTTTGATTTTCATTGTTTTGGAGATATATCCAGGAGTGAGGTTTCTGGATCATATGGTGGTTCTATTTTTACTGGTACTTCCACACTGTTTTGCAGAGTGGTTGTACCATCTTACATTCCTACTAACAGTGTACATACTTCCAAACTCATTTTATGAGACTAGCATCACCCTAGTACCAAAGCCCGACAAAGACAATACAAGAAAACGACAGGCCAATATCCAAGATGAACATAGATACAAATATCCTCAACAAAATACTAGCAAATTAAAGTCAATAACATGTTAAAAGGATCATATACAATGATCAAGTAAGATTTACCTCTGGGATGCAATGATGGTTCAACATACACAATCCAATAAATATGATATACCATATTAAGAGAATGAAGAGCCAAAATCTCATGATCATATCTCAACAGATGCAGTAAAAGCATTTCACAAAATTTAATATAATTTCATGATAAAAATACTCAACAAAATATATCCAGAAGGAATGTACCTCAACATAATAAAAGCCATATATGACAAGCCCACAGCCAGCACCATACATAACAGAGAAAAGTTGAAAGCTTTTGCTCTAAGATAAGGAAAAAGACAAGAATACCCATTCCTTCCATGTCTACTCAACATAGTACTGGAAATCCTAGACATAGGAATTGAGCAAGAAAAAGAAATAAAATCCAAATAAAAAATGGAGAAGTAACATTACTGGGTCACAGATGACATGATCTTATACACAGCAAACCATAAAATCTATGAAAAATATGTGAGAATACATAAGTTCAGTAAAGTTATAGGATGCAAAATCAACATACAAAAATCAGTTGCATTTCTATACACTAACAGTGACCTACTTACAAAGGAAAAAAATTTTAAAAGCCCATTTATGGGGTACCTGCTGGGTCGGTTAAGCATTCAGCTCCTGATTTTGGCTCAGGTCATGATCTCATGGTTCATGAGTTTGAGCCCCATGTGGGGCTCTAGGCTAATGGCACAGAACCTGCTTGGGATTCTTTCTTTCCCTCTCTCTCTGCCACTCTCCCCTGTGCACACACACACACTCTCTCTCTCTCTCTCTCTCCCTCTCTCTCTCAATCACTCAATAAAAATAAGTGGTGATTTAAAAAGATAAAAGCCCATTTACAGTAGCATTAAAAAGAATAAAATACTTAAGAATAAAGAAAAAGTCCGAGACTCTTAAAAACTGAGAACAAACTGAGGGTTGATGGGGAGTGGAAGGGAGGGGGAGGGTGGGTGATGGGTATTGAGGAAGGCACCTGTTGGGATGAACACTAGGTGTTGTATGGAAACCAATTTGACAATAAATTTCATATTAAAAAAAAAAGAATAAGTTTGAGAGATGAAAAGCACAGCATAAGGAATACGGGGGGGGGGGGGGGGGAAGAATACAATAGGAATAAACTTAACCGAGGTAAATGAGGTAAATGAGTAAAGCAAATCAGCCTTACCGGTTGAGTAGCAATCCATGTAGAATCAAAGACTGAAAGAAATAAACCAGGCAGATATCCATTTCCCTGGCTTTATGCAGACAGCCCACAAAATGGAAGTACGCCAAAAAACAAAAAACAAAACAAAAAAAAATCCTAGGGAGAGGTGGTTGACAAAAAACATGAAGAAATCAACCCAAGAAAATGCAGATAAATGTGGGAGAAACAAGCTAAGCTAAGAGGAAAAATATTTTGAATTTGAGTCAAGTATGTGACTGATAAAGCTGTGACCCTTCCCAGGCAGGGCAGATGGTGGTCCCGGAGTTTAGATGTGATCCCAAGAACATACTGACCTAGATTCTGGTTTTAGTGCATCAGTATGTAAAGGCAATGGCAATTTTAAAACATAAGACTTTAGACAGGGAAACTGTTGCAGTAGTTGGGTTTAAGTAAGAAATCTGTCTACAGACTCTGCTTCCTATTAAGAGCAGACACCAAAGAAATGGACAAGCCCCTGGGCTCCCAAAATCTCTACACACATCCCAGACTGACTGGCTCTATAGGGTCGTCAGGGGCATCACAAGCTCTAAAGATATCGCTTCATTATTTAGAGACTGAAGTTGAGTATTTAGGAACCAATGACAAGCTCTACATGGGAAATGCTTATTGTGGAGAGGAGGACCTGTGTTAGTTTTCCATGTCAATTATTATAAACTGTACTTTCCCATCTTCCTGCTTTTGATTCTGCTCTTCTTTGCCTGAAGAACTGTGCTTTTCACGATTTATACAATGTGTTAGCTCCAATGGCCTCATCTTTGGGAAGATTATCTTTTCTCCAAAATCATAATCCAAGTGATTATTTTCACCTCTGGAGATTCCTACACCATTGCTTACACTTTCCTTCTATATTTTGCTTTATATCATAGTTTTTTTTGCCTTCTTTTCCTCATCAAGTTGTGAACTCCTCTAAGATAGAGAATTTGGTTTATTAATTATTCTTTAATCATCACCACTGCCAAGTGCTCATTTCTCATATTGGAGATACTGAGTATTTGTTGAGTGAATGCAGTGTTTTATTAACAATGCTTTGTAGTTTTAGACGTTAAAGAATGTGACAAAAATCTATGAGCAGGCCTTGCTCCTACTACACCTCTGGAACAGCCCTGGGAGCCAGTAGCCATGCTGAGACCTCACCTACTACTAGACCAGTAGATCCTGAGTCCTCAAAGTAAAGTAGTTTCACAAGCCCCTTTCCAGCCTCATGAACCTATTCTCTTTCTTCGGAGACAGTGTTTTTCCCCCTCTTCAGGTTTTTTGTTTGTTTGTTTTGTTTTGTTTTGTTTTAAGTTCAGCATAGTTAACATACAGTGTTACATTAGTTTCAGGTGTACAATATGGTGATTCAACAACACCATACATCACTCAGTGCTCATCAAGACAAGGGCACTCCGTAATCTCCACTATCTGTTTCACCCATCTGTTCACCCATTCCCCCTCTGGTAATCACCAGTTCATTCTCTACAGTTAAGACTGTTTCTTGATTTACCTCTGTCTCTCTTTTTTTCCCCTCTGATAATTTATTTTGTTTCTTATTCCACATGAGTGAAATCAAGGGGTATTTGTCTTTGACTTATTTCGTTTAGCATTACACTCTAGCTCCAACCATGTTGTTGCAAATGGCAACATTTCATTCTTTTTTAAGGCTGAATAATATTCCAGGGTGTTTGTGTGTGTGTGTGTGTGTGTGTGTGTGTGTGTGTGTGCATGTGTGCCTCATCTTCCTTATTCAATCATCAGTCGATAGACACTTGAGCTGTTTCCATAATTTGGTAATTGTAAATAATGCTGCTATGAACATAGTGATGCATGTATTCCTCTGAATTAGTGTTTTTGTATGGGGAGGGGGGTGGTAAGTACCCTGTAATGCCATTACTAGATCATAGGGTAGATCTATTTTAAACTTTTTGAATAACATCCATACTGTTTTCCACAGTGGTTGCACCAATTTGCATTCCCACCAACAGTGCATCAGGGTTCCTTTTTCTCCACATCACTAACACTTGTTGTCTCTTGTGTTATTGATGTTAGTCATTCCAACAGGTGTGAGGTCATGTCTAATTGTAATTTTGATTTGTGTTTTCCTGCTGATGAGTGTTATTGAACATCTTTTCATGTGTCTGTTGGCCATTTGTATATCTTCTTTGGAAAAATGTCTGTTCACGTCTTTTTCTCATTTTTAAGTTGGATTACTTATTCTTTGGGTGTTGAGTTGTAGAAGTTCTCTAATATTTCCAAAACTATTTTGTCCTAGATAGGTCATTTGCAAATATCTTCTCCCATTAAGTAGGTTATCTTTTACTTTTGTTGGTTGTTTCCTTTGCTGTGTGGAAGACTTTATTTCAATGGACTCTCAATAGTTTATTTTTTGCTCTTATTTCCCTTGCCTTAGGAGTCATATCTAGAAAAATGTTCCTATGGCTGAGGTCAGACACATTACTACTTATGCTCTCTTCTAGCATTTTCATGGTTTCAGATACCACATTTGGGTCTTTAATCCATTTTGAGTTTATTTGTGTGTATGGCGTAAGAAAATGGTCCAGTTTCGTTCTTTGCATGTAGCTGACCCATTTTCCCAACACCATTTGTTGACTTGTTTCCCAACACCACCGTCTTTTTTCCACTGGATATTCTTTTCTGCTATGTTGAAGATTAAGTGACCACATAACTGTGGGCTTATTTCTGGGCTTTCTATTCTGTTCCACTAATCTTTAAGTTTGTTTTTTTCCAGTACCATACTGGTTTGATGACTACATCTTTTGATATAACTTGAAGTCTGGAATTGTGATCCCTCCCACTTTGCTTGTCTTTGTAAAGATTGCTTTGGCTATTTAGGGTCTTTTGTGGTTGCATACAAAGTTTAGGATTGTTCATTCTAGCTCTGTGAAAAATGCTGTTGGTATTTTGATATGGACTGCATTACATGTGTAGATGTAGTATGGACATTTTGGCAATATTTTTCCTTTTAATTCATGTGCATGGAATGTCTTTCCATTTCTTTGTGTTGTCTTCACTTTATGTCATCAATGTTTTATGGTTTTCAGAGTACAGGTTTCCCACCACTTTAGTTAGGTTTATTCCTAGGTATCTTATTATTTTGGTGTAATTGTAAATGGGACTGTTTTCTCAATTTCCCTTTCTACTGCTTCATTATTAGTGTAAATAAATGCAAGAGATTTCTGCGCACCAGTTTTATATCACCAGTTCAGTTTTCTTTTCACTGATCAGTTTTAACAAGATTGTCATGGTCACGAAAGTCAACACATTTAAGGTTTTGTGTGTCTGTTAATTAATTCATTTATTTAATAAGTGTGTTGAGTACTTCCCTTAAGGCACCTATTGAGGATAAAAGATTAATACACAGAAACCTTCCCTCTCTGAAGTCTGGATATAGCAGCAGAAACAATGCTCCATGATGTCAAAGACTATACCCACCTTGCTCCCTGCTGTGTCCTCACAGCCTAACACTGATCCTGGCTCATCTGGAGCACTCAGTCAGTATTTGTTGAACTAAAAATTCATTAAACCTAATACAACACTGTGTGTGAACTATACTGGAACTAAAATTTAAAAAATTCATTGGAAGTGAGGTGTTATTCACAGACGTATGGCTAAAGCTGGTGGCAAAGTACTTAGAAGGCAGGCATCTGCTCTGCCTGCAGGAGGGGTAAAAGGAGTGGCTTCAGAAAAGAAAGTCCACAATTAACAAATCTTGAATGATAAATACAAGTGTATTAAATTAAGAAAGGATAAAAGCTGCCAAAGCCAAGTCAACAACATAGGAGATGTGAAAGCGTGTGGCAGGATATCAGGTATGACTGGTCAGTCTTACCTTTCCTCAGGATAGGGACCATTTTGAGAATTTGATGGCCACTTTGACCAAATTTCTCCAGAGAAAAATACACTTAAATGTATATAAGAAAGTGTTTTTGCATAGTTTTGGCGAATACCCAAAGGTAGGTGTTACAAACCCCCATATTCCAAATTAAGGCCTCATACCACATATGCAGGATTTGCAAAAACTGGTTTTGAAGTCCTTCACCCATCATGCAGCTTGAGGTCATACAAGTTTGAGACAGGAGGATGTTATCACAAGGTAAGATTGTGTGGGGCTGAGGTATTTCCCTCATTGACCTAGGTGGGGAAGGGGAAAGAAGAGGATGTGGGGGGAGCCAAGTGAGAGGAATATAAGGGGTCCACACAGAATACTTGAGAGACACCATGAGCTAGACTTTATGTCATGACTGAGAACATGAAGACACAGAGGGACCGAAGCAGAGAGAAAGACGGGGTACACTTAGAGTGAGTGGCATTTCTCCAAAGAAGCATCACTACAGGTGGGAACTGGCCTGGGGTTCTTTTTAAGGAGACTCCATTCAGAAGTACTGCCTGGGGGTGGGGCGGGGGGAAGGAAGTTGGTGAGCAAATGACCCAGCAGAAAGGTAGACTTCTGAGGCCAGGAGGCTGAAGTGGCTGGCTGAAGGAGGAAAGATGGCACTGGGATATCCACAGTGGTGAAAACTTCCCAAGAAACCCACAAAAATGTACCAAAAAGAAGAAGCCCAGAGATCATTTAACACCAAACAAATCCCAGTGGTATCAGCTGAAGCCCCTTCCACAAATCCTCTCCTGCCAGCCAGCTGTGAGGGGGCCAGAACCTTAGCTAGTAAATAGTGAAGAGTTGACAAAGTAAGGAGAAAAGAAGCCAAGGGGGCTTCCAGATCAAAGCAGTAACAAGCTGGGGCAGAAGGATGCTTTAAATCAGAGAAGAGTTTGCAGTCTCAATTGTTACATCAGACTGGAATGTCAAATAACAAATCTGGATTTTCTAAGAAAAGACTTTATTCAAAAGGACCATTGCAATGGGAGAGAAGAACAATCACAGTGGGGGAGAACACTATGACCATTAGATCTGCGTGCATCTCCAGGTTTAGGCAGAGTTTTCCTGTTTTAGGGAGAGGTAAACAAGGATAGAAAAAAACAGGTGTTGGCAAGTGGGATGAAAGTGTGGTGTGATTGGAGAGCAGAACAGAAAATGTTTTACTTTGAGGTAAACTTCTCCTCTCAGGAGAGGCTGTATTATGGCTCAAGCTGAAGATGAATTGAAATTCACCGGCCTGGAGGAAGAAGAGAAACTTAACCAAACTTTGATTAACAAAGGATTTGTTCCTACTGATCAATGAGACAAGCAGTTCAGCTAATCACTTATGAGGCAAAGAATGAAAGTAGTAGGGTCTGTGTCGGGCCTTGACATAGGTAAGCAAGGGGGCATCCATTTGTCTTCTCCAAGTCATAGAGGAAGGATGGTAATTTGCAATAAGTTGTTGCCCAGAACACAAAAGAGGAGGGGGATGTGATTTCCTAACCATCACTGTTTTCCAGTAGCGAAGGACTCAGGTAAAATTTAATACTGTCAGGAATTTTCAATTTCTGTAATAAGAGTATACCTATAATTGGAAAGGACCAGAAAATCTATTAAAGTTGCCAATATTTTATCCAAAAGCAAGAAAAACTAATCCACTAGACATGCTTGAAAAGGATCGTGGCTCATTAAATCCCTTTGAATTCAGCTCATTTAATCTAAGTTACACATGTAAACACACAATTGCACGTTCAACTTTGGGGATTTCTCAGATCCCAGGCTAAGTGTAGAGCCCAAAACTAGAAGATCTTAAGGGTGTACGGCAAGGGGAAACTGGGGGCAGAAGAGGCAGGCTGCAGCCTTGATGGTTTTGTGAATTAGATAAATAAGATAGGAGGTTTGCCTTCTTGGGGCAGTTACTCTAAGATAGTGGAAAAAGAAATATGAACAGATCGTTATAAAAATAGAAAGGTACAGATACTATGAGAAAAAAAGGAATTTAAAAGAAGGGAAATCCTCATAACCTAAAGAGCTATAAGAATTCGCAGTGAAAGAACATGATTTTTTTTCCCTGAGAGCATCAGGGAAGGTGTTATGAAAGCATAGAGTTGACTGTAGTCCAGGGTGGGATTTGCAAATGTGGAGAGAGGAAGAGCCAGGATATTCCAGCTGGGGTGACAATAAGCACAGGTGATGAGACAGGGATGTGAAAGGACTGATACTGGGACTTGCAAGTGGCTGGAGCAGGGGACACAGGAAAAGAACATGGTTAGATAATGTTCTCAAGGGGCTGGCAAGCCTAGGAAGCCACATACTGATGATGGAGTTTCATGTGACTTCATTCCACACAAAAGAATAAGTCCCAGAAAATATGTGGCACGTAAATGGCATGATCACATCTGTGCTTTAAGAAATATAACTGCATTGGGCACCTGGGTTGTTCGGTCCGTTAAACATCTGACTTTGGCTCAGGTCATGACCTCACAGCTTGTAGGTTCAAGCCCCACATCGGGCTGGAGCCTGCTTTGGATTCTGTGTCTCCCTCTCTCTGCCCCTTCCCTGCTCGCACTCTGTCTCTCTCTCTCTCTCTCTCTCTCAAAAGTAAATAAATGTTAAAAAAAAAAAAAAGAAAAGAAATATAACTGCATCAATGTATAAAAGAACTGAAGAGAGAGGCCACAAGCAATAGGCAAAGTGAACCACTTTTTAGAACCTCCTGTTTATGACAAAATACCTTTAGTAACAATTGTGAAATGAAATAAATAACATAATGGACAGGAAAGAAAAGCAGCAGTTGTTTTCCTATAGCTTTGTGGTACAATTATGCCTCTAAAGAAATTAAAAACAAAATCAATATTATGGATCAAATATATATATATGTATGTACATTTAAATGTACATGTACATTTTAATATCTTGATATGTAGTTTTGGAAACAGGGAAAAATCTTATATACACATATGGATCTGCCACAATAATGAGTATTAACATTAAAGTATTAATATCAAGAGCTTTAATTTTTGCAACTTTGTCAAAATTGAGATTTTTGCATATTTCTGGTCAATGATGAATATGGCCAGATTTGTTCATGTCTCTTCATTGAGTTGACTGAAGAACATGTTTTATTAATTTCAAGTTCGAAATATTTTTTCACATGAGGCAACCAATATCCTGTGGGTAGTTACAGCGTTAAACCTAAGAAGAAGTTTGGCAGAGATTTACAAAAATCTTATTTCACGAAAATTTTTAAAAATTGAAACACAAAAACTCCAGATGCTCACATAGACTGACAGAATGGAGGTAATACAAATTCCGCTTTTTAATCTTCAGAGACCCTGGGCTATCATTGTTTGTTTCAGATCTACTATTTAAATGCAAGAATATGTAATACTACAGGGTTGACAGATCCAAATTGCATCTGAAGCGTGCTTGAACGCTTCCAACACTTCCTCGTTAAGGACATACCCAAGGTACAAAGACACATAGCCAGTCTGCATGTGTCAAGGGCAGACTGTATAAGGAGAAGTTCTCTGGACGAATGTCTGTGTGCAACGCAATGTTTAGTAAAAGATTAAGTAATACAAATGCGCTAATCTAAAGTTACTATAATTTGAAGTTACTGTTGAAATTCAATAACGACAACAGCAATTCTTTAGCACTTACACCAACAGAAGATTTTTTAAATAATTTTTTTAATGTTGATTTATTTATTAAAGAGAGAGAGAGAGAGAGAGAGAGAGAGAGACAGCATGGGTGGGGGAGGGGCAGAGAGAGAGGGAGACAGAATCCGAAGCAGGCCCCAGGCCCTGAGCTGTCAGCACAGAGCCCAATGTGGGGCTCGAACTCATGAGCTGTGAGATCATGATCAGAGCTGAAGTGAGACACTTAACCAACTGAGCCACCCAGGCGCCCCACCAACAGAAGATTTTTTAGAGGAGAAACATTTCATCACTGACATTGTGATGAGAGTTCTAAGTGCCTGACATAATAACAAGGGAATCATCTTTTCATCATTTACACTGTTGCTTTAAATTCCCTGCAATGTAAAATGCACACCTTTACTGGGGTGCCTGGGTGGCTCAGTTGGGTAAGCATCTGACTCTTGGTTTCAGCTCAGGTCATGGTCTCACGGTTTCAGGAGTTCGAGCCCCATGGCAGGCTCTGTGCTGGCAGCAAGGAGCCTGCTTGGGATTCTCTGACTCCTTCTCTCTCTGCTCTTCCCCATCTCACGCTGTGTCTGTCTCTCTCTCTCAAAAAAAAAATTAATTAAAAATAAATAAATAAATAAATAAATAAATAAAATAAACTTAAAAAAATTAAAATGCACTCCTCTACTACCTGTAGCCAAGGCAACAGTTTTCACTGCCTTACTCTTAAATCCTTCACAGAGAGGAGAAGGGAAAATGGAAACTGGCAATTCGGTAAGTATCAATACTATGTCTAACAGTATGTTGGATTCTCATGTAAGACAAACTCTTTGAAGAAAATATTATTTAAGCAAAGTAAGTAGTGAAGTTGGGCTGCAAATTGAAGTTATTCTGACTCCAAAGCACATATGATCTCTTCTCTGCCTAACTGCTTCTTGATTGTGAAGGGCTGAGTTTTAAAGCTGTGGCAAAGGTTAGATGTAATTAGGGCTTGAGTTTGACAGCATCAAGAGAATGGACAGAAAGGCCTGGCATGGGGGAGGGAGTGATACTGTAGGGTCAAAACAGACCAAGTCTGACCATAGAATGGATGTGGGAACAACAACGGTGAAATTCAAGTTTAAAAGTCTGGAAAGAACAGAGCCAGACGATATTTGGACACCAGTATCTGGCAGTTGCCAATATCTTATTGACATTTCAATGAGACAAGTATATATCTACCTACCTGGACTCGTGACAGAGGGAGACCTGTGTATGGGGAGTAAATACTTCGATAGGCTGGTTGCCACAGATAAAGAATGCTCTCTAGAAAAAGCAGTTGACCACAAATTGCCTTCTAAGAAAGTGTAGTCCAGTTAATCATATAACTTTTGCTTGCTGAGTTGGAAATGCAAGTTTGGAGGCAGAGCTGAACTGCTCAGGAAGGCAGAGAAGAGGTTAATGTAGCTGTAATTTTAAGTGGCATACATTTGTCCTATAATCTCAGCCTCCCTTCTGAATAAAGGTAATTTTTTTTTTTCAAATCTAATAGCTTGAAGTGTCAACAGATTAACAGCTTTCTAAGTGCAGTACTACTTGACAAATAAACCAGATAGATGGACAGATGGAACAACTGAACAGATTTGCAAGGGCCAATCTGCACAGCCACGCATATAGACTCACAAGCAATTCAGGGTCATTCTGTTCACACCATTTAAATTAATGGCATCTTCCCAGACAACATACTTCCCAGGATGGCTCTTTATGACAATTTGGTTTCTTTTTGTCTATTGGTGGGATCCTGTTTCTTTTCCTATCGTCTATTTTCCCCAGTGGTCTTTACAGATGAGACCAGAGTAAGTTGTGTTTACCTCTGTAACACTCTAATAGAGGCATTCTCATGGAGTCCCATGGGCCACCTGCTGGGAGTATGCTGCACTGATATCAACTGTCACTATGGGGCAACAGGAAGCTACTTCCTTGCCTATTTCGGAGTATCACTGGATTTCAAACTCCTAGGACTGAACACTCTCTTATTCAGTATCTATTTATAATTCTCAAAAAAAGACTTTCTTATGACCAGTTGTTTTACAATATGTCTGTTTTACCTACTTCTCAAATCTATATAAGATTTTAAAATTCTATTCCCACCATATTTATACAGAATCTTAAATAACTTGCATCTCAGCCTTTAGTGGCATATACCAACATGGTTAGATAGTTCAAATCAATCATTTACACGATTCTGAGAATCATTTAAACTTTGGAAAGTTTATTCTTTCCCACATCTTAACAGTCACATTCTACCTTCAGTCATTAAAAACTAAAATTTCCTGAGCTCACATGTGACAAGAATAGTTCTAGGTGCTTTGTATGGACTCATTCATTTAATCTGCACAATTCTTTGAAGTAGCTTCCATTCTCAACTCCTTTTCAGATGAAACAACTCATTAGAGAGGTCAAACCATTGCAAAAGTCACAAAGCTAGTAAGAAATTATCAGATTTACACCCAAAGGGTCATCTGGCCCTAAACCTCATGCTCTAAACCAACATTCTTGTTCATTTACTCTAAGGCAGCCCCTGATAACAATAAGAATACAATTTGACAATTAAAATTTAATAAACTCCACTGTTGCACTGTGGAAGCCTATGAACTTTATGGTGATGGGACAAGTCTACAAAAATCACAAGTTCTGAGACCTTTCACCTAAAATATGGAGCAAACTGAGAGAGAGAAGAAAAAACAACTTGGAAAGGGTTAAGGATTCCAGAAGGCTGTAATAGCAGGTTTGCAATCAAGGGCCACCAGAAAGAAACAGCAGGAGATGGGGGAGGTAATCTTGGTCATGCTGTGAGTGCACAAGTCTTTAGTTTAGAATTGTGTCAAACCACCCAGGAGCAGAAGAGAAAGCTGTGTTTTAACTTTGTTCCATTTCAAAATGGACATACTATTTTTTTTTCTGAAGCCAAAAAACTAAAGATTAACTTAGAGCATTTGATTCAATAGTATCCATTTAAAAAGTTGGACTGGGTTTTTGCTAACAGGGTAACTCAAGAGAAGTATATTTCACCATATTAAAATAAAATAAAAATCATCCATACTACTTAGCAACAAAAAGCTTTTGAACGCACCTCCCAAGTAAAACCACAACATTCTTCAATTCTGCTCTCTGGTAGGTCAATCAATCTGGACTTAAAAAGACAGAGAGAGATGAAGAAGAAATGCTTGTTTCAGTATGTTGCTTCAGTGTCCCACTGCCTAATTCCCTTTACCCATTTGGAAGAGAGATCCATTTTGGCCATCTGTGCTCTTTCATTCACATCTATGGGTGTAACTTGGTTTTGTGAGGTGCAGAACAAAGTCTCCCAGGAGCATGGCCATGCAATTATATTTTTTCCAAGCAGGAAAGCCAAATCTTGAGGTTTGGAAGAGCTAAATGAAAATGACATTGGCAATAATTTCCACAGCAAGTTGGTCCAATATGAAAATGGGCACTTTATTCTTGCATACACTACATCCTTGAACCACCCTTTCTGAATCCTGACTGCTTCTTGCAAATCAGAGAAAGATGGTTTTTCAGGATGAAGACTCAGAAACACGACTCAGGTGTTTAGCCTGATTAAAAGGACACTGACTTTTGGTAATTTGGCTTCTATGGAACATCAGTTCTGTTAAACAGGAAGAACTTAAGAATGGGAAACTAGAGAGCTTCTTTTACTTCTCCAAGAAACTCCATCACATTCACCCTGAAACCTACAACGCTGTGCCCAGTGGTTTCCACTGGGAACCAGCCCAATGGGGAAATTATATTTACCTCAGTCATGGGCTGCTAGGAGAGAGCAAGTAAACATCTCACAATAGAATCAATACACTTTTGTTGTTGTTGTTTATCAAAATGTTATTAATGTGCTCTTGTGTTTAAAATGCTAGTGAGGTGTACCTGGGTGGCTCAGTCGATGTTGAAGCATCAGACTCTTGGTTTTGGCTCAGGTCGTGATCTAAAGGTTTATGAGTTTGAGCCCTGCATAGGGCTCTGTGCTCACAGCACAGAGCCTTCTTGGGATTCTCTCTCCCTCTCTCTGTCCCTCCCCTGCTCGTGCTCTTACTCTCTCTCAAAATAAATAAACATTTTTAATAAATAAATAAATAGCGAGAGTACTGTCTTCTAGTTAATATTAGTATTTCTATTTAATACAGTTACTCATTAAATGGCGTTAGAAGAAATTAACATTTACAATAACATTACCTTTTTTTTTTTAACATTTGTTTTGAGAGACAGAGAGAGAGCATGCATGTAGAGGAGGGGCAGAAAGACAGGGGGAGAGAGAATCCCAAGCAGGCTCTGTGTTGTGAGTGAGGAGCCCTATGCAGGGCTTGACCTCATGAACCATGAGATCATCACCTCAGCTGAAGCCAAGAGTCAAAATGCTTAACCAACTGAGCCACTCAGGCCCCCCTAGAAGCACATTTTCTAATTAACTTTTCCATAAAGATGACCTGGAGCCTTTTCATAGATTTGTGCCAATCAACTGCACTTTGCATTCATCTGCTTATGAAAGCATTAATGCTTTTAATCATTCTGAATGCTGAATGGATCCACTACTTCCCTAATTTCTCTAAGTCAAAGTTGGCGCTCTACAACCCACACTGTCTAGACGGCCCTTCCTTTCCCACAGATTTTCTTCCTGAGCATTTCTGACTGTTTTCACAAAGGGAATCACAACACAGTATCTTTTCTGCTCCACCTTGTTCTGAGGGCTGGATCAGGTCAAAAGACATTTATTTTGTGACTATGACTGTAAAGAATCCAAATCCTTATACTTTCGGAGGAAACATGTTTCTTCCTTTATTCACTATATATTTTCAAATCTCTGTGTGATTTTGTTAGAAGGAAAATCAAGGAATGTCTAAAAATTATCAGTGTTATTAAGACGAGACCCCCTCCCCCCAGATATTTCCCCCAGATAAAAGCAAAACTGAAAACCCAGTTCCCTTTACATAAATGCAGAGTCCTTTTGTATGTGTTAATCGCAAACACACAACAAAATTCCAAAAGTAATTCAACGTTTCATCTATGAGGAAACAAAGACTTGAGGGGAAAAAACGTAAGAATTAATGATTCCTGTAAAAACATCCTAAGTGAAAATACTGCCACCCACCATCACTTTCCCCCTTTTTTTCCGTTTACTAACTACAGCACAGTTTTTCAAAGAATTTTTGGCATCTCCAGATGATAAATTATGTGAATTATTGTTGGATCAAAATTCCTTTGAAATAACTGCAGGTGTTCAAGATCCTGTCAGAGCAAATGCATTTTAAGTACCCTGAAGACTGACACTCAGCCATTTCTCAGGCTTCTTTGAGGTAGAGCTCCTGTTGGGAGTGGCTTTGTTTAAAATTGGAGACATATGGAGAGCTGCACAGTGAAGACAGGAGGAAGCCTGTCCAACTGGCACAGAATTAGAATCTAACTCCTGACTTCAGTTCACATTTGAGGGTCTCTCTTTCTGCCCTGTATCTGCCCCTTTATTTCTTCCTAAACCATAGTAAAAGGCTGCAAGGAGTCGTATCTCATTGCTAACCTGAGAACTACAGCTTCTTAGAAACATAACTTGGTTGAACATAATGATGTTAATTATAATGTGATCTACACTAGACAAATCATCTGAATTCACATTTTATTTTCGTTGAGGTTCCTCTTTAGAAAATGGGCTTACAGATGTTATTTTTTTTTTTTAATTAACACAAGAAGTAAAACCTAGCAAGTATTTTGGCTTTTTGAAAGAATAGATGGATGAATGAATAAATACCATCTTGTATTTTAAGAAAAAGGCAAGGGCACTCATTATAGATAACAAATTACAAGTCATATGTTAAAAGTATATTACAAGTCTCATTAAATTCTTACATGATATTTAGAATATAATTACTATTGTTCACACTTGTCTATTAAGAAAATTAAGGGGCAGGGGCGCCTGGGTGGCTCAGCTGGTTAAGTGCCTGACTTTGGCTCAGGTCATGATCTCACAGTTCGTGAGTTTGAGCCCCACATCGGGCTCTGTGCTGGCAGCTTGGATCCTGCTTTAGATTCTGTGGTCTCCCACTCTCTGTTCCTCCCCCGCTTGCACTCTGTCTCTCTCTTTCAAAAAGAAATAAAAAAGTTTTAATTAAAAGAGAAAAGAAAATTAAGGGTCAGAAAACTTAAGTAGTTCAATGTCACACAGATAATGAGTGACAAGAAGAGACTTTTCCAGTTTTGCTTCATTCTTACCAATGGTCATTCTCTTGCCATTTGGTCTTATTTGCATTTCCAAAGGATCAACTTTAGGCTTTGATAATTGTCTCAATTGTATTTAGGTTAAACCATAATTGCCAGTATTCAACTGTTTTTTACCAAGTATGTTAATTCCATATAAATCCAAAGCAATTTTTGTTTTCTATGTCATTTCCAGCTTTCTTATTTTTCTTTATTCTTTTCATCTATTCTGTTGTGCTTCTTTTTTTTTAAATATATGAAATTTATTGTCAAATTTGTTTCCATACAACACCCAGTGCTCATCCCAACAGGTACCCTCCTCAATACCCATCACCCACTCTCCCTTCCCTCCCACCCCCCATCAGCCCTCAGTTTGTTCTCAGTTTTTAAGAGTCTCTTATGTTTTGGCTCTCTCCCACTCTAACCTTTTTTTTTTTTTTTCCTTCCCCTCCCCCATGGTTCCTGTTAAGTTTCTCAGGATCCACCTAAGAGTGAACACATATAGTATCTGTCTTTCTCTGTATGGCTTCTAACTTTTTAAGTTTAAGTATAGTTTATTAATTTTTCCAGTTCTTTTTTATTATATACATGAAGTTTATAAACTACAAGGACTGGCAATATCCCACTGATTCTGATAACTAGTATTTCCATTATCACTTAATTCTAAGTATTTATTATATTTGATTCCTTAATTCATGAGTTATTAATAACTATGTTTTGAATTAATCAAATGTATTTTGGTACTTTTCATGGAATCCCAAAAATGAGCTCTGGTCAAAAAGTGGCCTTTACAATGACAGTTCCTTTCATATGTTTGAACAACTTAAATGTAACTGTTCAACACTGTATATTAAATACAATTTCAGTGTTTGAAATTCTTGTGCAATAATTCTGTTTGCTCTTGTTTTGTTTTACTATGTTCTATTTTTACTTACTCTTTATTTTGCTCTATAATTTTGGATTGTGAACTCGTGTTTGAAAGTTTGGACTTCCCCTATGGAAATCCTGCTAGGTCTGAGTTAAGGACTTTTGTCTACTTCTGTCAAGTGCCTTTAGGCACTGCCTCACCACTCTGGAATTACTAAGTTTCTTGATTTGGGGTTTACCTTAACTTCAAAGTGAAATTATTTCAAACCCAAAATCTAAGTAAGAACATGCCTGTCTTTTAAAAATATTTCAAGACAAATATTATTGTTTTCTACCCAGAGCCTAGGCTGAGATCAGAGATTTTCCTTACTGGCTGTCTTTGCTGCAATGGATCTCTTTCTCCAGTCTTCCTTTCACACTTACTGTGGTCTTCTAATGGCACTGACTTACAAAGAAGTATCAATGCAATCTTCCTGCTTTACATGGCTCAAGGTTCTACTTCCTGTGTCTGTGTCATTGATAGAACCCAGGACTCTTGGCAGGATCAGCTACATAATTCATGGAGCTCATGGCAAAATAAAACTATGCATCCCTAATTCAAGAAGCAGGAAAAAAGTTACTACTGAAGTTACTAAAATATCAGACTTTTTCCTTTCTTCCATCATCTCTCTCTTGACCTGTTATTGTGCTTTTTATTTGTTATTTAATTTAATATCACACTTCTCCAGGCATGGGACTATTCCCTAGGTGAATGCAAACTCTCATAATCATCCAGGAGCCCATGCTATGACTTGACATTTTCAGCCCATCTGTTGCTAGGTTTGTGTTTCTGTGTTTCTGCCTGTGCCATACCTGGCCAGGGTTGGAAAAGTCAGTCTCTTTTTCCCATGTGTCTACCTCCCCATCTGTAATAGATGAGCAACACTCATCATGATAGAGGGTGAACGTTGTTTCTGCAGAGCACAGCTGCCAATTAAGAACTCATGAGATTTCATATAGTGTGTGTAGGTGTGTGTGTGTGTGTGTGTGTGTGTGTGTGTGTGTGAGGAATGGTAGGGGAAATAGTGAACTTGGAAAATTGGGCCCATAGTTCTTCACAGTAACAATCAATGAGGCTGTTCAGCAACTGCTCTGCTTAATTAAGCTTAAGCTCTCTTGTTTGCCATAGCCTTCTCATTGCCCATTATTTATCTTAGCAACCTGGCCTTGTAGATTTAGGGTTAGGGTTAGGATTAGGAAATTTATTCAGAAAATTTTCATTATAACTCAGGAGAAAATAAGGGGAGTTTGATGAAGAGGAAAAGATCAAGATTTTAGAGGTAAAATTATCAAGATGGTAACCAATTAAATTTGGCAGATGAGTAAAAGGAGAGGAATTAGTATAAATTCTAGATCTATGGCATATGTACCAGTGTATATTGTGGGTCTAGAATTTCAAAACAAGAATTGATTTGGAAAAAAAGATATTTCAGATACTTAGAATATGAGGTTTTCATGTGCCATCAACCTAGAAACAGTAAGCATCATTTCTTCTCAACTGACCTCTCTTTTTGAGGATTCTGGTTTTGTAGAGGTTCATCAAATTAGTCTACCTAAAAGACTTCTTAACTGAATATAGATGCCTCTTTTCTCCAGAATATCTAGAACCAAGTGAAATTTTCAACTTTCTCTTTATTTCCACTTTCATGTAAATAGTCATTTATAGTTTTCATCTTGATAGAATTTCTATCCCTAGAAAAGTAGACATTGTTACATATATTACCAATGGACAACATGAAATGCCTAACTGCATAATAATGAAAAGTAAACTTAAGCAGTTCTTAATAATAGCATGTAATAAAAATATAATTCAAAATGCCATTAGACTAGCCTGTCAGCAGTCACGAGGCACATACATTTTAAAATTTAGACACTTAAGATATTACTCTTTATGTATACACAGGCAATTCTTCTCGGTAATGAATAAAAATTCAAGATAAACACTAAGTGAAGCATAAAACATTTGGAATTGATTTGAATTTTTTGCCCGGCTTTTATAAGAGGTTCTCACAATTCTCTACAGAAATCCTGGTCCGTGAACTATGTAAATTAGTCCTTTAAGTGAGGCTTAAAGTAGAGCGATATACTCCAGAGATTGGATTGTCATCAGGGATAGAAACCCTATTCTAGGCTATTTATTGAAAAAGCATATAAAATTTTTTATTAGTATGTAGACGTTCTCTGGAGAAAACAAAATACTTCTTTCATTCATGCTTAACAATTCCCTGTAGACAATAAAGAGAATGCTTTATCTATATTTGAGAAAACTGAGTTTAAAAGAGTTGATTTCATTGGGACGTTTTTCTATATTATCTGCTGGCAAAGTTTTAATTTACATATATCCAGGAATATCCTCCTAATATGAGAAATTACATATGTGACATCAATTGCAGGTTTGTGGAAAGCCTTCTACATAAAAATTTACTCTCTTTCATATCTAGAAAGTATCAATACTTGGCCAGACCTTTGCATTACAAATTTTGCCTTTTCACTTTCTTAACAATGCCTTTGGAAGAGCAGAAATCTTTTCATTTTGTTGATGACCAGTTTACCACTAAGGTTCTTTTAGTTCATGCTTTGGTGTCCCCTTAAGAAATGTTTGCCTAACCCTAGCCATGAATATTTTTCCTATGTTTACTTTTTAAAAGTTTTCTAGTTTAGTTTTTACACTGTTCTAGTTATGTATTGCTGCATGACAAAACATACCACAATTTAGTGGCTTAAAACAACAACATTCATTTGGCTCATGAATCTGCAATCTGAGCCAAGTCTGGTGAGGAATGCTTGTGTCTGCTTCACTCAAAGTCAGTGGGGGCAGCTGGAAGGCAAGGATGACAGCAAGGGGAGGTTCATTCACTCCATCTGGTGGCGGATACTGTCTCTTACCTGGGATCATTGCTGGGGTTATTGGCCAGAATACCTACTTATATGTGGCCTGGGCTTCCTTGCAATATGGTGGCTGGGTTCAGACACCTTCAGCAAAAAGCCAGAAACAAGACGTCACACATATGACCTAGCCTCAGAAGTCTTGCGGTCTTCCTCTTCCCCTCCTTCCCTTCCTTCTCCCCCTCCTCCTCCTCCTCCTCCTCCTCCTCCTCCTCCTTCTTTTTTAATGTTGATTTCTTTTTGAGAGAGACAGAGAGAGACAGAGCACAGTGGAGCAGGGGCAGAGAGAGACAGGGAGACAGAATCTGAAGCAGGCTCCAGGCACAGCGCCCCTATGGGGCTCAAACTCACAAATCACGAGATCATGACCTGAGCTGAAATCAGAGGCTCAAGTGACTTAGTCACCCAGGCACCCCAAGTCATGCAGTCTTCTATCCTCTCAGAGTAAGTTGGTAAGGCTAGCCATATTAAAAGGTGATCTATATTCAAGAAGACTCAGTATTTTGAGGGAAAGTTAACTTTGCAAATGTGTTTAAAACCACTATATACTTTCAGGTATAGATCAATTTTGAATTATTTTTGAGTATAGTATGAGGTTAAGGCTTACAGTTAATTATTTTTCCAAAATGGATATTCAGTTCTAGCATCATTACTTGAAAGGACATTGTCTCCCCCCTTTGAATTATGTTGGAATCTCTTACAAAAATAAAATAACCACAAATAGGTAGATCTCTTTTTGGAATTACTCCTCTGTTCCATTGATCTATGACTATCCAGACACCAATACCACTCTTTCTAGATGACTGCAATTTTATAGTAAGTCTTGAAATCAGTTAATATAATTCCTCCAACTTTGTTCTTCATGTTCAAAATTGTTTTGCCTATTTTAGTGCTTTTATATTTCCACATAAATATGAGAATCAGATTGCCAGTTTCTACCCAAAAAAATACTACTGGGATTTTGGTCATATTTGCATAAAATCTATTTATGAATTGTTTTAAAACCTGATATTTTAACAATATTAAGTTTTCCAGTTCCTGAACATGATAGATTGCTATATTTATTTAGGCATTCTC